>NW_027475151.1:0-317228 GCF_051020985.1 Nomia melanderi | reverse complement strand
ATCACCAAATATATATTGGATTTTCCCCTGACCCTGAGTGTCCGGCCCCATGAGACGTTGGTTTTCTCGGCCCCTGGTGGTCCGAGGTCGTTCCCGCTGCCCATATTCATGCGCCAGGGCCTCCTACAGACAATGCACTCTGATTTATTGCGCTATCTGTAATAGCACCCGAGAAAGCACCATATATATGCTGGATTTTTACATGACTTTGGGTGACGGATACAGAAAATCTGTAATTTGCTCGGCCCCTGGTTGTCCGATGTCGTTCCTGCTGCACAGATTCATGCGCAAGGGCCTCCTACGGACAATGCACGTTGATTTATTGCGCTATCTCTAATAGCACCCGAGATATCACCAGATATATATTTGATTTTACCCTGACCCTGAGTGTCCGGCCCCATGAGACTGTGGTTTTCTCGGCCGCTGGTGGTCCGAGGTCGTTCCCGCTGCACAGATTCATGCGCCAGGGCCTCCTGCAGATAATTCACATTGGTTTATTGCGCTATCTCTAATAGCACCCGAGATATCACCAGATATATATTGGATTTTTCCCTGACCCTGAGTGTCCGGCCCCATCAGACGGTGGTTTTGTCGGCCCCTGGTGGTCCGAGGTCGTTCCTGCTGCACAGATGCATGCGCGAGGGCCTCCTGCAGATAATTCACTTTGGTTTATTGCGCTATCTCTAATAGCACCCGAGATATCACCAGATATATATTGGATTTTCCCCTGACCCTGAGTGTCCGGCCACATGAGACGGTGGTTTTCTCTGCCCCTGGTGGTCCGAGGTTGTTCCCTCTGCACAGATTCATGCGCCAGGGCCTCCTGCAGATAATTCACTTTGGTTTATTGCGCTATCTCTAATAGCACCCGAGATATCACCAGATATATATTGGATTTTCCCTTGACCCTGAGTGTCCGGCCCCATGAGACTGTGGTTTTCTCGGCCCCTGGTGGTCCGAGGTCGTTCCCGGTGCACAGATTCATGCGCCAGGGCCTCCTACAGACAATGCACTTTGATTTATTGCGCTATCTGTAATAGCATCCGAGATATCACCAGATATATATTGGATTCTTCCCTGACCCTGAGTGTCCGGCCCCATGAGACGGTGGTTTTCTCGGCCCCTGGTGGTCCGAGGTCGTTCCCGCTGCACAGATTCATGCGGCAGGTCCTCCTACAGACAATGCACTTTGATTTATTGGGCTATCTGTAATAGGACCCGAGATATCACCAGATATATATTGGATTTTTCCCTGAGCCTGAGTGTCCGGCCCCAAGAGACGGTGGTTTTCTCGGCCCCTGGTGGTCCGAGGTCGTTCCCGCTGCACAGACTCATGCGCCAGGGCCTCCTGCAAATAATTCACTTTGGCTTATTGCGCTATCTCTAATAGGACCCGAGATATCACCAGATATATATTGGATTTTTACTGACCCTGAGTGTCTGGCCCCATGAGACGGTGGTTTTCTCGGCCCCTGGTGGTCCGAGGTCGTTCCCGCTGCACAGATTCATGCGCCAGGGCCTCCGGCAGATAATTCACTTTGGTTTATTACGCTATCTCCAATAGCACCCGAGATATCACCAGATATATATTGGATTTTCCCCTGACCCTGACTGTCCGGCAACATGAGACTGCGGTTTTCTCGGCCCCTGATTTTCCGAGGTGGTTCCCGCTGCACAGATTCATGCGCCAGGGCCTCCTACAGACAATGCACTTTGATTTATTGCGCTATCTGTAATAGCACCCGAGATATCACCAGATATATATTGGATTTTTCCCTGACCCTGAGTGTCCGGCCCCATGAGACGGTGGTTTTCTCGGCCCCTGGTTGTCCGAGGTCGTTCCCGCTGCACAGATTCATGCGCCAGGGCCTCCTGCAGATGATTCACTTTGGTTCATAGCACTATCTCTAATAGCACCCGAGATAGCACCAGATATATATTGGATTTTCCCCTGACCCTGTGTGTCCGGCCCCATGAGACTGTGGTTTCCTCGGGCCCTGGTGGTCCGAGGTCGTTCCCGCTGCACAGACTCATGCGCCAGGGCCTCCTACAGACAATGAACTTTGATTTATTGCGCTATCTGTAATAGCACCCGAGACATCACCAGATATATATTGGATTTTTCCCTGACCCTGAGTGTCCGGCACCATGAGACGGTGGTTTTCTCGGCCCCTGGTGGATCGAGGTCGTTCCCGCTTCATGGAATCATGCGCCAGGGCCTCCTGCAGATAATTCACTTTGGTTTATTGCGCTATCTCTAATAGCACCCGAGATATCACCATATATATATTGGATTCTTCCCTGACCCTGAGTGTCCGGCCCCATGAGACGGTGGTTTTCTCGGCCCCTGGTGGTCCGAGGTCGTTCCCGCTGCACAGATTCATGCACCAGGGCCTCCTACAGACAATGCACTTTCATTTATTGCGCTATCTGTAATAGCACCAGAGATATCACCAGATGTATATTGGATTTTTCCCTGACCCTGAGTGTCCGGCCCCATGAGACGGTGGTTTTCTCGGCCCCTGGTGGTCCGAGGTCGTTCCAGCTGCCCAGATTCATGCACCAGGGCCTCCTGCAGATAATTCACTTTGGTTTATTGCGCTATCTCTAATAGCACCCGAGATATCACCGGATATATATTGGATTTTCCCCTGACCCTGAGTGTCCGGCCCCATGAGACTGTGGTTTTCTCGGCCTCTGGTGGTCCGAGGTCGTTCCCGCTACACAAACTCATGCGCCAGGGCCTCCTACAGACAATGAACTTTGATTTATTGCGCTATCTGTAATAGCACCCGAGATATCACCAGATATATATTGGATTTTCCCCTGACCCTGAGTGACCGGCCCCATGAGACGGTGGTTTTCTCGGCCCCTGGGGTTCCGAGGTCGTTCCCGATGCGCAGATGCATGCGCCAGGGTCTCCTGCAGATAATGCACTTTGATTTATTGCGCTATCTGTAATAGCAACCGAGATATCACCAGATATATATTGGATTTTCCCCTGACCCTGAGTGTCCGGCCCCATGAGACGGTGGTTTTCTCGGCCCCTGGTGGTCCGAGGTCGTTCCTGCTACACAGATTCATGCGCAAGGGCCTCCTACGGACAATGCACGTTGATTTATTGCGCTATCTCTAATAGCACCGGAGATATCACCAGATATATATTGGATTTTTCCCTGACCCTGAGTGTCCGGCCTCCAGAGACTGTGGTTTTCTCGGCCCCTGGTGGTCCGAGGTCGTTCCCGCGGCACAGATTCATGCGCCAGGGCCTCCTGCAGATAATTCACTTTGGTTTATAGCGCTATCTCGAATAGCACCCGAGATATCACCAGATATATGTTGGATTTATCCCTGACCCTGAGTGTCCGGCCCCATGAGACGGTGGTTTTCTCGGCCCCTGGTGTTCCGAGGTCGTTCCCGATGCGCAGATGCATGCACCAGGGCCTCCTGCAGATAATGCACTTTGATTTATTGCGCTATCTGTAATAGCAACCGAGATATCACCAGATATATATTGGATTTTCCCCTGACCCTGAGTGTCCGGCCCCATGAGACGGTGGTTTTCTCGGCCCCTGGTGGTCCGAGGTCGTTCCTGCTACACAGATTCATGCGCAAGGGCCTCCTACGGACAATGCACGTTGATTTATTGCGCTATCTCTAATAGCACCGGAGATATCACCAGTTATATATTGGATTTTTCCCTGACCCTGAGTGTCCGGCACCATGAGACGGTAGTTTTCTCGGCCCCTGGTGGTCCGAGGTCGTCCCCGCTTCATAGAATCATGCGCCAGGGCCTCCTGCAGATAATTCACTTTGGTTTATTGCGCTATCTCTAATAGCACCCGAGATATCACCAAATATATATTGGATTTTCCCCTGACCCTGAGTGTCCGGCCCCATGAGACGTTGGTTTTCTCGGCCCCTGGTGGTCCGAGGTCGTTCCCGCTGCCCATATTCATGCGCCAGGGCCTCCTACAGACAATGCACTCTGATTTATTGCGCTATCTGTAATAGCACCCGAGAAAGCACCATATATATGCTGGATTTTTACATGACTTTGGGTGACGGATACAGAAAATCTGTAATTTGCTCGGCCCCTGGTTGTCCGATGTCGTTCCTGCTGCACAGATTCATGCGCAAGGGCCTCCTACGGACAATGCACGTTGATTTATTGCGCTATCTCTAATAGCACCCGAGATATCACCAGATATATATTTGATTTTACCCTGACCCTGAGTGTCCGGCCCCATGAGACTGTGGTTTTCTCGGCCGCTGGTGGTCCGAGGTCGTTCCCGCTGCACAGATTCATGCGCCAGGGCCTCCTGCAGATAATTCACATTGGTTTATTGCGCTATCTCTAATAGCACCCGAGATATCACCAGATATATATTGGATTTTTCCCTGACCCTGAGTGTCCGGCCCCATCAGACGGTGGTTTTGTCGGCCCCTGGTGGTCCGAGGTCGTTCCTGCTGCACAGATGCATGCGCGAGGGCCTCCTGCAGATAATTCACTTTGGTTTATTGCGCTATCTCTAATAGCACCCGAGATATCACCAGATATATATTGGATTTTCCCCTGACCCTGAGTGTCCGGCCACATGAGACGGTGGTTTTCTCTGCCCCTGGTGGTCCGAGGTTGTTCCCTCTGCACAGATTCATGCGCCAGGGCCTCCTGCAGATAATTCACTTTGGTTTATTGCGCTATCTCTAATAGCACCCGAGATATCACCAGATATATATTGGATTTTCCCTTGACCCTGAGTGTCCGGCCCCATGAGACTGTGGTTTTCTCGGCCCCTGGTGGTCCGAGGTCGTTCCCGGTGCACAGATTCATGCGCCAGGGCCTCCTACAGACAATGCACTTTGATTTATTGCGCTATCTGTAATAGCATCCGAGATATCACCAGATATATATTGGATTCTTCCCTGACCCTGAGTGTCCGGCCCCATGAGACGGTGGTTTTCTCGGCCCCTGGTGGTCCGAGGTCGTTCCCGCTGCACAGATTCATGCGGCAGGTCCTCCTACAGACAATGCACTTTGATTTATTGGGCTATCTGTAATAGGACCCGAGATATCACCAGATATATATTGGATTTTTCCCTGAGCCTGAGTGTCCGGCCCCAAGAGACGGTGGTTTTCTCGGCCCCTGGTGGTCCGAGGTCGTTCCCGCTGCACAGACTCATGCGCCAGGGCCTCCTGCAAATAATTCACTTTGGCTTATTGCGCTATCTCTAATAGGACCCGAGATATCACCAGATATATATTGGATTTTTACTGACCCTGAGTGTCTGGCCCCATGAGACGGTGGTTTTCTCGGCCCCTGGTGGTCCGAGGTCGTTCCCGCTGCACAGATTCATGCGCCAGGGCCTCCGGCAGATAATTCACTTTGGTTTATTACGCTATCTCCAATAGCACCCGAGATATCACCAGATATATATTGGATTTTCCCCTGACCCTGACTGTCCGGCAACATGAGACTGCGGTTTTCTCGGCCCCTGATTTTCCGAGGTGGTTCCCGCTGCACAGATTCATGCGCCAGGGCCTCCTACAGACAATGCACTTTGATTTATTGCGCTATCTGTAATAGCACCCGAGATATCACCAGATATATATTGGATTTTTCCCTGACCCTGAGTGTCCGGCCCCATGAGACGGTGGTTTTCTCGGCCCCTGGTTGTCCGAGGTCGTTCCCGCTGCACAGATTCATGCGCCAGGGCCTCCTGCAGATGATTCACTTTGGTTCATAGCACTATCTCTAATAGCACCCGAGATAGCACCAGATATATATTGGATTTTCCCCTGACCCTGTGTGTCCGGCCCCATGAGACTGTGGTTTCCTCGGGCCCTGGTGGTCCGAGGTCGTTCCCGCTGCACAGACTCATGCGCCAGGGCCTCCTACAGACAATGAACTTTGATTTATTGCGCTATCTGTAATAGCACCCGAGACATCACCAGATATATATTGGATTTTTCCCTGACCCTGAGTGTCCGGCACCATGAGACGGTGGTTTTCTCGGCCCCTGGTGGATCGAGGTCGTTCCCGCTTCATGGAATCATGCGCCAGGGCCTCCTGCAGATAATTCACTTTGGTTTATTGCGCTATCTCTAATAGCACCCGAGATATCACCATATATATATTGGATTCTTCCCTGACCCTGAGTGTCCGGCCCCATGAGACGGTGGTTTTCTCGGCCCCTGGTGGTCCGAGGTCGTTCCCGCTGCACAGATTCATGCACCAGGGCCTCCTACAGACAATGCACTTTCATTTATTGCGCTATCTGTAATAGCACCAGAGATATCACCAGATGTATATTGGATTTTTCCCTGACCCTGAGTGTCCGGCCCCATGAGACGGTGGTTTTCTCGGCCCCTGGTGGTCCGAGGTCGTTCCAGCTGCCCAGATTCATGCACCAGGGCCTCCTGCAGATAATTCACTTTGGTTTATTGCGCTATCTCTAATAGCACCCGAGATATCACCGGATATATATTGGATTTTCCCCTGACCCTGAGTGTCCGGCCCCATGAGACTGTGGTTTTCTCGGCCTCTGGTGGTCCGAGGTCGTTCCCGCTACACAAACTCATGCGCCAGGGCCTCCTACAGACAATGAACTTTGATTTATTGCGCTATCTGTAATAGCACCCGAGATATCACCAGATATATATTGGATTTTCCCCTGACCCTGAGTGACCGGCACCATGAGACGGTGGTTTTCTCGGCCCCTGGTGGTCCGAGGTCGTTCCCGCTGCACAGATTCATGCGCCAGGGCCTCCTGCAGATAATTCACTTTGGCTTATTGCGCTATCTCTAATAGGACCCGAGATATCACCAGATATATATTGGATTTTCCCCTGACCCTGAGTGTCCGGCCCCATGAAACGGTGGTTTTCTCGGCCCCTGGTGGTCCGAGGTCGTTCCCGCTGCACAGATTCATGCGCCAGGGCCTCCTGCAGATAATTCACTTTGGTTTAGTGCGCTATCTCTAATAGCAACCGTGATATCACCAGATATATATTGGATTTTTCCCTGACCCTGAGTGGCCGGCCCCATGAGACGGTGGTTTTCTCGGCCCCTGGTGGTCCGAGGTCGTTCCCGCTGGACAGATGCATGCGCCAGGGCCTCCTGCAGATAATTCACTTTGGTTTATTGCGCAATCTCTAATAGCACCCGAGATTTCACCAGATATATATTGGATTTTTCCCAGACCCTGAGTGTCCGGCCCCAAGAGACGGTGGTTTTCTCGGCCCCTGGTGGTCCGAGGTCGTTCCCGCTGCACAGATTCATGCGCCAGGGCCTCCTGCAGATAATTCACTTTGGTTTAGTGCGGTATCTCTAATAGCACCCGAGATATCTCCAGATACATATTGGATTTTCCCCTGACCCTGAGTGTCCGGCCCCATGAGACTGGTTTTCTCGGCCCCTGGTGGTCCGAGGTCGTTCCCGCTGGACAGACTCATGCGCAAGGGCCTCCTACGGACAATGCACGTTGATTTATTGCGCTATCTCTAATAGCAGCCGAGATATCACCAGATATATATTTGATTTTTCCCTGACCCTCAGTGTCCGGCCCCATGAGACGGTGGTTTTCTCCGCCCCTGGTGGTCCGAGGTCGTTCCCGCTGCTCAAATGCATGCGTCAGGGCCTCCTGCAGATAATTCACTTTGGTTTATTGCGCTATCTCTAATAGCACCCGAGATATCACCAGATATATATTGGATTTTCCCCTGACCCTGAGTGTCCGGCCCCATGAGACGTTGGTTTTCTCGGCCAATGGTTGCCCGAGGTCGTTCCCGCTGCCCATATTCATGCGCCAGGGCCTCCTACAGACAATGCACTTTGATTTATTGCGCTATCTGTAATAGCACCCGAGAAAGCACCATATATATGCTGGATTTTTACATGACTTTGGGTGACGGATACCGAAAATCTGTAATTTTCTCGGCCCCTGGTGGTCCGATGTCGTTCCTGCTGCACAGATTCATGCGCAAGGGCCTCCTAAGGACAATGCACGTTGATTTATTGCGCTATCTGTAATAGCACCCGAGGTATCACCAGACATATATTTGATTTTTCCCTGACCCTGAGTGTCCGGCCCCATGAGACGGTGGTTTTCTCGGCCCCTGGTGGTCCGAGGTCGTTCCCGCTGGACAGATGCATGCGCCAGGGCCTCCTGCAGATAATTCACTTTGGCTTATTGCGCTATCTCTAATAGGACCCGAGATATCACCAGATATATATTGGATTTTCCCCTGACCCTGAGTGTCCGGCCCCATGAAACGGTGGTTTTCTCGGCCCCTGGTGGTCCGAGGTCGTTCCCGCTGCACAGATTCATGCGCCAGGGCCTCCTGCAGATAATTCACTTTGGTTTAGTGCGGTATCTCTAATAGCAACCGTGATATCACCAGATATATATTGGATTTTTCCCTGACCCTGAGTGTCCGGCCCCATGAGACGGTGGTTTTCTAGTCCCCTGGTGGTCCGAGGTCGTTCCCGCTGGACAGATGCATGCGCCAGGGCCTCCTGCAGATAATTCACTTTGGTTTATTGCGCTATCTCTAATAGCACCCGAGATTTCACCAGATATATATTGGATTTTTCCCAGACCCTGAGTGTCCGGCCCCTTGAGACGGTGGCTTTCTCCGCCCCTGGTGGTCCGAGGTCGTTCCCGCTGCTCAAATGCATGCGTCAGGGCCTCCTGCAGATAATTCACTTTGGTTTATTGCGCTATCTCTAATAGCACCCGAGATTTCACCAGATATATATTGGATTTTCCCCTGACCCTGAGTGTCCGGCCCCATGAGACGGTGGTTTTCTCGGCCCCTGGTTGTCCGAGGTCGTTCCCGCTGCCCATATTCATGCGCCAGGGCCTCCTACAGACAATGCACTTTGATTTATTGGGCAATCTGTAATAGCACCCGAGAAAGCACTAAATATATGCTGGATTTTTACATGACTTTGGGTGACGGATACCGAAAATCTGTAATTTTCTCGGCCCCTGGTGGTCCATTGTCGTTCCTGCTGCACAGATTCATGCGCAAGGGCCTCCTACGGACAATGCACGTTGATTTATTGCGCTATCTTTAATATCACCCGAGATATCACCAGATATATATTTGATTTTTCCCTGACCCTGAGTGTCCGGCCCCATGAGACGGTGGTTTTCTCGGCCCCTGGTGGTCCGAGGTCGTTCCCGCTGGACAGATGCATGCGCCAGGGCCTCCTGCAGATAATTCACTTTGGCTTATTGCGCTATCTCTAATAGGACCCGAGATATCACCAGATATATATTGGATTTTCCCCTGACCCTGAGTGTCCGGCCCCATGAGACGGTGGTTTTCTCGGCCCCTGGTGGTCCGAGGTCGTTCCCGCTGCACAGATTCATGCGCCAGGGCCTCCTGCAGATAATTCACTTTGGTTTAGTGCGCTATCTCTAATAGCAACCGTGATATCACCAGATATATATTGGATTTTTCCCTGACCCTGAGTGTCCGGCCCCATGAGACGGTGGTTTTCTCGGCCCCTGGTGGTCCGACGTCGTTCCCGCTTCATAGAATCATGCGCCAGGGCCTCCTGCAGATAATTCACTTTGGTTTATTGCGCTATCTCTAATAGCACCCGAGATATCACCAGATATATATTGGATTTATCCCTGACCCTGAGTGTCCGGCCCCATGAAACGGTGGTTTTCTCGGCCCCTGGTGGTCCGAGGTCGTTGCCGCTGCACAGATTCATGCGCCAGGGCCTCCTGCAGATAATTCACTTTGGCTTATTGCGCTATCTCTAATAGCACCCGAGATATCACCAGATATATATTGGATTCTTCCCTGACCCTGAGTGCCCGGCCCCATGAGACGGTGGTTTTCTCGGCCCCTGGTGGTCCGAGGTCGTTCCCGCTGCAGAGACTCATGCGCCAGGGCCTCCTACAGACAATGAACTTTGATTTATTGCGCTATCTGTAATAGCACCCGAGAAGGCACCATATATATGCTGGATTTTTACATGACTTTGGGTGACGGATACCGAAAATCTGTAATTTTCTCGGCCCCTGGTGGTCCGATGTCGTTCCTGCTGCACAGATTCATGCGCAAGGGGCTCCTACGGACAATGCACGTTGATTTATTGCGCTATCTCTAATAGCACCCGAGATATCACCAGATATATATTTGATTTTTCCCTGACCCTGAGTGTCCGGACCCATGAGACGGTGGTTTTCTCGGCCCCTGGTGGTCCGAGGTCGTTCCCGCTGCCCAGATTCATGCGCCAGGACCTCCTGCAGATAATTCACTTTGGTTTATTGCGCTATCTCTAATAGCACCCGAGATATCACCAGATATATATTGGATTTTTCCCTGACCCTGAGTGTCCGGCCCCATGAGACGGTGGTTTTCTCGGCCACTGGTGGTCCGAGGTCGTTCCCGCTTCATAGAATCATGCGCCAGGGCCTCCTGCAGATAATTCACTTTGGTTTATTGCGCTATCTCTAATAGCACCCGAGATATCACCAGATATATATTGGATTTTTCCCTGACCCTGAGTGTCCGGCCCTATGAGACGGTGGTTTTCTCGGCCCCTGGTGGTCCGAGGTCGTTCCCGCTGCACAGAATAATGCGCGAAGGCTTCCTGCTGACAATGCACTCTGATTTATCGCGCTATCTCTAATAGCACCCGAGATATCACCAGATATATAATGGATTTTTCCCTGACCCTGACAGTCCGGCTCCATGAGACTGTGGTTTTCTCGGCCCCTGGTGGTCCGAGGTCGTTCCCGCTGAACAGAATCATGCGCCAGGGCCTCCTACAGACAATGAACTTTGATTCATTGCGCTATCTGTAATAGCACCCGAGATAGCACCAGATATATATTGGATTTTTCCCTGACCCTGACAGTCCGGCCCCATGAGACGGTGATTTTCTCGGCCCCTGGTTGTCCGAGGTCGATCCCGCTGCACAGATTCATGCGCGAATGCTTCCTGCAGACAATTCACTTTGGTTTATTGCGCTATCTGTAATAGCACCCGAGATATCACCAGATATATATTGGATTTTTCCTTGACCCTGACAGTCCGGCCCCATTTGTCGTTGGTTTTCTCGGCCCCTGGTGGTCCGAGGTCGTTCCCGCTGCAGAGACTCATGCGCCAGGGCCTCCTACAGACAATGAACTTTGATTTATTGCGCTATCTGTAATAGCACCCGAGAAGGCACCATATATATGCTGGATTTTTACATGACTTTGGGTGACGGATACCGAAAATCTGTAATTTTCTCGGCCCCTGGTGGTCCGATGTCGTTCCTGCTGCACAGATTCATGCGCAAGGGCCTCCTACGGACAATGCACGTTGATTTATTGCGCTATCTCTAATAGCACCCGAGATATCACCAGATATATATTTGATTTTTCCCTGACCCTGAGTGTCCGGACCCATGAGACGGTGGTTTTCTCGGCCCCTGGTGGTCCGAGGTCGTTCCCGCTGAACAGACTCATGCGCCAGGGCCTCCTACAGACAATGAACTTTGATTTATTGCGCTATCTGTAATAGCACCCGAGATAGCACCAGATATATATTGGATTTTTCCCTGACCCTGACAGTCCGGCCCCATGAGACGGTGATTTTCTCGGCCCCTGGTTGTCCGAGGTCGATCCCGCTGCACAGATTCATGCGCGAATGCTTCCTGCAGACAATTCACTTTGGTTTATTGCGCTATCTGTAATAGCACCCGAGATATCACCAGATATATATTGGATTTTTCCTTGACCCTGACAGTCCGGCCCCATTTGTCGTTGGTTTTCTCGGTCCCTCGTTCTCCGAGGTCGATCCCGCTGCACAGATTCGTGCGCCAGGGCCCCTTGCAGATAATTCACTTTGATTCATTGCGCTATCTCTAATAGCACCCGAGATATCACCAGATATATATTGGATTTTTCCTTGACCCTGAGTGTCCGGCCCCATGAGACGGTGATTTTCTCGGCCCCTGGTGTTCCGAGGTCGATCCCGCTGCACAGATTCATGCGCCAGGGCCTCCTACAGACAATGCACTTTGATTTATTGCGCTATCTGTAATAGCACCCGAGATATCACTAGATATATATTGGATTCTCCCCTGACCCTGAGTGTACGGCCCCATGAGACGGTAGTTTTCTAGGCCCCTGGTGGTCCGAGATCGTTCCCGCTGCACAGATTCATGCGCCAGGGCCTCCTGCAGATAATTCACTTTGGTTTGTTGCGCTATCTCTAATAGCACCCGAGATATCACTAGATATATATTGGATTTTCCCCTGACCCTGAGTGTCCGGCACCATGAGACGGTAGTTTTCTCGGCCCCTGGTGGTCCGAGATCGTTCCCGCTGCACATATTCATGCGTCAGGACCCCTGCAGATAATTCACTTTGATTTATAGCGCTATCTGTAATAGCACCCGAGATATCACCAGATATATATTGGATTTTTCCCTGACCCTGGCAGTCCGGCCCCATGAGACGGTGATTTTCTCGGCCCCTGGTGTTCCGAGGTCGATCCCGCTGCACAGATTCATGCGCCAGGGCCTCCTACAGACAATGAACTTTGATTTATTGCTCTATCTGTAATAGCACCCGAGATATCACCAGATATATATTGGATTTTTCCCCGACCCTGAGTGTCCGGGCCCATGAGAGGGTGTTTTTTTGGCCCCTGGTGGTCCGAGGTCGTTGCCGCTGCACAGATTCATGCGCCAGGGCCTCCTGCAGATAATTCACTTTGGTTTATTGCGCTATCTCTAATAGCACCCGAGATTTCACCAGATATATATCGGATTTTTCCCTGACCCTGAGTGTCCGGCCCCATGAGACGGTGATTTTCTCGGCCCCTGGTGGTCCGAGGTCGTTCCCGCTGGACAGATGCATGCGCCAGGGCCTCCTGCAGATAATTCACTTTGGCTTATTGCGCTATCTCTAATAGGACCCGAGATATCACCAGATATATATTGGATTTTTCCCTGACCCTGAGTGTCCGTCCCCATGAGACGGTGGTTTTCTCGGCCCCTGGTGGTCCGAGGTCGTTCCCGCTACACAGATTCATGCGCCAGGGACTCCCACAGACAATGCACTTTGATTTATTGCGCTATCTGTAATAGCACCCGAGATATCACCAGATATATATTGGATTTTTCCCTGACCCTGAGTGTCCGGCACTATGAGACGGTGGTTTTGTCGGCCCCTGGTGGTCCGAGGTCGTTCCCGCTGGACAGATTCATGCGCCAGGGCCTCCTGCATATAATTCACTTTGGTTTATTGCGCTATCTCTAATAGCACCCGAGATTTCAGCAGATATATATTGGATTTTTCCCTGATCCTGAGTGTCCGGCCCCATTAGACGGTGGTTTTCTCGACCCCTGGTTGTCCGAGGTCGTTCCCGCTACACAGATTCATGCGCCGGGGACTCCTACAGACAATGCACTTTGATTTATTGCGCTATCTGTAATAGCACCCGAGATATCACCAGATATATATTGGATTTTTCCCTGACCCTGAGTGTCCGGCACCATGAGACGGTGGTTTTCTCGGCCCCTGGTGGTCCAAGGTCGTTCCCGCTGCACAGAATAATGCGCGAAGGCTTCCTGCTGACAATGCACTCTGATTTATCGCGCTATCTCTAATAGCACCCGAGATATCACCAGATATATAATGGATTTTTCCCTGACCCTGAGTGTCCGGCCCCATGAGACGGTGGTTTTCTCGGCCCCTGGTGGTCCGAGGTCGTTCCCGCTGGACAGATGCATGCACCAGGGCCTCCTGCAGATAATTCACTATGGCTTATTGCGCTATCTCTAATAGCATCCGAGATATCACTAGATATATAATGGATTTTTCCCTGACGCTGAGTGTCCGGCCCCATGAGACGGTGGTTTTCTCGGCCCCTGGTGGTCCGAGGTCGTTCCCGCTGGACAGATGCATGCGCCAGGGCCTCCTGCAGATAATTCACTTTGGCTTATTGCGCTATCTCTAATAGGACCCGAGATATCACCAGATATATATTGGATTTTTCCCTGACCCTGAGTGTCCGTCCCCATGAGACGGTGGTTTTCTCGGCCCCTGGTGGTCCGAGGTCGTTCCCGCTACACAGATTCATGCGCCAGGGACTCCCACAGACAATGCACTTTGATTTATTGCGCTATCTGTAATAGCACCCGAGATATCACCAGATATATATTGGATTTTTCCCTGACCCTGAGTGTCCGGCACTATGAGACGGTGGTTTTGTCGGCCCCTGGTGGTCCGAGGTCGTTCCCGCTGGACAGATTCATGCGCCAGGGCCTCCTGCAGATAATTCACTTTGGTTTATTGCGCTATCTCTAATAGCACCCGAGATTTCAGCAGATATATATTGGATTTTTCCCTGACCCTGAGTGTCCGGCCCCATTAGACGGTGGTTTTCTCGACCCCTGGTGGTCCGAGGTCGTTCCTGCTGCAGAGACTCATGCGCCAGGGCCTCCTACGGACAATGCACGTTGATTTATTGCGCTACCTCTAATAGCACCCGAGATATAACCAGATATATATTGGATTTTTCCCCGACCCTGGCAGTCCGGCCCCATGAGACGGTGATTTTCTCGGCCCCTGGTGTTCCGAGGTCGATCCCGCTGCACAGATTCATGCGCCAGGGCCTCCTACACACAATGAACTTTGATTTATTGCTCTATCTGTAATAGCACCCGAGATATCACCAGATATATATTGGATTTTTCCCCGACCCTGAGTGTCCGGGCCCATGAGAGGGTGTTTTTTTGGCCCCTGGTGGTCCGAGGTCGTTGCCGCTGCACAGATTCATGCGCCAGGGCCTCCTGCTGATAATTCACTTTGGTTTATTGCGCTATCTCTAATAGCACCCGAGATTTCACCAGATATATATCGGATTTTTCCCTGACCCTGAGTGTCCGGCCCCATGAGACGGTGATTTTCTCGGCCCCTGGTGGTCCGAGGTCGTTCCCGCTGGACAGATGCATGCGCCAGGGCCTCCTGCAGATAATTCACTTTGGCTTATTGCGCTATCTCTAATAGGACCCGAGATATCACCAGATATATATTGGATTTTTCCCTGACCCTGAGTGTCCGTCCCCATGAGACGGTGGTTTTCTCGGCCCCTGGTGGTCCGAGGTCGTTCCCGCTACACAGATTCATGCGCCACGGACTCCCACAGACAATGCACTTTGATTTATTGCGCTATCTGTAATAGCACCCGAGATATCACCAGATATATATTGGATTTTTCCCTGACCCTGAGTGTCCGGCACTATGAGACGGTGGTTTTGTCGGCCCCTGGTGGTCCGAGGTCGTTCCCGCTGGACAGATTCAGGCGCCAGGGCCTCCTGCATATAATTCACTTTGGTTTATTGCGCTATCTCTAATAGCACCCGAGATTTCAGCAGATATATATTGGATTTTTCCCTGATCCTGAGTGTCCGGCCCCATTAGACGGTGGTTTTCTCGACCCCTGGTTGTCCGAGGTCGTTCCCGCTACACAGATTCATGCGCCGGGGACTCCTACAGACAATGCACTTTGATTTATTGCGCTATCTGTAATAGCACCCGAGATATCACCAGATATATATTGGATTTTTCCCTGACCCTGAGTGTCCGGCACCATGAGACGGTGGTTTTCTCGGCCCCTGGTGGTCCAAGGTCGTTCCCGCTGCACAGAATAATGCGCGAAGGCTTCCTGCTGACAATGCACTCTGATTTATCGCGCTATCTCTAATAGCACCCGAGATATCACCAGATATATAATGGATTTTTCCCTGACCCTGAGTGTCCGGCCCCATGAGACGGTGGTTTTCTCGGCCCCTGGTGGTCCGAGGTCGTTCCCGCTGGACAGATGCATGCACCAGGGCCTCCTGCAGATAATTCACTATGGCTTATTGCGCTATCTCTAATAGCATCCGAGATATCACTAGATATATAATGGATTTTTCCCTGACGCTGAGTGTCCGGCCCCATGAGACGGTGGTTTTCTCGGCCCCTGGTGGTCCGAGGTCGTTCACGCTGGACAGATGCATGCACCAGGGCCTCCTGCAGATAATTCACTTTGGCTTATTGCGCTATCTCTAATAGGACCCGAGATATCACCAGATATATATTGGATTTTTCCCTGACCCTGAGTGTCCGTCCCCATGAGACGGTGGTTTTCTCGGCCCCTGGTGGTCCGAGGTCGTTCCCGCAACACAGATTCATGCGCCAGGGACTCCCACAGACAATGCACTTTGATTTATTGCGCTATCTGTAATAGCACCCGAGATATCACCAGATATATATTGGATTTTTCCCTGACCCTGAGTGTCCGGCACTATGAGACGGTGGTTTTGTCGGCACCTGGTGGTCCGAGGTCGTTCCCGCTGGACAGATTCATGCGCCAGGGCCTCCTGCAGATAATTCACTTTGGTTTATTGCGCTATCTCTAAGAGCACCCGAGATTTCAGCAGATATATATTGGATTTTTCCCTGACCCTGAGTGTCCGGCCCCATTAGACGGTGGTTTTCTCGACCCCTGGTGGTCCGAGGTCGTTCCCGCTACACAGATTCATGCGCCGGGGACTCCTACAGACAATGCACTTTGATTTATTGCGCTATCTGTAATAGCACCCGAGATATCACCAGATATATATTGGATTTTTCCCTGACCCTGAGTGTCCGGCACCATGAGACGGTGGTTTTCTCGGCCCCTGGTGGTCCAAGGTCGTTCCCGCTGCACAGAATAATGCGCGAAGGCTTCCTGCTGACAATGCACTCTGATTTATCGCGCTATCTCTAATAGCACCCGAGATATCACCAGATATATAATGGATTTTTCCCTGACCCTGACAGTCCGGCTCCATGAGACTGTGGTTTTCTCGGCCCCTGGTGGTCCGAGGTCGTTCCCGCTGAACAGACTCATGCGCCAGGGCCTCCTACAGACAATGAACTTTGACTTATTGCGCTATCTGTAATAGCACCCGAGATATCACCAGATATATATTGGATTTTTCCCTGACCCTGAGTGTCCGGCCCCATGAGACGGTGGTTTTCTCGGCCCCTGGTGGTCCGAGGTCGTTCCCGCTGCCCAGATTCATGCACCAGGGCCTCCTGCAGGTAATTGACTTTGGTTTATTGCGCTATCTCTAATAGCACCCGAGATATCACCAGATATATATTGGATTTTCCCCTGACCCTGAGGGTCCGGCCCCATGAGACAGTAGTTTTCTCGGCCACTGGTGGTCCGAGGTCGTTCTCGCTGCACAGATTCAACCGCCAGGGCCTCCTACAGACAATGCACTTTGATTTATTGCGCTATCTGTAATAGCACCCGCGATATCACCAGATATATTTTGGATTTCTCCCTGACCCTGAGTGTCCGGCCCCATGAGACGGTGGTTTTCTCGGCCCCTGGTGGCCCGAGGTCGTTCCCGCTGCCCAGATTCATGCGCCAGGGCCTCCTGCAAATAATTCACTTTGGTTTATTGCGCTATCTGTAATAGCACCCGAGATATCACCAGATATATATTGGATTTTTCCTTGACCCTGACAGTCCGGCCCCATTTGTCGTTGGTTTTCTCGGTCCCTCGTTCTCCGAGGTCGTTCCCGCTGAACAGACTCATGCGCCAGGGCCTCCTACAGACAATGCACTTTGATTTATTGCGCTATCTGTAATAGCACCCGAGATATCACTAGATATATATTGGATTCTCCCCTGACCCTGAGTGTACGGCCCCATGAGACGGTAGTTTTCTCGGCCCCTGGTGGTCCGAGATCGTTCCCGCTGCACATATTCATGCGTCAGGACCCCTGCAGATAATTCACTTTGGTTTGTTGCGCTATCTCTAATAGCACCCGAGATATAACCAGATATATATTGGATTTTTCCCTGACCCTGGCAGTCCGGCATCATGTATCGGTGGTTTTCTCGGCCCCTGGTGGTCCGAGGTCGTTGCCGCTGCACAGAATCATGCGCCAGGGCCTCCTGCAGATAATTCACTTTGGTTTGTTGCGCTATCTCTAATAGCACCCGAGATATCACCAGATATATATTGGATTTTTCCCTGACCCTGGCAGTCCGGCCCCATGAGACGGTGATTTTCTCGGCCCCTGGTTGTCCGAGGTCGATCCCGCTGCACAGATTCATGCGCCAATGCTTCGTGCAGACAATTCACTTTGGTTTATTGCGCTATCTGTAATAGCACCCGAGATATCACCAGATATATATTGGATTTTTCCTTGACCCTGACAGTCCGGCCCCATGTTTCGATGGTTTTCTCGGTCCCTCGTGGTCCGAGGTCGATCCCGCTGCACAGATTCATTCGCCAGGCCCCCCTGCAGATAATTCACTTTGATTTATTGCGCTATCTCTAATAGCACCCGAGATATCACCGGATATATACTGGATTTTTCCCTGACCCTGAGTGTCCGACCCCATGAGACGGTGGTTTTCTCGGCCCCTGGTGGTCCGAGGTCGTTCCCGCTGCTCAGATTCATGCACCAGGGCCTCCTGCAGATAATTCACTTTGGTTTATTCCGCTATCTCTAATAGCAGCCGAGATATCACCAGATATATATTGGATTTTTCCTTGACCCTGACAGCCCGGCCCCCTGTGTCGATGGTTTTCTCGGTCCCTCGTGGTCCGAGGTCGATCCCGCTGCACAGATTCATGCGCCAGGACCCCCTGCAGATAAATCACTTTGATTTATTGCGCTATCTCTAATAGCACCCGAAATATCACCAGATATATGATGGATGATTCCCTGACGCTGACAGTCCGGCCCCATTTGTCGATGGTTTTCTCGGTCCCTCGTTGTCCGAGGTCGATCCCGCTGCACAGATTCGTGCGACAGGGCCCCTTGCAGATAATTCACTTTGATTTATTGCGCTATCTCTAATAGCACCCGAGATATCACCAGATATATATTGGATTTTTACCAGGCCCTGACAGTCCGACCCAATGAGACGGTGATTTTCTCGGTCCCTGGTGGTCCGAGGTCGTTCCCGCTGCACAGATTCATGCGTCAGGGCCCCCTGCAGATAATTTACATTCGTTTATTGCGCTATCTCTGATAGCACCCGAGATATTACCAGATATATATTGGATTTTTACCTGACGCTGACAGTCCGGCCCAATGAGACGGTGATTTTCTCGGCCCCTGGCGGTCCGAGGTCGTTCCCGCTGTACAGACTCATGCGCGAGTGCCTCCTACAGACAATGCACTTTGATGTATTGCGCTATATGTAATAGAACCCGAGATATCACCAGATATATATTGGATTTTTCCTTGACCCTGAGTGTCCGGCCCCATGAGACGGTTGTTTTCTCGGCCCCTGGTGGTCCGAGGTCGCTCCCGCTGCACAGATTCATGAGCTAGGGCCTCCTGCAGACCATGCACTTTGATTTATTGCGCTATCTCTAATAGCACCCGAGATATCAGTAGATATATATTGGATTTTCCCCTGACCCTGAGTGTCCGGCACCATGAGACGGTAGTTTTCTCGGCCCCTGGTGGTCCGTGATCGTTCCCGCTGCACAAATTCATGCGTCAGGACCCCTGCAGATAATTCACTTTGATTTATTGCGGTATCTGTAATAGCACCCGAGATATCACCAGATATATATTGGATTTTCCCCTGACCCTGAGTGTCCGGCCTCATGAGAGGGTGGTTTTCTCGGCCCCTGGTGGTCCGAGGACGATCCCGCTGCACAGATTCATGCGCCAGGCCCCCCTGCATATAAATCACTTTGATTTATTTTGCAATCTCTAGTAGCACCCGAGATATCACCAGATATATATTGGATTTTCCCCTGACCCTGAGTGTCCAGCCCCATGAGACGGTAGTTTTCTCGGCCCCTGGTGGTCCGAGGTCGTTCCCGCTGCCCAGATTCATGCGCCAGGGCCTCCTACAGACAATGCACTTTGATTTATTGCGCTATCTCTAATAGCACCCGAGATATCACCAGATATATATTGGATTTTTCCCTGACCCTGAGGGTCCGGCCCCATGAGACTGTAGTTTTCTCGGCCCCTGGTTGTCCGAGGTCGGTCCGGCTGCACATATTCATGGGCTAGGGCCCCCTGCAGATAGTTCACTTTGGTTTAGTTCGCTATCTGTAAGAGCACCCGAGATATCACCAGATATATATTGTATTTTTCCACGACCCTGAGTGTCCGGCCCCATGTGTCGGTGGTTTTCTCGGCCCCTGTTGGTCCGAGGTGGTTCCCGCTGCTCAGATTCATGCGCCAGGGCCCGCTGCAGATAATTCACTTTCTTTCAGTGAGCTATCTGTAAGAGCACCCGAGATATCATCAGAAATATATTGAATTTTTCCCCGACCCTGAGTGTCCGGTCCCATGTGTCGGTGGTTTTCTCGACCCCTGGGGGTCCGCGGACGTTCCCGCTGCACAGATGCATGCGCCAGGGCCTCCTACAGACAATACACTTTGATTTATTGCGCTATCTGTAATAGCACCCGAGATATCACCAGATATTTTGCATTTTTCCCCGACCCTGACAGTCCGGCCCCATGTGTCGGTGGTTTTCTCGGCCCCTGGTGGTCCGAGGTCGTTCTCGCTGCATAGATTCATGCGCCAGGGCCTCCTGCAGACAATGCACTTTGGTTTATTGCGCTATCTCTAATAGCACCCGAGATATCACCAGATATATATTGAATTTTTCCCTGACCCTGACAGTCCGGCCCCATGAGACGGTGATTTTCTCGGCCCCTGGTGGTCCGTGGTCGATCCCGCTGCACAGATTCATGCGCCAGGGCCTCCTACAGACAATGCACTTTGATTTATTGCGCTATCTGTAATAGCACCCGTGATATCAACAGATATATGTTGGATTTTTCCCTGTCCCTGAGTGTCCGACTCCATGAGACGGTGGTTTTCTCGGCCCCTGGAGGTCCGAGGTCGTTCCCGCTGCACAGATTCATTCGCCAGGCCCCCCTGCAGATAATTCACTTTGATTTATTGCGGTATCTCTAATAGCACCCGAGATATCACCAGATATATATTGGATTTTTCCCTGTCCCTGACAGTCCGGCCCCATGAGACGGTGATTTTCTCGGCCCCTGGTGGTCCGAGTTCGATCCCGCTGCACAGATTCATGCGCCAGGACCTCCTGCAGACAATGCACTTTGGTTTATTGCGCTATCTCTAATAGCACCCCAGATATCACCAGATATATATTGGATTTTTCCCTGACCCTGAGGGTCCGGACCCATGTTACGGTAGTTTTCTCGGCCCCTGGTGGTCCGAGGTCGTTCCCGCTGCACAGATTCCTGCGCTGGGGCCTCCTGCAGACAATGCACTTTGATTTATTGCGCAATCTCTAATAGCACCCTAGATATCACCTGATATATATTGGATTCTTCCCTGACCCTGACAGTCCGACACCATGAGACGGTGGTTTTCTCGGGCCCTGGTTGTCCGTGGTCGATCCCGCTGCACAGATTCCTGCGCCAGGGCCTCCTACAGACAATGCACTTTGATTTATTGCGCTATCTCTAATAGCACCCGAGATATCACCAGATATATATTGGATTTTTCCCTGACCCTGAGGGTCCGGCCCCATGTTACGGTAGTTTTCTCGGCCCCTGGTGGTCCGAGGTCGTTCCCGCTGCACGGATTCATGCGCCAGGGCCTCCTGCAGACAATGCACTTTGATTTATTCCGCTATCTGTAATAGCACCCGAGATATCACCAGATTTATATTGGATTTTTCCATGACCGTGAGTGACCGGCCACATGTGACGGTGGTTTTCTCGGCCCCTGGTGGTCCGAGGTCGTTCCCGCTGCACAGATGCATGCGCCAGGGCCTCCTGCAGATAATTCACTTTGGTTTAGCGCGCTACCTGTAATAGAACCCGAGATATCACCAGATATATGCTGGATTTTCGCATGACATTGGGTGACGGATACCGAAAATCTGTAATTTTCTCGGCCCCTGCTGGTCCGAGTTCCTTCCTGCTGCACCGATTCATGCGCCAGGGTCTCCTACAGACAATGCACTTTGGTTCATTGAGCTATCTCTAATTTCACCGGAGATATCACCAGATATACATTGGATTTTTCCCTGAGCCTGACAGTCCGACCCCATGTGTCGATGGTTTTCTCGGTCCCTCGTGGTCCGAGGTCGTTCCCGCTGCACAGATTCATGCAACAGGGCCCCTTGCAGATGATTCACTTTGATTTATTGCGCAATCTCTAATAGCACCCGAGATATCACCAGATATATATTGGATTTTTCCCTGAGCCTGACAGTCCGACCCCATGTGTCGATGGTTTTCTCGGTCCCTCGTGGTCCGAGGTCGATCCCGCTGAACAGATTCATGCGCCAGGGCCCCGTACAGACAATGCACTTTGATTTATTGCGCTATCTGTAATAGCACCCGAGATATCACCTGATTTATATTGGATTTTTCCCTGACCCTGACAGTCCGGCCCCATGTGTCGATGGTTTTCTCGGCCCCTGCTGATCCGAGGTCGTTCCCGCTGCACAGATTCATGCGCCAGGGCCTCCTGCAGACAATGCACTTTGATTTATTGCGCCATTTGTAATATCACCCGAGATATCACCAGATATATATTGGATTTTTCCCTTACCCTGAGTGTCCGGCCCCATGAGACGGTGATTTTCTCGGCCCCTGGTGGTCCGAGGTCGATCCCGCTGCACAAATTCATGCGCCAAGGCTTCCCGCAGACAATTCACTTTGGTTTATTGCGCTATCTGTAATAGCACCAGAGATATCACCAGATATATGCGGGATTTTTACATGACCTTGGGTGACGGATTTCGAATATCTGTAATTTTCTCGGCCCCTGGTGGTCCGAGGTCGATCCCGCTGCACAGATTCATGCGCCAGGGCCTCCTACAGACAATGCACTTTGATTTATTGCGCTATCTGTAATAGCTCCCGAGATATCACCAGATTTATATTGGATTTTTCTCTGACCCTGACAGTCCGACACCATGAGACGGTAGTTTTCTCGGCCCCTGGTGGTCCGAGGTCGTTCCCGCTGCACAGACTCATACGCCAGGGCCTCCTGCAGATAATTCACTTTGGTTTATTGCGCTATCTCTAATAGCACCCGAGATATCACCAGATATATATTGGATTTATCCCTGACCCTGACAGTCCGGCCCCATGGGACGGTGATTTTCTCGGCCCCTGGTGGTCCGAGGTCGATCCCGCTGCACAAATTCATGCGCCAAGGCTTCCCGCAGACAATTCACTTTGGTTTATTGCGCTATCTGTAATAGCACCCGAGATATCACCAGATATATGCTGGATTTTTACATGACCTTGGGTGACGGATTTCGAATATCTGTAATTTTCTCGGCCCCTGGTGGTCCGAGGTCGATCCCGCTGCACAGATTCATGCGCCAGGGTCTCCTACAGACAATGCACTTTGATTTATTGCGCTATCTGTAATAGCACCCGAGATATCACCAGATTTATATTGGATTTTTCCCTGACCCTGACAGTCCGGCCCCATGAGACGGTGGTTTTCTCGGCCCCTGGTGGTCCGAGGTCGATCCCGCAGCACAGATTCATGCGCCAGGGCCTCCTGCAGATAATTCACTTTGATTTATTGCGCTATCTCTAATATCACCCGAGATATCACCAGATATATATTGGATTTTTCCCTGACCCTGAGTGTCCGACCCCATGAGACGGTGGTTTTCTCGGCCCCTCGTGGACCGAGGTCGTTCCGGCTGAACAGATTCATGCGCCAGGGCCTCCTGCAGATAATTCACTTTGGTTTATTGCGCTATCTCTAATAGCACCCGAGATATCACCAGATATATATTGGATTTTTCCCTGACCCTGACAGTCCGGCCCCATGAGACGGTGATTTTCTCGGCCCCTGGTGGTCCGAGGTCGATCCCGCTACACAGATTCATGCGCCAAGGCTTCCCGCAGACAATTCACTTTGGTTTATTGCGCTATCTCTAATAGCACCCGAGATATCACCAGATATATATTGGATTTTTCCCTGACCCTGACAGTCCGGCCCCATGAGACGGTGATTTTCTCGGTCCCTCGTGGTCCGACGTCGTTCCCGCTGCACAGATTCATGCGCCAGGGCCTCCTGCAGACAATGCACTTTGATTTATTGCGCCATTTGTAATATCACCCGAGATATCACCAGATATATATTGGATTTTTCCCCGACCCTGAGTGTCCGGCCACATGTGACGGTGGTTTTCTCGGCCCCTGGTGGTCCGAGGTCGTTCCCGCTGCACAGATGCATGCGCCAGGGCCTCCTGCAGATAATTCACTTTGATTTATTGCGCTATCTCTAATAGCACCCGAGATATCACCAGATATATATTGGATTTTTCCCCGACCCTGAGTGTCCGGCCCCATGAGACGGTGGATTTATCGGCCCCTGATGGTCCGAGGTCGTTCCCGCTGCACAGATTCATGCGCTAGGGCCTCCTGCAGACAATGCACTTTGATTTATTGCGCTATATGTAATAGCATCCGAGATATCACCAGATATATATTGGATTTTTCCCTGACCCTGAGTGTCCGTCCCCATGAGACGGTGGTTTTCTCGGCCCCCTGGTGGTCCGAGGTCGTTCCCGCTTCACAGATTCATGCGCCAGGGCCTCCTACAGACAATGCACTTTGATGTATTGCGCTATCTGTAATAGCACCCGAGATATCACCAGATATATATTGGATTTTTCCCTGACCCTGAGTGTGTGACCCCATGGGACGGTGGTTTTCTCGGCCCCTGGTGGTCCCAGGTCGTTCCCGCTGCACAGATTTATGCGCCAGGGCCTCCCACAGACAATGCACTTTGGTTCATTGCGCTATCTCTAATTTCACCAGAGATATCTCCAGATATATATTGGATTTTTCCCTGACCCTGAGTGTCCGGCCCTACGAGACGGTGGTTTTCGCGGCCCCTGGTGGTCCGAGGTCGTTCCGCTGCACAGATTCATGCGCCAGGGCCTCCTGCAAATAATTCACTTTTGTTTATTGCGCTATCTGTAATAGCACCCGAGATATCACCAGATATATGCTGGATTTTTACATGACCTTGGGTGACGGATTTCGAATATCTGTAATTTTCTCGGCCCCTGGTGGTCCGAGGTCGATCCCGCTGCACAGATTCATGCGCCAGAGCCTCCTACAGACAATGCACTATGGTTTATTGCGCTATCTCTAATTTCACCAGAGATATCACCAGATATATATTGGATTTTTCCCTGACCCTGAGTGTCCGGCCACATTAGACGGTGGTTCTCTCGGCCCCTGGTAGTCCGAGGTCGTTCCCGCTGCACAGATTCATGCGACAGGGCCTCCGACAGACAATGCACTCTGATTTATTGCGCTATCTCTAATAGCACCCGAGATATCACCAGATATATATCGGATTGTTGCCTGACCCTGACAGTCCGGCCCCATGAGACGGTGATTTTATCGCCCCCTGGTGGTCCGAGGTCGATCCCGCTGCACAGATTCATGCGCCAGGGCCTCATACAGACAATGCCCTTTGATTTATTGCGCTATCTGTAATAGCACCTGAGATATCACCAAATATATATTGGATTTTTCCTTGACCCTGACAGTCCGGCCCCATGTGTCGATGGTTTTCTCGGTCCCTCGTGGTCGGAAGTTGATCCCGCTGCAGAGATTCATGCGCCAGGGCCTCCTATAGATAATTCACTTTGGTTTATTGCGCTATCTCTAATAGCACCCGAGATTTCACCAGATATATATTGGATTTTTCCCTGACCCTGACAGTCCGGCCCCATGAGACGGTGATTTTCTCGGCCCCTGGTGGTCCGAGGTCGATCCCGCTGCACAGATTCATGCACCAGGGCCTCATACAGACAATGCACTTTGATTTATTTCGCTATCTGTAATAGCACCCGAGATATCACCAGATATATACTGGATTTGTCCCTGACCCTGAGTGTCCGACCCCATGAGACGGTGGTTTTCTCGGCCCCTAGTGGTCCGAGGTCGTTCCCGCTGCACAGGTTCATGCGCCAGGGCCTCCTGCAGACAATGCACTTTGATTTATTTCGCTATCTCTAATAGCACCCGAGATATCACCAGATATATATTGGATTTTTCCCTGACCCTGACAGTCCGGCCCCATGTGTCGATGGTTTTCTCGGTCCCTCGTGGTCCGAGGTCGTTCCCGCTGCACAGATTCATGCGCCAGGGCATCCTGCAGATAATGCACTTTGACTTATTGCGCTATCTGTAATAGCACCCGAGATATCACCAGATATATATTGGATTTTTCCCTGACCCTGACAGTCCGGGCCCTTGTGTCGATGGTTTTCTCGGTCCCTCGTGGTCCGAGGTCGATCCCGCTGAACAGATTCATGCGCCAGGGCTTCCTGCAGACAATTCACTTTGGTTTATTGCGCTATCTGTAATAGCAGCCGAGATATCACCAGATATATGCTGGATTTTTACATGACCTTGGGTGACGGATTTCGAATATCTGTAATTTTCTCGGCCCCTGGTTGTCCGAGGTCGATCCCGCTGCACAGATTCATGCGCCAGGGCCTCCTACAGACAATGCACTTTGATTTATTGCGCTATCTGTAATATCTCCCGAGATATCACCAGATTTATATTGGATTTTTCCCTTACCCTGAGTGTCCGGCCGCATGAGAAGGTGATTTTCTCGGCCCCTGGTGGTCCGAGGTCGATCCCGCTGCACAGATTCATGCGCCAGGGCCTCATACAGACAATGCACATTGATTTATTGCGCTATCTGTAATATCACCCGAGATAGCACCAGATATATATTGGATTTTCCCCTTACACTGAGTGTCCGGCAACATGAGACTGTGGTTTTCTCGGCCCCTGGTGGTTCGAGGTCGTTCCCGCTGCACAGAATCATGCGCCAGGGCCTCCTACAGACAATGCACTTTGATTTATTGCGCTATCTCTAATTGCACCCGAGATATCACCAGATATATATTGGATTTTTCCCTGACCCTGAGTGTCCGGCCCCATGAGACGGTGGTTTTCTCGGCCCCTGGTGGTCCGAGGTCGTCCCCGCTGAACAGACTCATGCGCCTGGGCCTCCTACAGACAATGCACTTTGATGTATTGGGCTATCTGTAATAGCTCCCGAGATATCACCAGATATATATTGGATCTTTCCCTGACCCTGAGTGTCCGGCCCCATGAGACGGTGGTTTTCTCGGCCCCTGGTGGTCCGAGGTCGTTCCCGCTGCCCAGATTCATGTGCCAGGGCCTCGTGCAGATAATTCACTTTGGTTTATCGCGCTATCTCTAATAGCACCCGAGATATCACCAGATATATAATGGATTTTTCCCTGACCCTGACAGTCCGGCTCCATGAGACGGTAGTTTTCTCGGCCCCTGGTGGTCCGAGGTCGTTCCCGCTGAACAGACTCATGCGCCAGGGCCTCCTACAGACAATGAACATTGATTTATTGCGCTATCTGTAATAGCACCCGAGATATCACCAGATATATATTGGATTTTTCCCTGAACCTGAGTGTCCGGCCCCATGAGACGGTGGTTTTCTCGGCCCCTGGTGCTCCGAGGTCGTTCCCGCTGCACAGATTTATGCGACAGGGCCTCCTGCAGATAATTGACTTTGGTTTACTGCGCTATCTCTAATAGCACCCGAGATATCACCAGATATATATTGGATTTTCCCCTTACCCTGAGTGTCCGGCAACATGAGACTGTGGTTTTCTCGGCCCCTGGTGGTTCGAGGTCTTTCCCGCTGCACAGATTCATGCGCCAGGGCCTCCTACAGACAATGCACTTTGATTTATTGCGCTATCTCTAATTGCACCCGAGATATCACCAGATATATATTGGATTTTTCCTTGACCCTGACAGTCCGGCCCCATGTGTCGATGGTTTTCTCGGTCTCTCGTGGTCCGAGGTCGATCCCGCTGCACGCATTCATGCGCCAGGGCCTTCTACAGACAATGCACTTTGATTTATTGCACTATCTGTAATAGCACCCGAGCTATCACTAGATATATATTGGATTTTCCCCTGACCCTGAGTGTCCGGCCCCATGAGACGGTAGTTTTCTCGGCCCCTGGTGGTCCGAGATCGTTCCCGCTGCACAGATGCATGCGCCAGGGCCTCCTGCAGATAATTCACTTTGGTTTATTGGGCTATCTCTAATAGCACCCGAGATATCACCAGATATATATTGGATATTCCCCTGAGCCTGCGTGTCCGGCCCCATGAGACTGTGGTTTTCTCGGCCCCTGGTGGTCCGAGGTCGTTCCCGCTGCACAGAATCATGCGCGAAGGCTTCCTGCTGACAATGCACTTTGATTTATCGTGCTATCTCTAATAGCACCCGAGATATCACCAGATATATAATGGATTTTTCCCTGACCCTGACAGTCCGGCTCCATGAGACGGTAGTTGTCTCGGCCCCTGGTGGTCCGAGGTCGTTCCCGCTGAACAGACTCATGCGCCAGGGCCTCCTACAGACAATGAACATTGATTTATTGCGCTATCTGTAATAGCACCCGAGATATCACCAGATATATATTGGATTTTTCCCTGAACCTGAGTGTCCGGCCCCATGAGACGGTGGTTTTCTCGGCCCCTGGTGCTCCGAGGTCGTTCCCGCTGCACAGATTCATGCGACAGGGCCTCCTGCAGATAATTGACTTTGGTTTACTGCGCTATCTCTAATAGCACCCGAGATATCACCAGATATATATTGGATTTTCCCCTTACACTGAGTGTCCGGCAACATGAGACTGTGGTTTTCTCGGCCCCTGGTGGTTCGAGGTCGTTCCCGCTGCACAGAATCATGCGCCAGGGCCTCCTACAGACAATGCACTTTGATTTATTGCGCTATCTCTAATTGCACCCGAGATATCACCAGATATATATTGGATTTTTCCTTGACCCTGACAGTCCGGCCCCATGTGTCGATGGTTTTCTCGGTCCCTCGTGGTCCGAGGTCGATCCCGCTGCACGCATTCATGCGCCAGGGCCTCCTACAGACAATGCACTTTGGTTTATTGCGCTATCTCTAATAGCACCCGAGATATCACCAGATATATATTGGATTTTCCCCTGAGCCTGAGAGTCCGGCCCCATGAGACGGTAGTTTTATCGGCTCCTGTTGGTCCGAGGTCGTTTCCGCTTCATAGAATCATGCGCCAGGGCCTCCTACAGATAATTCACTTTGGTTTATTGCGCTATCTCTAATAGCACCCGAGATATCACCAGATATATATTGGATTTTTCCCTGACCCTGAGTGTCCGGCCCCATGAGACTGTGGTTTTCTCGGCCCCTGGTGGTCCGAGGCCGTTCCCGCTGCACAGACTCATGCGCCAGGGCCTCCTGCAGATAATTCACATTGGTTTATTGCACTATCTGTAATAGCACCCGAGATATCACCAGATATATATTGGATTTTCCCCTGACCCTGAGTGTCCGGCCCCATGAGACGGTGGTTTTCTCGGCCCCTGGTGGTCCGAGGTCGTTCCTGCTGCACAGATTCCTGCGCCAGGGCCTCCTGCAGATAATTCACTTTGGTTTATTGCGCTATCTCTAATAGCACCCGAGATATCGCCAGATATATATTGGATTTTTCCCTGACCCTGAGTGTCCGGCCCCATGAGACTGTGGTTTTCTCGTACCCTGGTGGTCCGAAATCGTTCCCGCTGCCCAGATTCATGCGCCAGAGCCTCCTACAGACAATGCACGTTGATTTATTGCGCTATCTGTAATAGCACCCGAGATATCACCAGATATATATTGGATTTTTCCCTGACCCTGAGTGTCCGGCCCCATGAGACTGTGATTTTCTCGGCCCCTGGTGGTCCGAAGTCGTTCCCGCTGCCCAGATTCATGCGCCAGGGCCTCCTACAGACAATTCACTTTGGTATATTGCGCTATCTCTAATAGCACCCGACATATCACCGGATATATATTGGGTTTTCCCCTGACCCTGAGTGTCCGGCAACATGAGACAGTGGTTTTCTCGGCCCCTGGTGGTCCGAGGTCGCTCCCGCTGCACAGAATCATGCACCAGGGCCTCCTACAGACAATGCACTTTGATGTATTGGGCTATCTGTAATAGCACCCGAGATAACACCAGATATATATTGGATTTTTCCCTGACCCAGAGTGTCCGGCACCATGAGACGGTGGTTTTCTCGGCCCCTGGTGGTCCGAGGTCGTCCCCGCTTCATAGAATCATGCGCCAGGGCCTCCTGCAGATAATTCACTTTGGTTTATTGCGCTATCTCTAATAGCACCCGAGATATCACCAGATATATATTGGATTCTTCCCGGACCCTGAGTGTCCGGCCCCATGAGACAGTGGTTTTCTCGGCCCCTGGTGGTCCGAGGTCGTTGCCGCTGCACAAATTCATGCGCCAGGGCCTCCTGCAGATAATTCACTTTGGTTTATTGCGCTATCTCTAATAGCACCCGAGATTTCACCAGATATATATTGGATTCTTCCCTGACCCTGTGTGTCCGGCCCCATGAGACGGTGGTTTTCTCGGCCCCTGGTGGTCCGAGGTCGTTCCCGCTGCACAGATTCATGCGCCAGGGCCTCCTACAGACAATGCACTTTCATTTATTGTGCTATCTGTAATAGCACCCGAGATATCGCCAGATATATATTGGATTTTTCCCTGAGCCTGAGTGTCCGGCCCCAAGAGACGGTGGTTCTCTCGGCCCCTGGTGGTCCGAGGTCGTTCCCGCTGAACAGATTCATGCGCCAGGGCCTCCTACAGACAATGCACTTTGATTTATTGGGCTATCTGTAATAGGACCCGAGATATCACCAGATATATATTGGATTTTTCCCTGACCCTGAGTGTCCGGCCCCATGAGACTGTGATTTTCTCGGCCCCTGGTGGTCCGAAGTCGTTCCCGCTGCCCAGATTCATGCGCCAGGGCCTCCTACAGACAATTCACTTTGGTATATTGCGCTATCTCTAATAGCACCCGACATATCACCGGATATATATTGGGTTTTCCCCTGACCCTGAGTGTCCGGCAACATGAGACTGTGGTTTTCTCGGCCCCTGGTGGTCCGAGGTCGCTCCCGCTGCACAGAATCATGCACCAGGGCCTCCTACAGACAATGCACTTTGATGTATTGGGCTATCTGTAATAGCACCCGAGATAACACCAGATATATATTGGATTTTGCCCTGACCCAGAGTGTCCGGCACCATGAGACGGTGGTTTTCTCGGCCCCTGGTGGTCCGAGGTCGTCCCCGCTTCATAGAATCATGCGCCAGGGCCTCCTGCAGATAATTCACTTTGGTTTATTGCGCTATCTCTAATAGCACCCGAGATATCACCAGATATATATTGGATTCTTCCCTGACCCTGAGTGTCCGGCCCCATGAGACGGTGGTTTTCTCGGCCCCTGGTGGTCCGAGGTCGTTCCCGCTTCACAGATTCATGCGCCAGGGCCTCCTACAGACAATGCACTTTCATTTATTGCGCTATCTGTAATAGCACCCGAGATATCACCAGATATATATTGGATTTTTCCCTGAGCCTGAGTGTCCGGCCCCAAGAGACGGTGGTTCTCTCGGCCCCTGGTGGTCCGAGGTCGTTCCCGCTTCACAGATTCATGCGCCAGGGCCTCCTACAGGCAATGCACTTGGGTTTATTGCGCTATCTCTAATAGCACCCGAGATATCACCAGATATATATTGGATTTTCCCCTGACCCTGAGTGTCCGGCCCCATGAGACGTTGGTTTTCTCGGCCAATGGTTGCCCGAGGTCGTTCCCGCTGCCCATATTCATGCGCCAGGGCCTCCTACAGACAATGCACTTTGATTTATTGCGCTATCTGTAATAGCACCCGAGAAAGCACCATATGTATGCTGGATTTTTACATGACTTTGGGTGACGGATACCGAAAATCTGTAATTTTCTCGGCCCCTGGTGGTCCGATGTCGTTCCTGCTGCACAGATTCATGCGCAAGGGCCTCCTACGGACAATGCACGTTGATTTATTGCGCTATCTCTAATAGCACCCGAGGTATCACCAGACATATATTTGATTTTTCCTTGACCCTGAGTGTCCGGCCCCATGAGACGGTGGTTTTCTCGGCCCCTGGTGGTCCGAGGTCGTTCCCGCTGGACAGATGCATGCGCCAGGGCCTCCTGCAGATAATTCACTTTGGCTTATTGCGCTATCTCTAATAGGACCCGAGATATCACCAGATATATATTGGATTTTCCCCTGACCCTGAGTGTCCGGCCCCATGAAACGGTGGTTTTCTCGGCCCCTGGTGGTCCGAGGTCGTCCCCGCTTCATAGAATCATGCGCCAGGGCCTCCTGCAGATAATTCACTTTGGTTTATTGCGCTATCTCTAATAGCACCCGAGATTTCACCAGATATATATTGGATTCTTCCCTGACCCTGTGTGTCCGGCCCCATGAGACTGTGGTTTTCTCGTACCCTGGTGGTCCGAAATCGTTCCCGCTGCCCAGATTCATGCGCCAGAGCCTCCTACAGACAATGCACGTTGATTTATTGCGCTATCTGTAATAGCACCCGAGATATCACCAGATATATATTGGATTTTTCCCTGAGCCTGAGTGTCCGGCCCCAAGAGACGGTGGTTCTCTCGGCCCCTGGTGGTCCGAGGTCGTTCCCGCTTCACAGATTCATGCGCCAGGGCCTCCTACAGGCAATGCACTTTGGTTTATTGCGCGAACTGTAATAGCACCCGAGATATCACCAGATATATGCTGGATTTTTACATGACCTTGGGTGACGGATTCCGAATATCTGTAATTTTCTCGGCCCCTGGTGGTCCGAGGTCGTTCCTGTTGCACAGATTCATTCCCCAGTGCCACCTACAGACAATGCACTTTGATTTATTGCGCTATCTGTAATAGCACCCGAGATATCACCAGATATATATTGGATTTTTCCCTGACCCTGAGTGTCCGGCCCCATGAGACGGTGGTTTTCTCGGCCCCTGGGGGTCCGAGGTCGTTCCCGCTGCACAGATTCATGCGCCAGGGCCTCCTGCAGATAATTCACATTGGTTTATTGCGCTATCTGTAATAGCACCCGAGATATCACCAGATATATATTGGATTTTCCCCTGACCCTGAGTGTCCGGCCCCATGAGACGGTGGTTTTCTCGGCCCCTGGTGGTCCGAGGTCGTTCCTGCTGCACAGATTCCTGCGCCAGGGCCTCCTGCAGATAATTCACTTTGGTTTATTGCGCTATCTCTAATAGCACCCGAGATATCGCCAGATATATATTGGATTTTTCCCTGACCCTGAGTGTCCGGCCCCATGAGACTGTGGTTTTCTCGTACCCTGGTGGTCCGAAATCGTTCCCGCTGCCCAGATTCATGCGCCAGAGCCTCCTACAGACAATGCACGTTGATTTATTGCGCTATCTGTAATAGCACCCGAGATATCACCAGATATATATTGGATTTTTCCCTGACCCTGAGTGTCCGGCCCCATGAGACTGTGATTTTCTCGGCCCCTGGTGGTCCGAAGTCGTTCCCGCTGCCCAGATTCATGCGCCAGGGCCTCCTACAGACAATTCACTTTGGTATATTGCGCTATCTCTAATAGCACCCGACATATCACCGGATATATATTGGGTTTTCCCCTGACCCTGAGTGTCCGGCAACATGAGACTGTGGTTTTCTCGGCCCCTGGTGGTCCGAGGTCGCTCCCGCTGCACAGAATCATGCACCAGGGCCTCCTACAGACAATGCACTTTGATGTATTGGGCTATCTGTAATAGCACCCGAGATAACACCAGATATATATTGGATTTTTCCCTGACCCAGAGTGTCCGGCACCATGAGACGGTGGTTTTCTCGGCCCCTGGTGGTCCGAGGTCGTCCCCGCTTCATAGAATCATGCGCCAGGGCCTCCTGCAGATAATTCACTTTGGTTTATTGCGCTATATCTAATAGCACCCGAGATATCACCAGATATATATTGGATTCTTCCCTGACCCTGAGTGTCCGGCCCCACGAGACAGTGGTTTTCTCGGCCCCTGGTGGTCCGAGGTCGTTGCCGCTGCACAGATTCATGCGCCAGGGCCTCCTGCAGATAATTCACTTTGGTTTATTGCGCTATCTCTAATAGCACCCGAGATTTCACCAGATATATATTGGATTCTTCCCTGACCCTGTGTGTCCGGCCCCATGAGACGGTGGTTTTCTCGGCCCCTGGTGGTCCGAGGTCGTTCCCGCTGCACAGATTCATGCGCCAGGGCCTCCTACAGACAATGCACTTTCATTTATTGTGCTATCTGTAATAGCACCCGAGATATCGCCAGATATATATTGGATTTTTCCCTGAGCCTGAGTGTCCGGCCCCAAGAGACGGTGGTTCTCTCGGCCCCTGGTGGTCCGAGGTCGTTCCCGCTGAACAGATTCATGCGCCAGGGCCTCCTACAGACAATGCACTTTGATTTATTGGGCTATCTGTAATAGGACCCGAGATATCACCAGATATATATTGGATTTTTCCCTGACCCTGAGTGTCCGGCCCCATGAGACTGTGATTTTCTCGGCCCCTGGTGGTCCGAAGTCGTTCCCGCTGCCCAGATTCATGCGCCAGGGCCTCCTACAGACAATTCACTTTGGTATATTGCGCTATCTCTAATAGCACCCGACATATCACCGGATATATATTGGGTTTTCCCCTGACCCTGAGTGTCCGGCAACATGAGACTGTGGTTTTCTCGGCCCCTGGTGGTCCGAGGTCGCTCCCGCTGCACAGAATCATGCACCAGGGCCTCCTACAGACAATGCACTTTGATGTATTGGGCTATCTGTAATAGCACCCGAGATAACACCAGATATATATTGGATTTTTCCCTGAGCCTGAGTGTCCGGCCCCAAGAGACGGTGGTTCTCTCGGCCCCTGGTGGTCCGAGGTCGTTCCCGCTTCACAGATTCATGCGCCAGGGCCTCCTACAGGCAATGCACTTGGGTTTATTGCGCTATCTCTAATAGCACCCGAGATATCACCAGATATATATTGGATTTTCCCCTGACCCTGAGTGTCCGGCCCCATGAGACGTTGGTTTTCTCGGCCAATGGTTGCCCGAGGTCGTTCCCGCTGCCCATATTCATGCGCCAGGGCCTCCTACAGACAATGCACTTTGATTTATTGCGCTATCTGTAATAGCACCCGAGAAAGCACCATATATATGCTGGATTTTTACATGACTTTGGGTGACGGATACCGAAAATCTGTAATTTTCTCGGCCCCTGGTGGTCCGATGTCGTTCCTGCTGCACAGATTCATGCGCAAGGGCCTCCTACGGACAATGCACGTTGATTTATTGCGCCATCTCTAATAGCACCCGAGGTATCACCAGACATATATTTGATTTTTCCTTGACCCTGAGTGTCCGGCCACATTAGACGGTGGTTCTCTCGGCCCCTGGTAGTCCGAGGTCGTTCCCGCTGCACAGATTCATGCGACAGGGCCTCCGACAGACAATGCACTCTGATTTATTGCGCTATCTCTAATAGCACCCGAGATATCACCAGATATATATCGGATTGTTCCCTGACCCTGACAGTCCGGCCCCATGAGACGGTGATTTTATCGGCCCCTGGTGGTCCGAGGTCGATCCCGCTGCACAGATTCATGCGCCAGGGCCTCATACAGACAATGCCCTTTGATTTATTGCGCTATCTGTAATAGCACCTGAGATATCACCAAATATATATTGGATTTTTCCTTGACCCTGACAGTCCGGCCCCATGTGTCGATGGTTTTCTCGGTCCCTCGTGGTCGGAAGTTGATCCCGCTGCAGAGATTCATGCGCCAGGGCCTCCTATAGATAATTCACTTTGGTTTATTGCGCTATCTCTAATAGCACCCGAGATTTCACCAGATATATATTGGATTTTTCCCTGACCCTGACAGTCCGGCCCCATGAGACGGTGATTTTCTCGGCCCCTGGTGGTCCGAGGTCGATCCCGCTGCACAGATTCATGCACCAGGGCCTCATACAGACAATGCACTTTGATTTATTTCGCTATCTGTAATAGCACCCGAGATATCACCAGATATATACTGGATTTGTCCCTGACCCTGAGTGTCCGACCCCATGAGACGGTGGTTTTCTCGGCCCCTAGTGGTCCGAGGTCGTTCCCGCTGCACAGGTTCATGCGCCAGGGCCTCCTGCAGACAATGCACTTTGATTTATTTCGCTATCTCTAATAGCACCCGAGATATCACCAGATATATATTGGATTTTTCCCTGACCCTGACAGTCCGGCCCCATGTGTCGATGGTTTTCTCGGTCCCTCGTGGTCCGAGGTCGTTCCCGCTGCACAGATTCATGCGCCAGGGCATCCTGCAGATAATGCACTTTGACTTATTGCGCTATCTGTAATAGCACCCGAGATATCACCAGATATATATTGGATTTTTCCCTGACCCTGACAGTCCGGGCCCTTGTGTCGATGGTTTTCTCGGTCCCTCGTGGTCCGAGGTCGATCCCGCTGAACAGATTCATGCGCCAGGGCTTCCTGCAGACAATTCACTTTGGTTTATTGCGCTATCTGTAATAGCAGCCGAGATATCACCAGATATATGCTGGATTTTTACATGACCTTGGGTGACGGATTTCGAATATCTGTAATTTTCTCGGCCCCTGGTTGTCCGAGGTCGATCCCGCTGCACAGATTCATGCGCCAGGGCCTCCTACAGACAATGCACTTTGATTTATTGCGCTATCTGTAATATCTCCCGAGATATCACCAGATTTATATTGGATTTTTCCCTTACCCTGAGTGTCCGGCCGCATGAGAAGGTGATTTTCTCGGCCCCTGGTGGTCCGAGGTCGATCCCGCTGCACAGATTCATGCGCCAGGGCCTCATACAGACAATGCACATTGATTTATTGCGCTATCTGTAATATCACCCGAGATAGCACCAGATATATATTGGATTTTCCCCTTACACTGAGTGTCCGGCAACATGAGACTGTGGTTTTCTCGGCCCCTGGTGGTTCGAGGTCGTTCCCGCTGCACAGAATCATGCGCCAGGGCCTCCTACAGACAATGCACTTTGATTTATTGCGCTATCTCTAATTGCACCCGAGATATCACCAGATATATATTGGATTTTTCCCTGACCCTGAGTGTCCGGCCCCATGAGACGGTGGTTTTCTCGGCCCCTGGTGGTCCGAGGTCGTCCCCGCTGAACAGACTCATGCGCCTGGGCCTCCTACAGACAATGCACTTTGATGTATTGGGCTATCTGTAATAGCTCCCGAGATATCACCAGATATATATTGGATCTTTCCCTGACCCTGAGTGTCCGGCCCCATGAGACGGTGGTTTTCTCGGCCCCTGGTGGTCCGAGGTCGTTCCCGCTGCCCAGATTCATGTGCCAGGGCCTCGTGCAGATAATTCACTTTGGTTTATCGCGCTATCTCTAATAGCACCCGAGATATCACCAGATATATAATGGATTTTTCCCTGACCCTGACAGTCCGGCTCCATGAGACGGTAGTTTTCTCGGCCCCTGGTGGTCCGAGGTCGTTCCCGCTGAACAGACTCATGCGCCAGGGCCTCCTACAGACAATGAACATTGATTTATTGCGCTATCTGTAATAGCACCCGAGATATCACCAGATATATATTGGATTTTTCCCTGAACCTGAGTGTCCGGCCCCATGAGACGGTGGTTTTCTCGGCCCCTGGTGCTCCGAGGTCGTTCCCGCTGCACAGATTTATGCGACAGGGCCTCCTGCAGATAATTGACTTTGGTTTACTGCGCTATCTCTAATAGCACCCGAGATATCACCAGATATATATTGGATTTTCCCCTTACCCTGAGTGTCCGGCAACATGAGACTGTGGTTTTCTCGGCCCCTGGTGGTTCGAGGTCTTTCCCGCTGCACAGATTCATGCGCCAGGGCCTCCTACAGACAATGCACTTTGATTTATTGCGCTATCTCTAATTGCACCCGAGATATCACCAGATATATATTGGATTTTTCCTTGACCCTGACAGTCCGGCCCCATGTGTCGATGGTTTTCTCGGTCTCTCGTGGTCCGAGGTCGATCCCGCTGCACGCATTCATGCGCCAGGGCCTTCTACAGACAATGCACTTTGATTTATTGCACTATCTGTAATAGCACCCGAGCTATCACTAGATATATATTGGATTTTCCCCTGACCCTGAGTGTCCGGCCCCATGAGACGGTAGTTTTCTCGGCCCCTGGTGGTCCGAGATCGTTCCCGCTGCACAGATGCATGCGCCAGGGCCTCCTGCAGATAATTCACTTTGGTTTATTGGGCTATCTCTAATAGCACCCGAGATATCACCAGATATATATTGGATATTCCCCTGAGCCTGCGTGTCCGGCCCCATGAGACTGTGGTTTTCTCGGCCCCTGGTGGTCCGAGGTCGTTCCCGCTGCACAGAATCATGCGCGAAGGCTTCCTGCTGACAATGCACTTTGATTTATCGTGCTATCTCTAATAGCACCCGAGATATCACCAGATATATAATGGATTTTTCCCTGACCCTGACAGTCCGGCTCCATGAGACGGTAGTTGTCTCGGCCCCTGGTGGTCCGAGGTCGTTCCCGCTGAACAGACTCATGCGCCAGGGCCTCCTACAGACAATGAACATTGATTTATTGCGCTATCTGTAATAGCACCCGAGATATCACCAGATATATATTGGATTTTTCCCTGAACCTGAGTGTCCGGCCCCATGAGACGGTGGTTTTCTCGGCCCCTGGTGCTCCGAGGTCGTTCCCGCTGCACAGATTCATGCGACAGGGCCTCCTGCAGATAATTGACTTTGGTTTACTGCGCTATCTCTAATAGCACCCGAGATATCACCAGATATATATTGGATTTTCCCCTTACACTGAGTGTCCGGCAACATGAGACTGTGGTTTTCTCGGCCCCTGGTGGTTCGAGGTCGTTCCCGCTGCACAGAATCATGCGCCAGGGCCTCCTACAGACAATGCACTTTGATTTATTGCGCTATCTCTAATTGCACCCGAGATATCACCAGATATATATTGGATTTTTCCTTGACCCTGACAGTCCGGCCCCATGTGTCGATGGTTTTCTCGGTCCCTCGTGGTCCGAGGTCGATCCCGCTGCACGCATTCATGCGCCAGGGCCTCCTACAGACAATGCACTTTGGTTTATTGCGCTATCTCTAATAGCACCCGAGATATCACCAGATATATATTGGATTTTCCCCTGAGCCTGAGAGTCCGGCCCCATGAGACGGTAGTTTTATCGGCTCCTGTTGGTCCGAGGTCGTTTCCGCTTCATAGAATCATGCGCCAGGGCCTCCTACAGATAATTCACTTTGGTTTATTGCGCTATCTCTAATAGCACCCGAGATATCACCAGATATATATTGGATTTTTCCCTGACCCTGAGTGTCCGGCCCCATGAGACTGTGGTTTTCTCGGCCCCTGGTGGTCCGAGGCCGTTCCCGCTGCACAGACTCATGCGCCAGGGCCTCCTGCAGATAATTCACATTGGTTTATTGCACTATCTGTAATAGCACCCGAGATATCACCAGATATATATTGGATTTTCCCCTGACCCTGAGTGTCCGGCCCCATGAGACGGTGGTTTTCTCGGCCCCTGGTGGTCCGAGGTCGTTCCTGCTGCACAGATTCCTGCGCCAGGGCCTCCTGCAGATAATTCACTTTGGTTTATTGCGCTATCTCTAATAGCACCCGAGATATCGCCAGATATATATTGGATTTTTCCCTGACCCTGAGTGTCCGGCCCCATGAGACTGTGGTTTTCTCGTACCCTGGTGGTCCGAAATCGTTCCCGCTGCCCAGATTCATGCGCCAGAGCCTCCTACAGACAATGCACGTTGATTTATTGCGCTATCTGTAATAGCACCCGAGATATCACCAGATATATATTGGATTTTTCCCTGACCCTGAGTGTCCGGCCCCATGAGACTGTGATTTTCTCGGCCCCTGGTGGTCCGAAGTCGTTCCCGCTGCCCAGATTCATGCGCCAGGGCCTCCTACAGACAATTCACTTTGGTATATTGCGCTATCTCTAATAGCACCCGACATATCACCGGATATATATTGGGTTTTCCCCTGACCCTGAGTGTCCGGCAACATGAGACAGTGGTTTTCTCGGCCCCTGGTGGTCCGAGGTCGCTCCCGCTGCACAGAATCATGCACCAGGGCCTCCTACAGACAATGCACTTTGATGTATTGGGCTATCTGTAATAGCACCCGAGATAACACCAGATATATATTGGATTTTTCCCTGACCCAGAGTGTCCGGCACCATGAGACGGTGGTTTTCTCGGCCCCTGGTGGTCCGAGGTCGTCCCCGCTTCATAGAATCATGCGCCAGGGCCTCCTGCAGATAATTCACTTTGGTTTATTGCGCTATCTCTAATAGCACCCGAGATATCACCAGATATATATTGGATTCTTCCCGGACCCTGAGTGTCCGGCCCCATGAGACAGTGGTTTTCTCGGCCCCTGGTGGTCCGAGGTCGTTGCCGCTGCACAAATTCATGCGCCAGGGCCTCCTGCAGATAATTCACTTTGGTTTATTGCGCTATCTCTAATAGCACCCGAGATTTCACCAGATATATATTGGATTCTTCCCTGACCCTGTGTGTCCGGCCCCATGAGACGGTGGTTTTCTCGGCCCCTGGTGGTCCGAGGTCGTTCCCGCTGCACAGATTCATGCGCCAGGGCCTCCTACAGACAATGCACTTTCATTTATTGTGCTATCTGTAATAGCACCCGAGATATCGCCAGATATATATTGGATTTTTCCCTGAGCCTGAGTGTCCGGCCCCAAGAGACGGTGGTTCTCTCGGCCCCTGGTGGTCCGAGGTCGTTCCCGCTGAACAGATTCATGCGCCAGGGCCTCCTACAGACAATGCACTTTGATTTATTGGGCTATCTGTAATAGGACCCGAGATATCACCAGATATATATTGGATTTTTCCCTGACCCTGAGTGTCCGGCCCCATGAGACTGTGATTTTCTCGGCCCCTGGTGGTCCGAAGTCGTTCCCGCTGCCCAGATTCATGCGCCAGGGCCTCCTACAGACAATTCACTTTGGTATATTGCGCTATCTCTAATAGCACCCGACATATCACCGGATATATATTGGGTTTTCCCCTGACCCTGAGTGTCCGGCAACATGAGACTGTGGTTTTCTCGGCCCCTGGTGGTCCGAGGTCGCTCCCGCTGCACAGAATCATGCACCAGGGCCTCCTACAGACAATGCACTTTGATGTATTGGGCTATCTGTAATAGCACCCGAGATAACACCAGATATATATTGGATTTTGCCCTGACCCAGAGTGTCCGGCACCATGAGACGGTGGTTTTCTCGGCCCCTGGTGGTCCGAGGTCGTCCCCGCTTCATAGAATCATGCGCCAGGGCCTCCTGCAGATAATTCACTTTGGTTTATTGCGCTATCTCTAATAGCACCCGAGATATCACCAGATATATATTGGATTCTTCCCTGACCCTGAGTGTCCGGCCCCATGAGACGGTGGTTTTCTCGGCCCCTGGTGGTCCGAGGTCGTTCCCGCTTCACAGATTCATGCGCCAGGGCCTCCTACAGACAATGCACTTTCATTTATTGCGCTATCTGTAATAGCACCCGAGATATCACCAGATATATATTGGATTTTTCCCTGAGCCTGAGTGTCCGGCCCCAAGAGACGGTGGTTCTCTCGGCCCCTGGTGGTCCGAGGTCGTTCCCGCTTCACAGATTCATGCGCCAGGGCCTCCTACAGGCAATGCACTTGGGTTTATTGCGCTATCTCTAATAGCACCCGAGATATCACCAGATATATATTGGATTTTCCCCTGACCCTGAGTGTCCGGCCCCATGAGACGTTGGTTTTCTCGGCCAATGGTTGCCCGAGGTCGTTCCCGCTGCCCATATTCATGCGCCAGGGCCTCCTACAGACAATGCACTTTGATTTATTGCGCTATCTGTAATAGCACCCGAGAAAGCACCATATGTATGCTGGATTTTTACATGACTTTGGGTGACGGATACCGAAAATCTGTAATTTTCTCGGCCCCTGGTGGTCCGATGTCGTTCCTGCTGCACAGATTCATGCGCAAGGGCCTCCTACGGACAATGCACGTTGATTTATTGCGCTATCTCTAATAGCACCCGAGGTATCACCAGACATATATTTGATTTTTCCTTGACCCTGAGTGTCCGGCCCCATGAGACGGTGGTTTTCTCGGCCCCTGGTGGTCCGAGGTCGTTCCCGCTGGACAGATGCATGCGCCAGGGCCTCCTGCAGATAATTCACTTTGGCTTATTGCGCTATCTCTAATAGGACCCGAGATATCACCAGATATATATTGGATTTTCCCCTGACCCTGAGTGTCCGGCCCCATGAAACGGTGGTTTTCTCGGCCCCTGGTGGTCCGAGGTCGTCCCCGCTTCATAGAATCATGCGCCAGGGCCTCCTGCAGATAATTCACTTTGGTTTATTGCGCTATCTCTAATAGCACCCGAGATTTCACCAGATATATATTGGATTCTTCCCTGACCCTGTGTGTCCGGCCCCATGAGACTGTGGTTTTCTCGTACCCTGGTGGTCCGAAATCGTTCCCGCTGCCCAGATTCATGCGCCAGAGCCTCCTACAGACAATGCACGTTGATTTATTGCGCTATCTGTAATAGCACCCGAGATATCACCAGATATATATTGGATTTTTCCCTGAGCCTGAGTGTCCGGCCCCAAGAGACGGTGGTTCTCTCGGCCCCTGGTGGTCCGAGGTCGTTCCCGCTTCACAGATTCATGCGCCAGGGCCTCCTACAGGCAATGCACTTTGGTTTATTGCGCGAACTGTAATAGCACCCGAGATATCACCAGATATATGCTGGATTTTTACATGACCTTGGGTGACGGATTCCGAATATCTGTAATTTTCTCGGCCCCTGGTGGTCCGAGGTCGTTCCTGTTGCACAGATTCATTCCCCAGTGCCACCTACAGACAATGCACTTTGATTTATTGCGCTATCTGTAATAGCACCCGAGATATCACCAGATATATATTGGATTTTTCCCTGACCCTGAGTGTCCGGCCCCATGAGACGGTGGTTTTCTCGGCCCCTGGGGGTCCGAGGTCGTTCCCGCTGCACAGATTCATGCGCCAGGGCCTCCTGCAGATAATTCACATTGGTTTATTGCGCTATCTGTAATAGCACCCGAGATATCACCAGATATATATTGGATTTTCCCCTGACCCTGAGTGTCCGGCCCCATGAGACGGTGGTTTTCTCGGCCCCTGGTGGTCCGAGGTCGTTCCTGCTGCACAGATTCCTGCGCCAGGGCCTCCTGCAGATAATTCACTTTGGTTTATTGCGCTATCTCTAATAGCACCCGAGATATCGCCAGATATATATTGGATTTTTCCCTGACCCTGAGTGTCCGGCCCCATGAGACTGTGGTTTTCTCGTACCCTGGTGGTCCGAAATCGTTCCCGCTGCCCAGATTCATGCGCCAGAGCCTCCTACAGACAATGCACGTTGATTTATTGCGCTATCTGTAATAGCACCCGAGATATCACCAGATATATATTGGATTTTTCCCTGACCCTGAGTGTCCGGCCCCATGAGACTGTGATTTTCTCGGCCCCTGGTGGTCCGAAGTCGTTCCCGCTGCCCAGATTCATGCGCCAGGGCCTCCTACAGACAATTCACTTTGGTATATTGCGCTATCTCTAATAGCACCCGACATATCACCGGATATATATTGGGTTTTCCCCTGACCCTGAGTGTCCGGCAACATGAGACTGTGGTTTTCTCGGCCCCTGGTGGTCCGAGGTCGCTCCCGCTGCACAGAATCATGCACCAGGGCCTCCTACAGACAATGCACTTTGATGTATTGGGCTATCTGTAATAGCACCCGAGATAACACCAGATATATATTGGATTTTTCCCTGACCCAGAGTGTCCGGCACCATGAGACGGTGGTTTTCTCGGCCCCTGGTGGTCCGAGGTCGTCCCCGCTTCATAGAATCATGCGCCAGGGCCTCCTGCAGATAATTCACTTTGGTTTATTGCGCTATATCTAATAGCACCCGAGATATCACCAGATATATATTGGATTCTTCCCTGACCCTGAGTGTCCGGCCCCACGAGACAGTGGTTTTCTCGGCCCCTGGTGGTCCGAGGTCGTTGCCGCTGCACAGATTCATGCGCCAGGGCCTCCTGCAGATAATTCACTTTGGTTTATTGCGCTATCTCTAATAGCACCCGAGATTTCACCAGATATATATTGGATTCTTCCCTGACCCTGTGTGTCCGGCCCCATGAGACGGTGGTTTTCTCGGCCCCTGGTGGTCCGAGGTCGTTCCCGCTGCACAGATTCATGCGCCAGGGCCTCCTACAGACAATGCACTTTCATTTATTGTGCTATCTGTAATAGCACCCGAGATATCGCCAGATATATATTGGATTTTTCCCTGAGCCTGAGTGTCCGGCCCCAAGAGACGGTGGTTCTCTCGGCCCCTGGTGGTCCGAGGTCGTTCCCGCTGAACAGATTCATGCGCCAGGGCCTCCTACAGACAATGCACTTTGATTTATTGGGCTATCTGTAATAGGACCCGAGATATCACCAGATATATATTGGATTTTTCCCTGACCCTGAGTGTCCGGCCCCATGAGACTGTGATTTTCTCGGCCCCTGGTGGTCCGAAGTCGTTCCCGCTGCCCAGATTCATGCGCCAGGGCCTCCTACAGACAATTCACTTTGGTATATTGCGCTATCTCTAATAGCACCCGACATATCACCGGATATATATTGGGTTTTCCCCTGACCCTGAGTGTCCGGCAACATGAGACTGTGGTTTTCTCGGCCCCTGGTGGTCCGAGGTCGCTCCCGCTGCACAGAATCATGCACCAGGGCCTCCTACAGACAATGCACTTTGATGTATTGGGCTATCTGTAATAGCACCCGAGATAACACCAGATATATATTGGATTTTTCCCTGAGCCTGAGTGTCCGGCCCCAAGAGACGGTGGTTCTCTCGGCCCCTGGTGGTCCGAGGTCGTTCCCGCTTCACAGATTCATGCGCCAGGGCCTCCTACAGGCAATGCACTTGGGTTTATTGCGCTATCTCTAATAGCACCCGAGATATCACCAGATATATATTGGATTTTCCCCTGACCCTGAGTGTCCGGCCCCATGAGACGTTGGTTTTCTCGGCCAATGGTTGCCCGAGGTCGTTCCCGCTGCCCATATTCATGCGCCAGGGCCTCCTACAGACAATGCACTTTGATTTATTGCGCTATCTGTAATAGCACCCGAGAAAGCACCATATATATGCTGGATTTTTACATGACTTTGGGTGACGGATACCGAAAATCTGTAATTTTCTCGGCCCCTGGTGGTCCGATGTCGTTCCTGCTGCACAGATTCATGCGCAAGGGCCTCCTACGGACAATGCACGTTGATTTATTGCGCCATCTCTAATAGCACCCGAGGTATCACCAGACATATATTTGATTTTTCCTTGACCCTGAGTGTCCGGCCCCATGAGACGGTGGTTTTCTCGGCCCCTGGTGGACCGAGGTCGTTCCCGCTGGACAGATGCATGCGCCAGGGCCTCCTGCAGATAATTCACTTTGGCTTATTGCGCTATCTCTAATAGGACCCGAGATATCACCAGATATATATTGGATTTTCCCCTGACCCTGAGTGTCCGGCCCCATGAAACGGTGGTTTTCTCGGCCCCTGGTGGTCCGAGGTCGTCCCCGCTTCATAGAATCATGCGCCAGGGCCTCCTGCAGATAATTCACTTTGGTTTATTGCGCTATCTCTAATAGCACCCGAGATTTCACCAGATATATATTGGATTCTTCCCTGACCCTGTGTGTCCGGCCCCATGAGACGGTGGTTTTCTCGGCCTCTGGTGGTCCGAGGTCGTTCCCGCTGCACAGATTCATGCGCCAGGGCCTCCTACAGACAATTCACTTTCATTTATTGCGCTATCTGTAATAGCACCCGAGATATCACCAGATATATATTGGATTTTTCCCTGAGCCTGAGTGTCCGGCCCCAAGAGACGGTGGTTCTCTCGGCCCCTGGTGGTCCGAGGTCGTTCCCGCTTCACAGATTCATGCGCCAGGGCCTCCTACAGGCAATGCACTTTGCTTTATTGCGCGATCTGTAATAGCACCCGAGATATCACCAGATATATGCTGGATTTTTACATGACCTTGGGTGACGGATTCCGAATACCTGTAATTTTCTCGGCCCCTGGTGGTCCGAGGTCGTTCCTGTTGCACAGATTCATTCCCCAGTGCCACCTACAGACAATGCACTTTGATTTATTGCGCTATCTGTAATAGCACCCGAGATATAACCAGATATATATTGGATTTTTCCCTGACCCTGAGTGTCCGGCCCCATGAGACTGTGGTTTTCTCGGCCCCTGGTGGTCCGAGGTCGTTCCCGCTGAACAGATTCATGCGCCATGGACTCCTACAGACAATGCACTTTGATTTATTGGTCTATCTGTAATAGGACCCGAGATATCACCAGATATATATTGGATTTTTCCCTGAGCCTGAGTGTCCGGCCCCAAGAGACGGTGGTTTTCTCGGCCCCTGGTGGTCCGATGTCGTTCCCGATGCACAGATTCATGCGCCAGGGCCTCCTACAGACAATGCACTTTGATTTATTGCGCTATCTGTAATAGCACCCGAGATATCACAAGATATATATTGGATTTTTCCCTGACCCTGAGTGTCCGGCCCCATGAGACTGTGGTTTTCTCGGACCCTGGTGTTCCGAGGTCGTTCCCGCTGCACAGATTCATGCGCCAGGGCCTCCTACAGACAATGCACTTTGATTTATTGCGCTATCTGTAATAGCACCCGAGATATCACCAGATATATATTGGATTTTTCCCTGAGCCTGAGTGTCCGGCCCCAAGAGACGGTGGTTTTCTCGGCCCCTGGTGGTCCGATGTCGTTCCCGATGCACAGATTCATGCGCCAGGGCCTCCTGCAGATAATTCACTTTGCTTTCTTGCACTATCTCTAATAGCACCCGAGATTTCACCAGATATATATTGGATCTTTCGCTGACCCTGAGTGTCCGGCCCCATGAGACGGTGGTTTTCTCGGCCCCTGGTGGTCCGTGGTCGTTCCCGCTGCTCAGAATAATGCGCGAAGGCTTCCTGCAGACAATGCACTTTGATTTATCGCGCTATCTCTAATAGCACCCGAGATATCACCAGATATATAATGGATTTTTCCCTGACCCTGAGTGTCCGGCCTCCAGAGACTGTGGTTTTCTCGGCCCCTGGTGGTCCGAGGTCGTTCCCGCGGCGCAGATTCATGCGCCAGGGCCTCCTGCAGATAATTCACTTCGGTTTATAGCGCTATCTCGAATAGCACCCGAGATATCACCAGATATATGTTGGATTTATCCCTGACCCTGAGTGTCCGGCCCCATGAGACGGTGGTTTTCTCGGCCCCTGGGGTTCCGAGGTCGTTCCCGATGCGCAGATGCATGCGCCAGGGTCTCCTGCAGATAATGCACTTTGATTTATTGCGCTATCTGTAATAGCAACCGAGATATCACCAGATATATATTGGATTTTCCCCTGACCCTGAGTGTCCGGCCCCATGAGACGGTGGTTTTCTCGGCCCCTGGTGGTCCGAGGTCGTTCCTGCTACACAGATTCATGCGCAAGGGCCTCCTACGGACAATGCACGTTGATTTATTGCGCTATCTCTAATAGCACCGGAGATATCACCAGATATATATTGGATTTTTCCCTGACCCTGAGTGTCCGGCCTCCAGAGACTGTGGTTTTCTCGGCCCCTGGTGGTCCGAGGTCGTTCCCGCGGCACAGATTCATGCGCCAGGGCCTCCTGCAGATAATTCACTTTGGTTTATAGCGCTATCTCGAATAGCACCCGAGATATCACCAGATATATGTTGGATTTATCCCTGACCCTGAGTGTCCGGCCCCATGAGACGGTGGTTTTCTCGGCCCCTGGTGTTCCGAGGTCGTTCCCGATGCGCAGATGCATGCACCAGGGCCTCCTGCAGATAATGCACTTTGATTTATTGCGCTATCTGTAATAGCAACCGAGATATCACCAGATATATATTGGATTTTCCCCTGACCCTGAGTGTCCGGCCCCATGAGACGGTGGTTTTCTCGGCCCCTGGTGGTCCGAGGTCGTTCCTGCTACACAGATTCATGCGCAAGGGCCTCCTACGGACAATGCACGTTGATTTATTGCGCTATCTCTAATAGCACCGGAGATATCACCAGTTATATATTGGATTTTTCCCTGACCCTGAGTGTCCGGCACCATGAGACGGTAGTTTTCTCGGCCCCTGGTGGTCCGAGGTCGTCCCCGCTTCATAGAATCATGCGCCAGGGCCTCCTGCAGATAATTCACTTTGGTTTATTGCGCTATCTCTAATAGCACCCGAGATATCACCAAATATATATTGGATTTTCCCCTGACCCTGAGTGTCCGGCCCCATGAGACGTTGGTTTTCTCGGCCCCTGGTGGTCCGAGGTCGTTCCCGCTGCCCATATTCATGCGCCAGGGCCTCCTACAGACAATGCACTCTGATTTATTGCGCTATCTGTAATAGCACCCGAGAAAGCACCATATATATGCTGGATTTTTACATGACTTTGGGTGACGGATACAGAAAATCTGTAATTTGCTCGGCCCCTGGTTGTCCGATGTCGTTCCTGCTGCACAGATTCATGCGCAAGGGCCTCCTACGGACAATGCACGTTGATTTATTGCGCTATCTCTAATAGCACCCGAGATATCACCAGATATATATTTGATTTTACCCTGACCCTGAGTGTCCGGCCCCATGAGACTGTGGTTTTCTCGGCCGCTGGTGGTCCGAGGTCGTTCCCGCTGCACAGATTCATGCGCCAGGGCCTCCTGCAGATAATTCACATTGGTTTATTGCGCTATCTCTAATAGCACCCGAGATATCACCAGATATATATTGGATTTTTCCCTGACCCTGAGTGTCCGGCCCCATCAGACGGTGGTTTTGTCGGCCCCTGGTGGTCCGAGGTCGTTCCTGCTGCACAGATGCATGCGCGAGGGCCTCCTGAAGATAATTCACTTTGGTTTATTGCGCTATCTCTAATAGCACCCGAGATATCACCAGATATATATTGGATTTTCCCCTGACCCTGAGTGTCCGGCCACATGAGACGGTGGTTTTCTCTGCCCCTGGTGGTCCGAGGTTGTTCCCTCTGCACAGATTCATGCGCCAGGGCCTCCTGCAGATAATTCACTTTGGTTTATTGCGCTATCTCTAATAGCACCCGAGATATCACCAGATATATATTGGATTTTCCCTTGACCCTGAGTGTCCGGCCCCATGAGACTGTGGTTTTCTCGGCCCCTGGTGGTCCGAGGTCGTTCCCGGTGCACAGATTCATGCGCCAGGGCCTCCTACAGACAATGCACTTTGATTTATTGCGCTATCTGTAATAGCATCCGAGATATCACCAGATATATATTGGATTCTTCCCTGACCCTGAGTGTCCGGCCCCATGAGACGGTGGTTTTCTCGGCCCCTGGTGGTCCGAGGTCGTTCCCGCTGCACAGATTCATGCGGCAGGTCCTCCTACAGACAATGCACTTTGATTTATTGGGCTATCTGTAATAGGACCCGAGATATCACCAGATATATATTGGATTTTTCCCTGAGCCTGAGTGTCCGGCCCCAAGAGACGGTGGTTTTCTCGGCCCCTGGTGGTCCGAGGTCGTTCCCGCTGCACAGACTCATGCGCCAGGGCCTCCTGCAAATAATTCACTTTGGCTTATTGCGCTATCTCTAATAGGACCCGAGATATCACCAGATATATATTGGATTTTTACTGACCCTGAGTGTCTGGCCCCATGAGACGGTGGTTTTCTCGGCCCCTGGTGGTCCGAGGTCGTTCCCGCTGCACAGATTCATGCGCCAGGGCCTCCGGCAGATAATTCACTTTGGTTTATTACGCTATCTCCAATAGCACCCGAGATATCACCAGATATATATTGGATTTTCCCCTGACCCTGACTGTCCGGCAACATGAGACTGCGGTTTTCTCGGCCCCTGATTTTCCGAGGTGGTTCCCGCTGCACAGATTCATGCGCCAGGGCCTCCTACAGACAATGCACTTTGATTTATTGCGCTATCTGTAATAGCACCCGAGATATCACCAGATATATATTGGATTTTTCCCTGACCCTGAGTGTCCGGCCCCATGAGACGGTGGTTTTCTCGGCCCCTGGTTGTCCGAGGTCGTTCCCGCTGCACAGATTCATGCGCCAGGGCCTCCTGCAGATGATTCACTTTGGTTCATAGCACTATCTCTAATAGCACCCGAGATAGCACCAGATATATATTGGATTTTCCCCTGACCCTGTGTGTCCGGCCCCATGAGACTGTGGTTTCCTCGGGCCCTGGTGGTCCGAGGTCGTTCCCGCTGCACAGACTCATGCGCCAGGGCCTCCTACAGACAATGAACTTTGATTTATTGCGCTATCTGTAATAGCACCCGAGACATCACCAGATATATATTGGATTTTTCCCTGACCCTGAGTGTCCGGCACCATGAGACGGTGGTTTTCTCGGCCCCTGGTGGATCGAGGTCGTTCCCGCTTCATGGAATCATGCGCCAGGGCCTCCTGCAGATAATTCACTTTGGTTTATTGCGCTATCTCTAATAGCACCCGAGATATCACCATATATATATTGGATTCTTCCCTGACCCTGAGTGTCCGGCCCCATGAGACGGTGGTTTTCTCGGCCCCTGGTGGTCCGAGGTCGTTCCCGCTGCACAGATTCATGCACCAGGGCCTCCTACAGACAATGCACTTTCATTTATTGCGCTATCTGTAATAGCACCAGAGATATCACCAGATGTATATTGGATTTTTCCCTGACCCTGAGTGTCCGGCCCCATGAGACGGTGGTTTTCTCGGCCCCTGGTGGTCCGAGGTCGTTCCAGCTGCCCAGATTCATGCACCAGGGCCTCCTGCAGATAATTCACTTTGGTTTATTGCGCTATCTCTAATAGCACCCGAGATATCACCGGATATATATTGGATTTTCCCCTGACCCTGAGTGTCCGGCCCCATGAGACTGTGGTTTTCTCGGCCTCTGGTGGTCCGAGGTCGTTCCCGCTACACAAACTCATGCGCCAGGGCCTCCTACAGACAATGAACTTTGATTTATTGCGCTATCTGTAATAGCACCCGAGATATCACCAGATATATATTGGATTTTCCCCTGACCCTGAGTGACCGGCACCATGAGACGGTGGTTTTCTCGGCCCCTGGTGGTCCGAGGTCGTTCCCGCTGCACAGATTCATGCGCCAGGGCCTCCTGCAGATAATTCACTTTGGCTTATTGCGCTATCTCTAATAGGACCCGAGATATCACCAGATATATATTGGATTTTCCCCTGACCCTGAGTGTCCGGCCCCATGAAACGGTGGTTTTCTCGGCCCCTGGTGGTCCGAGGTCGTTCCCGCTGCACAGATTCATGCGCCAGGGCCTCCTGCAGATAATTCACTTTGGTTTAGTGCGCTATCTCTAATAGCAACCGTGATATCACCAGATATATATTGGATTTTTCCCTGACCCTGAGTGGCCGGCCCCATGAGACGGTGGTTTTCTCGGCCCCTGGTGGTCCGAGGTCGTTCCCGCTGGACAGATGCATGCGCCAGGGCCTCCTGCAGATAATTCACTTTGGTTTATTGCGCAATCTCTAATAGCACCCGAGATTTCACCAGATATATATTGGATTTTTCCCAGACCCTGAGTGTCCGGCCCCAAGAGACGGTGGTTTTCTCGGCCCCTGGTGGTCCGAGGTCGTTCCCGCTGCACAGATTCATGCGCCAGGGCCTCCTGCAGATAATTCACTTTGGTTTAGTGCGGTATCTCTAATAGCACCCGAGATATCTCCAGATACATATTGGATTTTCCCCTGACCCTGAGTGTCCGGCCCCATGAGACTGGTTTTCTCGGCCCCTGGTGGTCCGAGGTCGTTCCCGCTGGACAGACTCATGCGCAAGGGCCTCCTACGGACAATGCACGTTGATTTATTGCGCTATCTCTAATAGCAGCCGAGATATCACCAGATATATATTTGATTTTTCCCTGACCCTCAGTGTCCGGCCCCATGAGACGGTGGTTTTCTCCGCCCCTGGTGGTCCGAGGTCGTTCCCGCTGCTCAAATGCATGCGTAGGGCCTCCTGCAGATAATTCACTTTGGTTTATTGCGCTATCTCTAATAGCACCCGAGATATCACCAGATATATATTGGATTTTCCCCTGACCCTGAGTGTCCGGCCCCATGAGACGTTGGTTTTCTCGGCCAATGGTTGCCCGAGGTCGTTCCCGCTGCCCATATTCATGCGCCAGGGCCTCCTACAGACAATGCACTTTGATTTATTGCGCTATCTGTAATAGCACCCGAGAAAGCACCATATATATGCTGGATTTTTACATGACTTTGGGTGACGGATACCGAAAATCTGTAATTTTCTCGGCCCCTGGTGGTCCGATGTCGTTCCTGCTGCACAGATTCATGCGCAAGGGCCTCCTAAGGACAATGCACGTTGATTTATTGCGCTATCTGTAATAGCACCCGAGGTATCACCAGACATATATTTGATTTTTCCCTGACCCTGAGTGTCCGGCCCCATGAGACGGTGGTTTTCTCGGCCCCTGGTGGTCCGAGGTCGTTCCCGCTGGACAGATGCATGCGCCAGGGCCTCCTGCAGATAATTCACTTTGGCTTATTGCGCTATCTCTAATAGGACCCGAGATATCACCAGATATATATTGGATTTTCCCCTGACCCTGAGTGTCCGGCCCCATGAAACGGTGGTTTTCTCGGCCCCTGGTGGTCCGAGGTCGTTCCCGCTGCACAGATTCATGCGCCAGGGCCTCCTGCAGATAATTCACTTTGGTTTAGTGCGGTATCTCTAATAGCAACCGTGATATCACCAGATATATATTGGATTTTTCCCTGACCCTGAGTGTCCGGCCCCATGAGACGGTGGTTTTCTAGTCCCCTGGTGGTCCGAGGTCGTTCCCGCTGGACAGATGCATGCGCCAGGGCCTCCTGCAGATAATTCACTTTGGTTTATTGCGCTATCTCTAATAGCACCCGAGATTTCACCAGATATATATTGGATTTTTCCCAGACCCTGAGTGTCCGGCCCCTTGAGACGGTGGCTTTCTCCGCCCCTGGTGGTCCGAGGTCGTTCCCGCTGCTCAAATGCATGCGTCAGGGCCTCCTGCAGATAATTCACTTTGGTTTATTGCGCTATCTCTAATAGCACCCGAGATTTCACCAGATATATATTGGATTTTCCCCTGACCCTGAGTGTCCGGCCCCATGAGACGGTGGTTTTCTCGGCCCCTGGTTGTCCGAGGTCGTTCCCGCTGCCCATATTCATGCGCCAGGGCCTCCTACAGACAATGCACTTTGATTTATTGGGCAATCTGTAATAGCACCCGAGAAAGCACTAAATATATGCTGGATTTTTACATGACTTTGGGTGACGGATACCGAAAATCTGTAATTTTCTCGGCCCCTGGTGGTCCATTGTCGTTCCTGCTGCACAGATTCATGCGCAAGGGCCTCCTACGGACAATGCACGTTGATTTATTGCGCTATCTTTAATATCACCCGAGATATCACCAGATATATATTTGATTTTTCCCTGACCCTGAGTGTCCGGCCCCATGAGACGGTGGTTTTCTCGGCCCCTGGTGGTCCGAGGTCGTTCCCGCTGGACAGATGCATGCGCCAGGGCCTCCTGCAGATAATTCACTTTGGCTTATTGCGCTATCTCTAATAGGACCCGAGATATCACCAGATATATATTGGATTTTCCCCTGACCCTGAGTGTCCGGCCCCATGAGACGGTGGTTTTCTCGGCCCCTGGTGGTCCGAGGTCGTTCCCGCTGCACAGATTCATGCGCCAGGGCCTCCTGCAGATAATTCACTTTGGTTTAGTGCGCTATCTCTAATAGCAACCGTGATATCACCAGATATATATTGGATTTTTCCCTGACCCTGAGTGTCCGGCCCCATGAGACGGTGGTTTTCTCGGCCCCTGGTGGTCCGACGTCGTTCCCGCTTCATAGAATCATGCGCCAGGGCCTCCTGCAGATAATTCACTTTGGTTTATTGCGCTATCTCTAATAGCACCCGAGATATCACCAGATATATATTGGATTTATCCCTGACCCTGAGTGTCCGGCCCCATGAGACGGTGGTTTTCTCGGCCCCTGGTGGTCCGAGGTCGTTGCCGCTGCACAGATTCATGCGCCAGGGCCTCCTGCAGATAATTCACTTTGGCTTATTGCGCTATCTCTAATAGCACCCGAGATATCACCAGATATATATTGGATTCTTCCCTGACCCTGAGTGCCCGGCCCCATGAGACGGTGGTTTTCTCGGCCCCTGGTGGTCCGAGGTCGTTCCCGCTGCAGAGACTCATGCGCCAGGGCCTCCTACAGACAATGAACTTTGATTTATTGCGCTATCTGTAATAGCACCCGAGAAGGCACCATATATATGCTGGATTTTTACATGACTTTGGGTGACGGATACCGAAAATCTGTAATTTTCTCGGCCCCTGGTGGTCCGATGTCGTTCCTGCTGCACAGATTCATGCGCAAGGGGCTCCTACGGACAATGCACGTTGATTTATTGCGCTATCTCTAATAGCACCCGAGATATCACCAGATATATATTTGATTTTTCCCTGACCCTGAGTGTCCGGACCCATGAGACGGTGGTTTTCTCGGCCCCTGGTGGTCCGAGGTCGTTCCCGCTGCCCAGATTCATGCGCCAGGACCTCCTGCAGATAATTCACTTTGGTTTATTGCGCTATCTCTAATAGCACCCGAGATATCACCAGATATATATTGGATTTTTCCCTGACCCTGAGTGTCCGGCCCCATGAGACGGTGGTTTTCTCGGCCACTGGTGGTCCGAGGTCGTTCCCGCTTCATAGAATCATGCGCCAGGGCCTCCTGCAGATAATTCACTTTGGTTTATTGCGCTATCTCTAATAGCACCCGAGATATCACCAGATATATATTGGATTTTTCCCTGACCCTGAGTGTCCGGCCCTATGAGACGGTGGTTTTCTCGGCCCCTGGTGGTCCGAGGTCGTTCCCGCTGCACAGAATAATGCGCGAAGGCTTCCTGCTGACAATGCACTCTGATTTATCGCGCTATCTCTAATAGCACCCGAGATATCACCAGATATATAATGGATTTTTCCCTGACCCTGACAGTCCGGCTCCATGAGACTGTGGTTTTCTCGGCCCCTGGTGGTCCGAGGTCGTTCCCGCTGAACAGAATCATGCGCCAGGGCCTCCTACAGACAATGAACTTTGATTCATTGCGCTATCTGTAATAGCACCCGAGATAGCACCAGATATATATTGGATTTTTCCCTGACCCTGACAGTCCGGCCCCATGAGACGGTGATTTTCTCGGCCCCTGGTTGTCCGAGGTCGATCCCGCTGCACAGATTCATGCGCGAATGCTTCCTGCAGACAATTCACTTTGGTTTATTGCGCTATCTGTAATAGCACCCGAGATATCACCAGATATATATTGGATTTTTCCTTGACCCTGACAGTCCGGCCCCATTTGTCGTTGGTTTTCTCGGCCCCTGGTGGTCCGAGGTCGTTCCCGCTGCAGAGACTCATGCGCCAGGGCCTCCTACAGACAATGAACTTTGATTTATTGCGCTATCTGTAATAGCACCCGAGAAGGCACCATATATATGCTGGATTTTTACATGACTTTGGGTGACGGATACCGAAAATCTGTAATTTTCTCGGCCCCTGGTGGTCCGATGTCGTTCCTGCTGCACAGATTCATGCGCAAGGGCCTCCTACGGACAATGCACGTTGATTTATTGCGCTATCTCTAATAGCACCCGAGATATCACCAGATATATATTTGATTTTTCCCTGACCCTGAGTGTCCGGACCCATGAGACGGTGGTTTTCTCGGCCCCTGGTGGTCCGAGGTCGTTCCCGCTGAACAGACTCATGCGCCAGGGCCTCCTACAGACAATGAACTTTGATTTATTGCGCTATCTGTAATAGCACCCGAGATAGCACCAGATATATATTGGATTTTTCCCTGACCCTGACAGTCCGGCCCCATGAGACGGTGATTTTCTCGGCCCCTGGTTGTCCGAGGTCGATCCCGCTGCACAGATTCATGCGCGAATGCTTCCTGCAGACAATTCACTTTGGTTTATTGCGCTATCTGTAATAGCACCCGAGATATCACCAGATATATATTGGATTTTTCCTTGACCCTGACAGTCCGGCCCCATTTGTCGTTGGTTTTCTCGGTCCCTCGTTCTCCGAGGTCGATCCCGCTGCACAGATTCGTGCGCCAGGGCCCCTTGCAGATAATTCACTTTGATTCATTGCGCTATCTCTAATAGCACCCGAGATATCACCAGATATATATTGGATTTTTCCTTGACCCTGAGTGTCCGGCCCCATGAGACGGTGATTTTCTCGGCCCCTGGTGTTCCGAGGTCGATCCCGCTGCACAGATTCATGCGCCAGGGCCTCCTACAGACAATGCACTTTGATTTATTGCGCTATCTGTAATAGCACCCGAGATATCACTAGATATATATTGGATTCTCCCCTGACCCTGAGTGTACGGCCCCATGAGACGGTAGTTTTCTAGGCCCCTGGTGGTCCGAGATCGTTCCCGCTGCACAGATTCATGCGCCAGGGCCTCCTGCAGATAATTCACTTTGGTTTGTTGCGCTATCTCTAATAGCACCCGAGATATCACTAGATATATATTGGATTTTCCCCTGACCCTGAGTGTCCGGCACCATGAGACGGTAGTTTTCTCGGCCCCTGGTGGTCCGAGATCGTTCCCGCTGCACATATTCATGCGTCAGGACCCCTGCAGATAATTCACTTTGATTTATAGCGCTATCTGTAATAGCACCCGAGATATCACCAGATATATATTGGATTTTCCCCTGACCCTGAGTGTCCGGCCCCATGAGACGGTGATTTTCTCGGCCCCTGGTTGTCCGAGGTCGATCCCGCTGCACAGATTCATGCGCCAGGGCCTCCTATAGATAATTCACTTTGGTTTATTGCGCTATCTCTAATAGCACTCGAGATATAACCAGATATATATTGGATTTTTCCCTGACCCTGACAGTCCGGCATCATGTATCGGTGGTTTTCTCGGCCCCTGGTGGTCCGAGGTCGTTGCCGCTGCACAGATTCATGCGCCAGGGCCTCCTGCAGATAATTCACTTTGGTTTGTTGCGCTATCTCTAATAGCACCCGAGATATCACCAGATATATATTGGATTTTTCCCTGACCCTGGCAGTCCGGCCCCATGAGACGGTGATTTTCTCGGCCCCTGGTTGTCCGAGGTCGATCCCGCGGCACAGATTCATGCGCCAATGCTTCCTGCAGACAATTCACTTTGGTTTATTGCGCTATCTCTAATAGCACCCGAGATATCACCAGATATATATTTGATTTTTCCCTGACCCTGAGTGTCCGGCCCCATGAGACTGTGGTTTTCTCGGCCCCTGGTGGTCCGAGGTCGTTCCTGCTGCAGAGACTCATGCGCCAGGGCCTCCTACGGACAATGCACTTTGATTTATTGCGCTACCTCTAATAGCACCCGAGATATCACCAGATATATATTGGATTTTTCCCTGACCCTGGCAGTCCGGCCCCATGAGACGGTGATTTTCTCGGCCCCTGGTGTTCCGAGGTCGATCCCGCTGCACAGATTCATGCGCCAGGGCCTCCTACAGACAATGAACTTTGATTTATTGCTCTATCTGTAATAGCACCCGAGATATCACCAGATATATATTGGATTTTTCCCCGACCCTGAGTGTCCGGGCCCATGAGAGGGTGTTTTTTTGGCCCCTGGTGGTCCGAGGTCGTTGCCGCTGCACAGATTCATGCGCCAGGGCCTCCTGCAGATAATTCACTTTGGTTTATTGCGCTATCTCTAATAGCACCCGAGATTTCACCAGATATATATCGGATTTTTCCCTGACCCTGAGTGTCCGGCCCCATGAGACGGTGATTTTCTCGGCCCCTGGTGGTCCGAGGTCGTTCCCGCTGGACAGATGCATGCGCCAGGGCCTCCTGCAGATAATTCACTTTGGCTTATTGCGCTATCTCTAATAGGACCCGAGATATCACCAGATATATATTGGATTTTTCCCTGACCCTGAGTGTCCGTCCCCATGAGACGGTGGTTTTCTCGGCCCCTGGTGGTCCGAGGTCGTTCCCGCTACACAGATTCATGCGCCAGGGACTCCCACAGACAATGCACTTTGATTTATTGCGCTATCTGTAATAGCACCCGAGATATCACCAGATATATATTGGATTTTTCCCTGACCCTGAGTGTCCGGCACTATGAGACGGTGGTTTTGTCGGCCCCTGGTGGTCCGAGGTCGTTCCCGCTGGACAGATTCATGCGCCAGGGCCTCCTGCATATAATTCACTTTGGTTTATTGCGCTATCTCTAATAGCACCCGAGATTTCAGCAGATATATATTGGATTTTTCCCTGATCCTGAGTGTCCGGCCCCATTAGACGGTGGTTTTCTCGACCCCTGGTTGTCCGAGGTCGTTCCCGCTACACAGATTCATGCGCCGGGGACTCCTACAGACAATGCACTTTGATTTATTGCGCTATCTGTAATAGCACCCGAGATATCACCAGATATATATTGGATTTTTCCCTGACCCTGAGTGTCCGGCACCATGAGACGGTGGTTTTCTCGGCCCCTGGTGGTCCAAGGTCGTTCCCGCTGCACAGAATAATGCGCGAAGGCTTCCTGCTGACAATGCACTCTGATTTATCGCGCTATCTCTAATAGCACCCGAGATATCACCAGATATATAATGGATTTTTCCCTGACCCTGAGTGTCCGGCCCCATGAGACGGTGGTTTTCTCGGCCCCTGGTGGTCCGAGGTCGTTCCCGCTGGACAGATGCATGCACCAGGGCCTCCTGCAGATAATTCACTATGGCTTATTGCGCTATCTCTAATAGCATCCGAGATATCACTAGATATATAATGGATTTTTCCCTGACGCTGAGTGTCCGGCCCCATGAGACGGTGGTTTTCTCGGCCCCTGGTGGTCCGAGGTCGTTCCCGCTGGACAGATGCATGCGCCAGGGCCTCCTGCAGATAATTCACTTTGGCTTATTGCGCTATCTCTAATAGGACCCGAGATATCACCAGATATATATTGGATTTTTCCCTGACCCTGAGTGTCCGTCCCCATGAGACGGTGGTTTTCTCGGCCCCTGGTGGTCCGAGGTCGTTCCCGCTACACAGATTCATGCGCCAGGGACTCCCACAGACAATGCACTTTGATTTATTGCGCTATCTGTAATAGCACCCGAGATATCACCAGATATATATTGGATTTTTCCCTGTCCCTGAGTGTCCGGCACTATGAGACGGTGGTTTTGTCGGCCCCTGGTGGTCCGAGGTCGTTCCCGCTGGACAGATTCATGCGCCAGGGCCTCCTGCAGATAATTCACTTTGGTTTATTGCGCTATCTCTAATAGCACCCGAGATTTCAGCAGATATATATTGGATTTTTCCCTGACCCTGAGTGTCCGGCCCCATTAGACGGTGGTTTTCTCGACCCCTGGTGGTCCGAGGTCGTTCCTGCTGCAGAGACTCATGCGCCAGGGCCTCCTACGGACAATGCACGTTGATTTATTGCGCTACCTCTAATAGCACCCGAGATATCACCAGATATATATTGGATTTTTCCCCGACCCTGGCAGTCCGGCCCCATGAGACGGTGATTTTCTCGGCCCCTGGTGTTCCGAGGTCGATCCCGCTGCACAGATTCATGCGCCAGGGCCTCCTACACACAATGAACTTTGATTTATTGCTCTATCTGTAATAGCACCCGAGATATCACCAGATATATATTGGATTTTTCCCCGACCCTGAGTGTCCGGGCCCATGAGAGGGTGTTTTTTTGGCCCCTGGTGGTCCGAGGTCGTTGCCGCTGCACAGATTCATGCGCCAGGGCCTCCTGCTGATAATTCACTTTGGTTTATTGCGCTATCTCTAATAGCACCCGAGATTTCACCAGATATATATCGGATTTTTCCCTGACCCTGAGTGTCCGGCCCCATGAGACGGTGATTTTCTCGGCCCCTGGTGGTCCGAGGTCGTTCCCGCTGGACAGATGCATGCGCCAGGGCCTCCTGCAGATAATTCACTTTGGCTTATTGCGCTATCTCTAATAGGACCCGAGATATCACCAGATATATATTGGATTTTTCCCTGACCCTGAGTGTCCGTCCCCATGAGACGGTGGTTTTCTCGGCCCCTGGTGGTCCGAGGTCGTTCCCGCTACACAGATTCATGCGCCACGGACTCCCACAGACAATGCACTTTGATTTATTGCGCTATCTGTAATAGCACCCGAGATATCACCAGATATATATTGGATTTTTCCCTGACCCTGAGTGTCCGGCACTATGAGACGGTGGTTTTGTCGGCCCCTGGTGGTCCGAGGTCGTTCCCGCTGGACAGATTCAGGCGCCAGGGCCTCCTGCATATAATTCACTTTGGTTTATTGCGCTATCTCTAATAGCACCCGAGATTTCAGCAGATATATATTGGATTTTTCCCTGATCCTGAGTGTCCGGCCCCATTAGACGGTGGTTTTCTCGACCCCTGGTTGTCCGAGGTCGTTCCCGCTACACAGATTCATGCGCCGGGGACTCCTACAGACAATGCACTTTGATTTATTGCGCTATCTGTAATAGCACCCGAGATATCACCAGATATATATTGGATTTTTCCCTGACCCTGAGTGTCCGGCCCCATGAGACGGTGGTTTTCTCGGCCCCTGGTGGTCCGAGGTCGTTCCCGCTGGACAGATGCATGCACCAGGGCCTCCTGCAGATAATTCACTATGGCTTATTGCGCTATCTCTAATAGCATCCGAGATATCACTAGATATATAATGGATTTTTCCCTGACGCTGAGTGTCCGGCCCCATGAGACGGTGGTTTTCTCGGCCCCTGGTGGTCCGAGGTCGTTCCCGCTGGACAGATGCATGCACCAGGGCCTCCTGCAGATAATTCACTTTGGCTTATTGCGCTATCTCTAATAGGACCCGAGATATCACCAGATATATATTGGATTTTTCCCTGACCCTGAGTGTCCGTCCCCATGAGACGGTGGTTTTCTCGGCCCCTGGTGGTCCGAGGTCGTTCCCGCAACACAGATTCATGCGCCAGGGACTCCCACAGACAATGCACTTTGATTTATTGCGCTATCTGTAATAGCACCCGAGATATCACCAGATATATATTGGATTTTTCCCTGACCCTGAGTGTCCGGCACTATGAGACGGTGGTTTTGTCGGCCCCTGGTGGTCCGAGGTCGTTCCCGCTGGACAGATTCATGCGCCAGGGCCTCCTGCAGATAATTCACTTTGGTTTATTGCGCTATCTCTAAGAGCACCCGAGATTTCAGCAGATATATATTGGATTTTTCCCTGACCCTGAGTGTCCGGCCCCATTAGACGGTGGTTTTCTCGACCCCTGGTGGTCCGAGGTCGTTCCCGCTACACAGATTCATGCGCCGGGGACTCCTACAGACAATGCACTTTGATTTATTGCGCTATCTGTAATAGCACCCGAGATATCACCAGATATATATTGGATTTTTCCCTGACCCTGAGTGTCCGGCACCATGAGACGGTGGTTTTCTCGGCCCCTGGTGGTCCAAGGTCGTTCCCGCTGCACAGAATAATGCGCGAAGGCTTCCTGCTGACAATGCACTCTGATTTATCGCGCTATCTCTAATAGCACCCGAGATATCACCAGATATATAATGGATTTTTCCCTGACCCTGACAGTCCGGCTCCATGAGACTGTGGTTTTCTCGGCCCCTGGTGGTCCGAGGTCGTTCCCGCTGAACAGACTCATGCGCCAGGGCCTCCTACAGACAATGAACTTTGACTTATTGCGCTATCTGTAATAGCACCCGAGATATCACCAGATATATATTGGATTTTTCCCTGACCCTGAGTGTCCGGCCCCATGAGACGGTGGTTTTCTCGGCCCCTGGTGGTCCGAGGTCGTTCCCGCTGCCCAGATTCATGCACCAGGGCCTCCTGCAGGTAATTGACTTTGGTTTATTGCGCTATCTCTAATAGCACCCGAGATATCACCAGATATATATTGGATTTTCCCCTGACCCTGAGGGTCCGGCCCCATGAGACAGTAGTTTTCTCGGCCACTGGTGGTCCGAGGTCGTTCTCGCTGCACAGATTCAACCGCCAGGGCGTCCTACAGACAATGCACTTTGATTTATTGCGCTATCTGTAATAGCACCCGCGATATCACCAGATATATTTTGGATTTCTCCCTGACCCTGAGTGTCCGGCCCCATGGGACGGTGGTTTTCTCGGCCCCTGGTGGCCCGAGGTCGTTCCCGCTGCCCAGATTCATGCGCCAGGGCCTCCTGCAAATAATTCACTTTGGTTTATTGCGCTATCTGTAATAGCACCCGAGATATCACCAGATATATATTGGATTTTTCCTTGACCCTGACAGTCCGGCCCCATTTGTCGTTGGTTTTCTCGGTCCCTCGTTCTCCGAGGTCGTTCCCGCTGAACAGACTCATGCGCCAGGGCCTCCTACAGACAATGCACTTTGATTTATTGCGCTATCTGTAATAGCACCCGAGATATCACTAGATATATATTGGATTCTCCCCTGACCCTGAGTGTACGGCCCCATGAGACGGTAGTTTTCTCGGCCCCTGGTGGTCCGAGATCGTTCCCGCTGCACATATTCATGCGTCAGGACCCCTGCAGATAATTCACTTTGGTTTGTTGCGCTATCTCTAATAGCACCCGAGATATAACCAGATATATATTGGATTTTTCCCTGACCCTGGCAGTCCGGCATCATGTATCGGTGGTTTTCTCGGCCCCTGGTGGTCCGAGGTCGTTGCCGCTGCACAGAATCATGCGCCAGGGCCTCCTGCAGATAATTCACTTTGGTTTGTTGCGCTATCTCTAATAGCACCCGAGATATCACCAGATATATATTGGATTTTTCCCTGACCCTGGCAGTCCGGCCCCATGAGACGGTGATTTTCTCGGCCCCTGGTTGTCCGAGGTCGATCCCGCTGCACAGATTCATGCGCCAATGCTTCGTGCAGACAATTCACTTTGGTTTATTGCGCTATCTGTAATAGCACCCGAGATATCACCAGATATATATTGGATTTTTCCTTGACCCTGACAGTCCGGCCCCATGTTTCGATGGTTTTCTCGGTCCCTCGTGGTCCGAGGTCGATCCCGCTGCACAGATTCATTCGCCAGGCCCCCCTGCAGATAATTCACTTTGATTTATTGCGCTATCTCTAATAGCACCCGAGATATCACCGGATATATACTGGATTTTTCCCTGACCCTGAGTGTCCGACCCCATGAGACGGTGGTTTTCTCGGCCCCTGGTGGTCCGAGGTCGTTCCCGCTGCTCAGATTCATGCACCAGGGCCTCCTGCAGATAATTCACTTTGGTTTATTCCGCTATCTCTAATAGCAGCCGAGATATCACCAGATATATATTGGATTTTTCCTTGACCCTGACAGCCCGGCCCCCTGTGTCGATGGTTTTCTCGGTCCCTCGTGGTCCGAGGTCGATCCCGCTGCACAGATTCATGCGCCAGGACCCCCTGCAGATAAATCACTTTGATTTATTGCGCTATCTCTAATAGCACCCGAAATATCACCAGATATATGATGGATGATTCCCTGACGCTGACAGTCCGGCCCCATTTGTCGATGGTTTTCTCGGTCCCTCGTTGTCCGAGGTCGATCCCGCTGCACAGATTCGTGCGACAGGGCCCCTTGCAGATAATTCACTTTGATTTATTGCGCTATCTCTAATAGCACCCGAGATATCACCAGATATATATTGGATTTTTACCAGGCCCTGACAGTCCGACCCAATGAGACGGTGATTTTCTCGGTCCCTGGTGGTCCGAGGTCGTTCCCGCTGCACAGATTCATGCGTCAGGGCCCCCTGCAGATAATTTACATTCGTTTATTGCGCTATCTCTGATAGCACCCGAGATATTACCAGATATATATTGGATTTTTACCTGACGCTGACAGTCCGGCCCAATGAGACGGTGATTTTCTCGGCCCCTGGCGGTCCGAGGTCGTTCCCGCTGTACAGACTCATGCGCGAGTGCCTCCTACAGACAATGCACTTTGATGTATTGCGCTATATGTAATAGAACCCGAGATATCACCAGATATATATTGGATTTTTCCTTGACCCTGAGTGTCCGGCCCCATGAGACGGTTGTTTTCTCGGCCCCTGGTGGTCCGAGGTCGCTCCCGCTGCACAGATTCATGAGCTAGGGCCTCCTGCAGACCATGCACTTTGATTTATTGCGCTATCTCTAATAGCACCCGAGATATCAGTAGATATATATTGGATTTTCCCCTGACCCTGAGTGTCCGGCACCATGAGACGGTAGTTTTCTCGGCCCCTGGTGGTCCGTGATCGTTCCCGCTGCACAAATTCATGCGTCAGGACCCCTGCAGATAATTCACTTTGATTTATTGCGGTATCTGTAATAGCACCCGAGATATCACCAGATATATATTGGATTTTCCCCTGACCCTGAGTGTCCGGCCTCATGAGAGGGTGGTTTTCTCGGCCCCTGGTGGTCCGAGGACGATCCCGCTGCACAGATTCATGCGCCAGGCCCCCCTGCAGATAAATCACTTTGATTTATTTTGCAATCTCTAGTAGCACCCGAGATATCACCAGATATATATTGGATTTTCCCCTGACCCTGAGTGTCCAGCCCCATGAGACGGTAGTTTTCTCGGCCCCTGGTGGTCCGAGGTCGTTCCCGCTGCCCAGATTCATGCGCCAGGGCCTCCTACAGACAATGCACTTTGATTTATTGCGCTATCTCTAATAGCACCCGAGATATCACCAGATATATATTGGATTTTTCCCTGACCCTGAGGGTCCGGCCCCATGAGACTGTAGTTTTCTCGGCCCCTGGTTGTCCGAGGTCGGTCCGGCTGCACATATTCATGGGCTAGGGCCCCCTGCAGATAGTTCACTTTGGTTTAGTTCGCTATCTGTAAGAGCACCCGAGATATCACCAGATATATATTGTATTTTTCCACGACCCTGAGTGTCCGGCCCCATGTGTCGGTGGTTTTCTCGGCCCCTGTTGGTCCGAGGTGGTTCCCGCTGCTCAGATTCATGCGCCAGGGCCCGCTGCAGATAATTCACTTTCTTTCAGTGAGCTATCTGTAAGAGCACCCGAGATATCATCAGAAATATATTGAATTTTTCCCCGACCCTGAGTGTCCGGTCCCATGTGTCGGTGGTTTTCTCGACCCCTGGGGGTCCGCGGACGTTCCCGCTGCACAGATGCATGCGCCAGGGCCTCCTACAGACAATACACTTTGATTTATTGCGCTATCTGTAATAGCACCCGAGATATCACCAGATATTTTGCATTTTTCCCCGACCCTGACAGTCCGGCCCCATGTGTCGGTGGTTTTCTCGGCCCCTGGTGGTCCGAGGTCGTTCTCGCTGCATAGATTCATGCGCCAGGGCCTCCTGCAGACAATGCACTTTGGTTTATTGCGCTATCTCTAATAGCACCCGAGATATCACCAGATATATATTGAATTTTTCCCTGACCCTGACAGTCCGGCCCCATGAGACGGTGATTTTCTCGGCCCCTGGTGGTCCGTGGTCGATCCCGCTGCACAGATTCATGCGCCAGGGCCTCCTACAGACAATGCACTTTGATTTATTGCGCTATCTGTAATAGCACCCGTGATATCAACAGATATATGTTGGATTTTTCCCTGTCCCTGAGTGTCCGACTCCATGAGACGGTGGTTTTCTCGGCCCCTGGAGGTCCGAGGTCGTTCCCGCTGCACAGATTCATTCGCCAGGCCCCCCTGCAGATAATTCACTTTGATTTATTGCGGTATCTCTAATAGCACCCGAGATATCACCAGATATATATTGGATTTTTCCCTGTCCCTGACAGTCCGGCCCCATGAGACGGTGATTTTCTCGGCCCCTGGTGGTCCGAGTTCGATCCCGCTGCACAGATTCATGCGCCAGGACCTCCTGCAGACAATGCACTTTGGTTTATTGCGCTATCTCTAATAGCACCCCAGATATCACCAGATATATATTGGATTTTTCCCTGACCCTGAGGGTCCGGACCCATGTTACGGTAGTTTTCTCGGCCCCTGGTGGTCCGAGGTCGTTCCCGCTGCACAGATTCCTGCGCTGGGGCCTCCTGCAGACAATGCACTTTGATTTATTGCGCAATCTCTAATAGCACCCTAGATATCACCTGATATATATTGGATTCTTCCCTGACCCTGACAGTCCGACACCATGAGACGGTGGTTTTCTCGGGCCCTGGTTGTCCGTGGTCGATCCCGCTGCACAGATTCCTGCGCCAGGGCCTCCTACAGACAATGCACTTTGATTTATTGCGCTATCTCTAATAGCACCCGAGATATCACCAGATATATATTGGATTTTTCCCTGACCCTGAGGGTCCGGCCCCATGTTACGGTAGTTTTCTCGGCCCCTGGTGGTCCGAGGTCGTTCCCGCTGCACGGATTCATGCGCCAGGGCCTCCTGCAGACAATGCACTTTGATTTATTCCGCTATCTGTAATAGCACCCGAGATATCACCAGATTTATATTGGATTTTTCCATGACCGTGAGTGACCGGCCACATGTGACGGTGGTTTTCTCGGCCCCTGGTGGTCCGAGGTCGTTCCCGCTGCACAGATGCATGCGCCAGGGCCTCCTGCAGATAATTCACTTTGGTTTAGCGCGCTACCTGTAATAGAACCCGAGATATCACCAGATATATGCTGGATTTTCGCATGACATTGGGTGACGGATACCGAAAATCTGTAATTTTCTCGGCCCCTGCTGGTCCGAGTTCCTTCCTGCTGCACCGATTCATGCGCCAGGGTCTCCTACAGACAATGCACTTTGGTTCATTGAGCTATCTCTAATTTCACCGGAGATATCACCAGATATACATTGGATTTTTCCCTGAGCCTGACAGTCCGACCCCATGTGTCGATGGTTTTCTCGGTCCCTCGTGGTCCGAGGTCGTTCCCGCTGCACAGATTCATGCAACAGGGCCCCTTGCAGATGATTCACTTTGATTTATTGCGCAATCTCTAATAGCACCCGAGATATCACCAGATATATATTGGATTTTTCCCTGAGCCTGACAGTCCGACCCCATGTGTCGATGGTTTTCTCGGTCCCTCGTGGTCCGAGGTCGATCCCGCTGAACAGATTCATGCGCCAGGGCCTCGTACAGACAATGCACTTTGATTTATTGCGCTATCTGTAATAGCACCCGAGATATCACCTGATTTATATTGGATTTTTCCCTGACCCTGACAGTCCGGCCCCATGTGTCGATGGTTTTCTCGGCCCCTGCTGATCCGAGGTCGTTCCCGCTGCACAGATTCATGCGCCAGGGCCTCCTGCAGACAATGCACTTTGATTTATTGCGCCATTTGTAATATCACCCGAGATATCACCAGATATATATTGGATTTTTCCCTTACCCTGAGTGTCCGGCCCCATGAGACGGTGATTTTCTCGGCCCCTGGTGGTCCGAGGTCGATCCCGCTGCACAAATTCATGCGCCAAGGCTTCCCGCAGACAATTCACTTTGGTTTATTGCGCTATCTGTAATAGCACCAGAGATATCACCAGATATATGCGGGATTTTTACATGACCTTGGGTGACGGATTTCGAATATCTGTAATTTTCTCGGCCCCTGGTGGTCCGAGGTCGATCCCGCTGCACAGATTCATGCGCCAGGGCCTCCTACAGACAATGCACTTTGATTTATTGCGCTATCTGTAATAGCTCCCGAGATATCACCAGATTTATATTGGATTTTTCTCTGACCCTGACAGTCCGACACCATGAGACGGTAGTTTTCTCGGCCCCTGGTGGTCCGAGGTCGTTCCCGCTGCACAGACTCATACGCCAGGGCCTCCTGCAGATAATTCACTTTGGTTTATTGCGCTATCTCTAATAGCACCCGAGATATCACCAGATATATATTGGATTTATCCCTGACCCTGACAGTCCGGCCCCATGGGACGGTGATTTTCTCGGCCCCTGGTGGTCCGAGGTCGATCCCGCTGCACAAATTCATGCGCCAAGGCTTCCCGCAGACAATTCACTTTGGTTTATTGCGCTATCTGTAATAGCACCCGAGATATCACCAGATATATGCTGGATTTTTACATGACCTTGGGTGACGGATTTCGAATATCTGTAATTTTCTCGGCCCCTGGTGGTCCGAGGTCGATCCCGCTGCACAGATTCATGCGCCAGGGTCTCCTACAGACAATGCACTTTGATTTATTGCGCTATCTGTAATAGCACCCGAGATATCACCAGATTTATATTGGATTTTTCCCTGACCCTGACAGTCCGGCCCCATGAGACGGTGGTTTTCTCGGCCCCTGGTGGTCCGAGGTCGATCCCGCAGCACAGATTCATGCGCCAGGGCCTCCTGCAGATAATTCACTTTGATTTATTGCGCTATCTCTAATATCACCCGAGATATCACCAGATATATATTGGATTTTTCCCTGACCCTGAGTGTCCGACCCCATGAGACGGTGGTTTTCTCGGCCCCTCGTGGACCGAGGTCGTTCCGGCTGAACAGATTCATGCGCCAGGGCCTCCTGCAGATAATTCACTTTGGTTTATTGCGCTATCTCTAATAGCACCCGAGATATCACCAGATATATATTGGATTTTTCCCTGACCCTGACAGTCCGGCCCCATGAGACGGTGATTTTCTCGGCCCCTGGTGGTCCGAGGTCGATCCCGCTACACAGATTCATGCGCCAAGGCTTCCCGCAGACAATTCACTTTGGTTTATTGCGCTATCTCTAATAGCACCCGAGATATCACCAGATATATATTGGATTTTTCCCTGACCCTGACAGTCCGGCCCCATGAGACGGTGATTTTCTCGGTCCCTCGTGGTCCGACGTCGTTCCCGCTGCACAGATTCATGCGCCAGGGCCTCCTGCAGACAATGCACTTTGATTTATTGCGCCATTTGTAATATCACCCGAGATATCACCAGATATATATTGGATTTTTCCCCGACCCTGAGTGTCCGGCCACATGTGACGGTGGTTTTCTCGGCCCCTGGTGGTCCGAGGTCGTTCCCGCTGCACAGATGCATGCGCCAGGGCCTCCTGCAGATAATTCACTTTGATTTATTGCGCTATCTCTAATAGCACCCGAGATATCACCAGATATATATTGGATTTTTCCCCGACCCTGAGTGTCCGGCCCCATGAGACGGTGGATTTATCGGCCCCTGATGGTCCGAGGTCGTTCCCGCTGCACAGATTCATGCGCTAGGGCCTCCTGCAGACAATGCACTTTGATTTATTGCGCTATATGTAATAGCATCCGAGATATCACCAGATATATATTGGATTTTTCCCTGACCCTGAGTGTCCGTCCCCATGAGACGGTGGTTTTCTCGGCCCCCTGGTGGTCCGAGGTCGTTCCCGCTTCACAGATTCATGCGCCAGGGCCTCCTACAGACAATGCACTTTGATGTATTGCGCTATCTGTAATAGCACCCGAGATATCACCAGATATATATTGGATTTTTCCCTGACCCTGAGTGTGTGACCCCATGGGACGGTGGTTTTCTCGGCCCCTGGTGGTCCCAGGTCGTTCCCGCTGCACAGATTTATGCGCCAGGGCCTCCCACAGACAATGCACTTTGGTTCATTGCGCTATCTCTAATTTCACCAGAGATATCACCAGATATATATTGGATTCTTCCCTGACCCTGAGTGTCCGGCAACATGAGACTGTGGTTTTCTCGGCCCCTGGTGGTCCGAGGTCGTTCCCGCTGAACAGATTCATGCGCCAGGGCCTCCTACAGACAATGCACTTTCATTTATTGCGCTATCTGTACTAGCACCCGAGATATCACCAGATATATATTGGATTTTTTCCAGACCCTGAGTGTCCGACCCCATGAGACGGTGGTTTTCTCGGCCCCTGGTGGTCGGAGGTCGTTCCCGCTGCCCAGATTCATGCGCCAGGGCCTCCTGCAGATAATTCACTTTAGTTTATTGCGCTATCTCTAATAGCACCCGAGATATCACCAGATATATATTGGATTTTTCCCTGACCCTGAGTGTCCGGCCCCATGAGACTGTGGTTTTCTCGGCCCCTGGTGGTCCGAGGCCGTTCCCGCTGCACAGACTCATGCGCCAGGGCCTCCTGCAGATAATTCACTTTGGTTTATTGCGCTATCTCTAATAGCACCCGAGATATTACCAGATATATATTGGATTTTTCCCTGACCCTGAGTGTCCGGCCCCATGAGACTGTGGTTTTCTCGGCCCCTGGTGGTCCGAGGCCGTTCCCGCTGCACAGACTCATGCGCCAGGGCCTCCTGCAGATAATTCACATTGGTTTATTGCACTATCTGTAATAGCACCCGAGATATCACCAGATATATATTGGGTTTTCCCCTGACCCTGAGTGTCCGGCAACATGAGACTGTGGTTTTATCGGCTCCTGGTGGTCCGAGGTCGTTTCCGCTTCATAGAATCATGCGCCAGGGCCTCCTGCAGATAATTCACTTTGGTTTATTGCGCTATCTCTAATAGCACCCGAGATATCACCAGATATATATATTGGATTTTTCCCTGACCCTGAGTGTCCGGCCCCATGAGACGGTGGTTTTCTCGGCCCCTGGTGGTCCGAGGTCGTTCTCGCTGCCCAGATTCATGCGCCAGGGCCTCCTGCAGATAATGCACTTTGGTTTATTGCGCTATCTCTAATAGCACCCAAGATTTCACCAGATATATATTGGATTTTTCCCTGACCCTGAGTGTCCGGCCCCATGAGACGGTGGTTTTCTCGGCCCCTGGTAGTCCGAGGTCGTTCCCGCTGCACAGATTCATGCGACAGGGCCTCCTACAGACAATGCACTTTGATTTATTGCGCTAACTCTAATAGCACCCGAGATATCACCAGATATATATTGGATATTTCCCTGACCCTGAGTGTCCGGCCCCATGAGACGGTGGTTTTCTCGGCCCCTGGTGGTCCGAGGTCGTTCCCGCTGCCCAGATTCATGTGCCGGGGCCTCCTGCAGATAATTCACTTTAGTTTATTGCGCTATCTCTAATAGCACCCGAGATATCACCAGATATATATTGGATTTTTCCCTGACCCTGAGTGTCCGGCCCCATGAGACTGTGGTTTTCTCGGCCCCTGGTGGTCCGAGGTCGTTCCCGCTGCCCAGATTCATGCGCCTGGGCCTCCTGCAGATAATTCACTTTGGTTTATTGGGCTATCTGTAATAGCACCCGAGATATCACCAGATATATATTGGATTCTTCCCTGACCCTGAGTGTCCGGCAACATGAGACTGTGGTTTTCTCGGCCCCTGGTGGTCCGAGGTCGTTCCCGCTGAACAGATTCATGCGCCAGGGCCTCCTACAGACAATGCACTTTCATTTATTGCGCTATCTGTACTAGCACCCGAGATATCACCAGATATATATTGGATTTTTTCCAGACCCTGAGTGTCCGACCCCATGAGACGGTGGTTTTCTCGGCCCCTGGTGGTCGGAGGTCGTTCCCGCTGCCCAGATTCATGCGCCAGGGCCTCCTGCAGATAATTCACTTTAGTTTATTGCGCTATCTCTAATAGCACCCGAGATATCACCAGATATATATTGGATTTTTCCCTGACCCTGAGTGTCCGGCCCCATGAGACTGTGGTTTTCTCGGCCCCTGGTGGTCCGAGGCCGTTCCCGCTGCACAGACTCATGCGCCAGGGCCTCCTGCAGATAATTCACTTTGGTTTATTGCGCTATCTCTAATAGCACCCGAGATATTACCAGATATATATTGGATTTTTCCCTGACCCTGAGTGTCCGGCCCCATGAGACTGTGGTTTTCTCGGCCCCTGGTGGTCCGAGGCCGTTCCCGCTGCACAGACTCATGCGCCAGGGCCTCCTGCAGATAATTCACATTGGTTTATTGCACTATCTGTAATAGCACCCGAGATATCACCAGATATATATTGGGTTTTCCCCTGACCCTGACTGTCCGGCAACATGAGACTGTGGTTTTATCGGCTCCTGGTGGTCCGAGGTCGTTTCCGCTTCATAGAATCATGCGCCAGGGCCTCCTGCAGATAATTCACTTTGGTTTATTGCGCTATCTCTAATAGCACCCGAGATATCACCAGATATATATATTGGAGTTTTCCCTGACCCTGAGTGTCCGGCCCCATGAGACGGTGGTTTTCTCGGCCCCTGGTGGTCCGAGGTCGTTCTCGCTGCCCAGATTCATGCGCCAGGGCCTCCTGCAGATAATGCACTTTGGTTTATTGCGCTATCTCTAATAGCACCCAAGATTTCACCAGATATATATTGGATTTTTCCCTGACCCTGAGTGTCCGGCCCCATGAGACGGTGGTTTTCTCGGCCCCTGGTAGTCCGAGGTCGTTCCCGCTGCACAGATTCATGCGACAGGGCCTCCTACAGACAATGCACTTTGATTTATTGCGCTAACTCTAATAGCACCCGAGATATCACCAGATATATATTGGATATTTCCCTGACCCTGAGTGTCCGGCCCCATGAGACGGTGGTTTTCTCGGCCCCTGGTGGTCCGAGGTCGTTCCCGCTGCCCAGATTCATGTGCCAGGGCCTCCTGCAGATAATTCACTTTAGTTTATTGCGCTATCTCTAATAGCACCCGAGATATCACCAGATATATATTGGATTTTTCCCTGACCCTGAGTGTCCGGCCCCATGAGACTGTGGTTTTCTCGGCCCCTGGTGGTCCGAGGCCGTTCCCGCTGCACAGACTCATGCGCCAGGGCCTCCTGCAGATAATTCACTTTGGTTTATTGCGCTATCTCTAATAGCACCCGAGATATTACCAGATATATATTGGATTTTTCCCTGACCCTGAGTGTCCGGCCCCATGAGACTGTGGTTTTCTCGGCCCCTGGTGGTCCGAGGCCGTTCCCGCTGCACAGACTCATGCGCCAGGGCCTCCTGCAGATAATTCACATTGGTTTATTGCACTATCTGTAATAGCACCCGAGATATCACCAGATATATATTGGGTTTTCCCCTGACCCTGAGTGTCCGGCAACATGAGACTGTGGTTTTCTCGGCCCCTGGTAGTCCGAGGTCGTTCCCGCTGCACAGATTCATGCGACAGGGCCTCCTACAGACAATGCACTTTGATTTATTGCGCTAACTCTAATAGCACCCGAGATATCACCAGATATATATTGGATATTTCCCTGACCCTGAGTGTCCGGCCCCATGAGACGGTGGTTTTCTCGGCCCCTGGTGGTCCGAGGTCGTTCCCGCTGCCCAGATTCATGTGCCAGGGCCTCCTGCAGATAATTCACATTGGTTTATTGCACTATCTGTAATAGCACCCGAGATATCACCAGATATATATTGGGTTTTCCCCTGACCCTGAGTGTCCGGCCCCATGAGACGGTAGTTTTATCGGCTCCTGGTGGTCCGAGGTCGTTTCCGCTTCATAGAATCATGCGCCAGGGCCTCCTGCAGATAATTCACTTTGGTTTATTGCGCTATCTCTAATAGCACCCGAGATATCACCAGATATATATATTGGATTTTTCGCTGACCCTGAGTGTCCGGCCCCATGAGACGGTGGTTTTCTCGGCCCCTGGTGGTCCGAGGTCGTTCTCGCTGCCCAGATTCATGCGCCAGGGCCTCCTGCAGATAATGCACTTTGGTTTATTGCGCTATCTCTAATAGCACCCAAGATTTCACCAGATATATATTGGATTTTTCCCTGACCCTGAGTGTCCGGCCCCATGAGACGGTGGTTTTCTCGGCCCCTGGTAGTCCGAGGTCGTTCCCGCTGCACAGATTCATGCGACAGGGCCTCCTACAGACAATGCACTTTGATTTATTGCGCTAACTCTAATAGCACCCGAGATATCACCAGATATATATTGGATATTTCCCTGACCCTGAGTGTCCGGCCCCATGAGACGGTGGTTTTCTCGGCACCTGGTGGTCCGAGGTCGTTCCCGCTGCCCAGATTCATGTGCCAGGGCCTCCTGCAGATAATTCACATTGGTTTATTGCGCTATCTGTAATAGCACCCGAGATATCACCAGATATATATTGGATTTGTCCCTGAACATGAGTGTCCGGCCCCATGAGACGGTGCTTTTCTCGGCCCCTGGTGCTCCGAGGTCGTTCCCGCTGCACAGATTCATGCGACAGGGCCTCCTGCAGATAATTGACTTTGTTTTACTGCGCTATCTCTAATAGCACCCGAGATATCACCAGATATATATTGGATTTTCCCCTGACCCTGAGTGTCCGGCAACATGAGACTGTGGTTTTCTCGGCCCCTGGTGGTCCGAGGTCGTTCCCGCTGCACAGATTCATGCGCCAGGGCCCCCTACAGACAATGCACTTTGATTTATTGCGCTAACTCTAATAGCACCCGAGATATCACCAGATATATATTGGATATTTCCCTGACCCTGAGTGTCCGGCCCCATGAGACGGTGGTTTTCTCGGCCCCTGGTGGTCCGAGGTCGTTCCCGCTGCCCAGATTCATGTGCCAGGGCCTCCTGCAGATAATTCACATTGGTTTATTGCGCTATCTGTAATAGCACCCGAGATATCACCAGATATATATTGGATTTGTCCCTGAACCTGAGTGTCCGGCCCCATGAGACGGTGGTTTTCTCGGCCCCTGGTGCTCCGAGGTCGTTCCCGCTGCACAGATTCATGCGACAGGGCCGCCTGCAGATAATTGACTTTGTTTTACTGCGCTATCTCTAATAGCACCCGAGATATCACCAGATATATATTGGATTTTCCCCTGACCCTGAGTGTCCGGCAACATGAGACTGTGGTTTTCTCGGCCCCTGGTGGTCCGAGGTCGTTCCCGCTGCACAGATTCATGCGCCAGGGCCCCCTACAGACAATGCACTTTGATTTATTGCGCTATCTGTAATAGCACCCGAGATATCACCAGATATATAATGGATTTTTCCCTGTCCCTGAGTGTCCGGCCTCCTGAGACTGTGGTTTTCTCGGCCCCTGGTGGTCCGAGGTCATTCCCGCTGCACAGATTCATGCGCCAGGGTCTCCTGCAGATAATTCACTTTGGTTTATAGCGCTATCTCTAATAGCACCCGAGATATCACCAGATATATATTGGAATCTTCCATGACCCTGAGTGTCCGGCCCCATGAGGCGGTGGTTTTCTCTGCCCCTGGTGGTCCGAGGTCGTTCCCGCTGCTCAGATTCATGCGCCAGGGCCTCCTACAGACAATGCACTTTCATTTATTGCGCTATCTGTAATAGCACCCGAGATATCACCAGATATATATTGGATTCTTCCCTGACCCTGAGTGTCCGGCCCCATGAGACGGTGGTTTTCTCGGCCCCTGGTGGTCCGAGGTCGTTCCCGCTGCACAGATTCATGCGCCAGGGCCTCCTACAGACAATGCACTTTGGTTTATTGCGCTATCTGTAATAGCACCCGAGATATTACCAGATATATATTGGATTTTCCCCTGACCCTGAGTGTCCGGCCCCATGAGACTGTGGTTTTCTCGGCCCCTGGTAGTCCGAGGTTGTTCCCGCTGCACAGAATCATGCGCCATGGCCTCCTACAGACAGTGCACTTTGATGTATTGGGCTATCTGTAATAGCACCCGAGATATCAGCAGATATATATTGGATTCTTCCCTGACCCTGAGCGTCCGGCCCCATGAGACGGTGGTTTTCTCGGCCCCTGGTGGTCCGAGGTCGTTCCCGCTGCCCAGATTCATGCGCCAGGGCCTCCTACAGACAATGCACTTTCATTTATTGCGCTATCTGTAATAGCACCCGAGATATCACCAGATATATATTGGATTTTCCACTGACCCTGAGTGTCCGGCCCCATGCGACGGTGGTTTTCTCGGCCCCTGGTGCTCCGAGGTCGTTCCCGCTGGACAGATTCATGCGACAGGGCCTCCTGCAGATAATTTACTTTGGTTTATTGCGCTATCTCTAATAGCACCCGAGATATCACCAGATATATATTGGATTTTCCCCTGACCCTGAGTGTCCGGCCCCATGAGACTGTGGTTTTCTCTGCCCCTGGTGGTCCGAGGTCGTTCCCGCTGCACAGATTTATGCGCCAGGGCCTCCTACAGACTATGCACTTTGATTTATTGCGCTATCTGTAATAGCACCCGAGATAACACCAGATATATATTGGATTCTTCCCTGACCCTGAGTGTCCGGCCCCATGAGACGGTGGTTTTCTCGGCCCCTGGTGGTCCGATGTCGTTCCCGCTGCCCAGATTCATGTGCCAGGACCTCCTGCAGATAATTCACTTTGGTTTATTGCGCTATCTCTAATAGCACCCAAGATATCACCAGATATATATTGGATTTTCCCCTGAGCCTGAGTGTCCGGCCCCATGAGACGGTAGTTTTATCGGCTCCTGGTGGTCCGAGGTCGTTTCCGGTTCATAGAATCATGCGCCAGGGCCTCCTGCAGATAATTCACTTTGGTCTATTGCGCTATCTCTAATAGCACCCGAGATTTCACCAGATATATATTGGATTTTTCCCCGACCCTGAGTGTCCGGCCCCATGAGACGGTGGTTTTCTCGGCCCCTGGTGGTCCGAGGTCGTTCCCGCTGCCCAGATTCATGTGCCAGGGCCTCCTGCAGATAATTCACATTGGTTTATTGCACTATCTCTAATAGCACCCGAGACATCACCAGATATATATTGGATTTTTCCCTGACCCTGAGTGACCGGCTCCATGAGACGGTGGTTTTCTCGGCCCCTGGTGGTCCGAGGTCGTTCCCGCTGCACAGATTCATGCGCCAGGGCCTCCTGCAGGTAATTCACTTTAGTTTATTGCGCTATCTCTAATAGCACCCGAGATTTCACCAGATATATATTGGATTTTTCCCTGACCCTGAGTGTCCGGCCCCATGAGACGGTGGTTTTCTCGGCCCCTGGTGGTCCGAGGTCGTTCCCGCTGCCCAGATTCATGTGCCAGGGCCTCCTGCAGATAATTCACATTGGTTTATTGCACTATCTCTAATAGCACCCGAGACATCACCAGATATATATTGGATTTTTCCCTGACCCTGAGTGACCGGCTCCATGAGACGGTGGTTTTCTCGGCCCCTGGTGGTCCGAGGTCGTTCCCGCTGCACAGAATCATGCGCGAAGGCTTCTAGCTGACCATGCACTTTGATTTATCGCGCTATCTCTAATAGCACCCGAGATATCACCAGATATATATTGGATTTTTCCCTGACCCTGACAGTCCGGCTCCGTGAGACGGTGGTTTTCTCGGCCCCTGGTGGTCCGAGGTCGTTCCCGCTGAACAGACTCATGCGCCAGGGCCTCCTACAGACAATGAACTTTCATTTATCGCGCTATCTCTAATAGCACCAGAGATATCACCAGATGTATAATGGATTTTTCCCTGACCCTGAGTGTCCGGCCTCCTGAGACTGTGGTTTTCTCGGCCCCTGGTGGTCCGAGGTCGTTCCCGCTGCACAGATTCATGCGCCAGGGTCTCCTGCAGATAATTCACTTTGGTTTATAGCGCTATCTCTAATAGCACCCGAGATATGACGAGATATATATTGGATTTTTCCCTGACCCTGAGTGTCCGGCCCCATGAGACGGTGGTTTTCTCGGCCCCTGGTGGTCCGAGGTCGTTCCCGCTGCCCAGATTCATGCGCCAGGGCCTCCTGCAGATAATTCACTTTAGTTTATTGCGCTATCTCTAATAGCACCCGAGATTTCACCAGATATATATTGGATTTTTCCCCGACCCTGAGTGTCCGGCCCCATGAGACGGTGGTTTTCTCGGCCCCTGGTGGTCCGAGGTCGTTCCCGCTGCCCAGATTCATGTGCCAGGGCCTCCTGCAGATAATTCACATTGGTTTATTGCACTATCTGTAATAGCACCCGAGATATCACCAGATATATATTGGGTTTTCCCCTGACCCTGAGTGTCCGGCAACATGAGACTGTGGTTTTCTCGGCCCCTGGTGGTCCGAGGTCTTTCCCGCTGCACAGAATCATGCCCCAGAGCCTCTTACAGACAATGCACTTTGATGTATTGGGCTATCTGTAATAGCTCCCGAGATATCACCAGATATATATTGGAATTTTCCCTGACCCTGAGTGTCCGGCCCCATGAGACGGTGGTTTTCTCGGCCCCTGGTGGTTCGAGGTCGATCCCGCTTCATAGAATCATGCGCCAGGGCCTCCTGCAGATAATTCACGTTGGTTTATTGCGCTATCTCTAATAGCACCCGAGATATCACCAGATATATATTGGATTTTTCCTTGACCCTGAGTGTCCGGCCCCATGAGACGGTGGTTTTCTCGGCCCCTGGTGGTCCGAGGTCGTTCCCGCTGCCCAGATTGATGCGCCAGGGCCTCCGGCAGATAATTCACTTTGGTTTATTGCGCTATCTCTAATAGCACCCGAGATATCACCAGATATATATTGGATTTTCCCCTGACCCTGAGTGTCCGGCCCCATGAGACTGTGGTTTTCTCTGCCCCTGGTGGTCCGAGGTGGTTCCCGCTGCACAGATTTATGCACCAGGGCCTCCTACAGACTATGCACTTTGATTTATTGCGCTATCTGTAATAGCACCCGAGATATAACCAGATATATAATAGATTTTTCCTTGACCCTGAGTGTCCGGCCCCATGAGACGGTGGTTTTCTCGGCCCCTGGTGGTCCGAGGTCGTTCCCGCTGCACAGATTCATGCGCCAGGGCCTCCTGCAGATAATTCACTTTGGTTTATAGCGCTATCTCTAATTGCACCCGTGATATCACCAGATATATATTGGATTTTCCACTGACCCTGAGTGTCCGGCCCCATAAGACTGTGGTTTTCTCGGCCCCTGGTGGTCCGAGGTCGTTCCCGCTGAACAGACTCATGCGCCAGGGCCTCCTACAGACAATGAACTTTGATTTATTGCGATATCTGTAATAGCACCCGAGATATGACCAGATATATATTGGATTTTTCCCTGAACCTAAGTGTCCGGCCCCATGCGACGGTGGTTTTCTCGGCCCCAGGTGCTCCGAGGTCGTTCCCGCTGCACAGATTCATGCGACAGGGCCTCCTGCAGATAATTGACTTTGGTTTATTGCGCTATCTCTAATAGCACCCGAGATATCACCAGATATATATTGTATTTTCCCCTGACCCTGAGTGTCCGGCCCCATGAGACTGTGGTTTTCTCGGCCCCTGGTAGTCCGAGGTTGTTCCCGCTGCACAGACTCATGCGCCAGGGCATCCTACAGACAATGCACTTTCATTTATTGCGCTATCTGTAATAGCACCCGAGATATCACCAGATATATATTGGATTCTTCCCTGACCCTGAGTGTCCGGCCCCATGAGACGGTGGTTTTCTCGGTCCCTGGTGGTCCGAGGTCGATCCCGCTGCACAGATTCATGCGCCAGGGCCTCCTACAGCCAATGCACCTTGATTTATTGCGCTATCTGTAATAGCATCCGAGATATCACTAGATATATATTGGATTTTTCCCTGACCCTGAGTGTCCGACCCATGAGACTGTAGTTTTCTCGGCCCCTGGTGGTCCGAGGTCGTTCCCGCTGCACAGATTCATGCGCCAGGGCCTCCTACAAACAATGCACTTTGGTGTATTGCGCTATCTGTAATAGCACCCGAGATATCACTAGATATATGCTGGATTTTTACATGACCTTGGGTGACGGATTGCGAATATCTGTAATTTTCTCGGCGCCTGGTGGTCCGAGGTCGTTCCTGCTGCACAGATTCAATCGCCAGTGCCTCCTACAGACAATGCACTTTGACTTATTGCGCTATCTCTAATAGCACCCGAGATATCACCAGATATATATTGGATTTTTCCCTGACCCTGACAGTCCGGCCCCACGAGACGGTGATTTTCTCGGCCCCTGGTGGTCCGAGGTCGTTCCCGCTGCACAGATTCATGCGACAGGGCCTCCTACAGACAATGCACTTTGATTTATTGCGCTAACTCTAATAGCACCCGAGATATCACCAGATATATATTGGATATTTCCCTGACCCTGACAGTCCGGCCCCATGAGACGGTGATTGTCTCGGCCCCTGGTGGTTCGAGGTCGATCCCGCTTCATAGAATCATGCGCCAGGGCCTCCTGCAGATAATTCACGTTGGTTTATTGCGCTATCTCTAATAGCACCCGAGATATGACGAGATATATATTGGATTTTTCCCTGACCCTGAGTGTCCGGCCCCATGAGACGGTGGTTTTCTCGGCCCCTGGCGGTCCGAAGTCGTTCCCGCTGCCCAGATTCATGTGCCAGGGCCTCCTGCAGATAATTGACATTGGTTTATTGCACTATCTGTAATAGCACCCGAGATATCACCAGATATATATTGGATTTTCCCCTGACCCTGAGTGTCCGGCCCCATGAGACTGTGGTTTTCTCTGCCCCTGGTGGTCCGAGGTCGTTCCCGCTGCACAGATTTATGCGCCAGGGCCTCCTACAGACTATGCACTTTGATTTATTGCGCTATCTCTAATAGCACCCGAGATATGACCAGATATATATTGGATTTTTCCCTGACCCTGAGTGTCCGGCCCCATGCGACGGTGGTTTTCTCGGCCCCTGGTGGTCCGAGGTCGTTCCCGCTGCCCAGATTCATGTGGCAGGGCCTCCTGCAGATAATTCACATTGGTTTATTGCACTATCTCTAATAGCACCCGAGATATCACCAGATATATAATGGATTTTCCCCTGACCCTGATTGTCCGGCCCCATGAGACTGTGGTTTTCTCGGCCCCTGGTGGTCCGAGGTCGTTCCCGCTGCACAGATTTATGCGCCAGGGCCTCCTACAGACTATGCACTTTGATTTAATGCGCTATCTGTAATAGCACCCGAGATATAACCAGATATATAATAGATTTTTCCTTGACCCTGAGTGTCCGGCCCCATGAGACGGTGGTTTTCTCGGCCCCTGGTGGTCTGAGGTCGTTCCCGCTGCACAGATTCATGCGCCAGGGCCTCCTGCAGATAATTCACTTTGGTTTATAGCGCTATCTCTAATAGCACCCGAGATATCACCAGATATATATTGGATTTTTCCGTGACCCTGAGTGTCCGGCCCCATAAGACTGTGGTTTTCTCGGCCCCTGGTGGTCCGAGGTCGTTCCCGCTGAACAGACTCATGCGCCAGGGCCTCCTACAGACAATGAACTTTGATTTATTGCGCTATCTGTAATAGCACCCGAGATATGACCAGATATATATTGGATTTTTCCCTGAACCTAAGTGTCCGGCCCCATGCGACGGTGGTTTTCTCGGCCCCTGGTGGTCCGAGGTCGTTCCCGCTGCACAGATTTATGCGCCAGGGCCTCCTACAGACTATGCACTTTGATTTATTGCGCTATCTCTAATAGCACCCGAGATATCACCAGATATATAATGGATTTTCCCCTGACCCTGAGTGTCCGGCCCCATGAGACTGTGGTTTTCTCGGCCCCTGGTGGTCCGAGGTCGTTCCCGCTGCACAGAATCATGCGCCAGGGCCTCCTACAGACAATGCACTTTGATGTATTGGGCTATCTGTAATAGCACCCGAGATAACACCAGATATATATTGGATTCTTCCCAGACCCTGAGTGTCCGGCCCCATGAGACGGTGGTTTTCTCGGCCCCTGGTGGTCCGAGGTCGTTCCCGCTGCCCAGATTCATGCGCCAGGGCCTCCTGCAGATAATTCACTTTAGCTTATTGCGCTATCTCTAATAGCACCCGAGATTTCACCAGATATATATTGGATTTTTCCCCGACCCTGAGTGTCCGGCCCCATGAGACGGTGGTTTTCTCGGCCCCTGGTGGTCCGAGGTGGTTCCCGCTGCCCAGATTCATGTGCCAGGGCCTCCTGCAGATAATTCACATTGGTTTATTGCACTATCTCTAATAGCACCCGAGATATCACCAGATATATATTGGATTTTCCCCTGACCCTGAGTGTCCGGCCCCATGAGACGTTGGTTTTCTCGGCCCCTGGTGGTCCGAGGTCGTTCCCGCTGCACGCATTCATGCGCCAGGGCCTCCTACACACAATGCACTTTCATTTATTGCGCTATCTGTAATAGCACCCGAGATATGACCAGATATATATTGGATTTTTCCCTGACCCTGAGTGTCCGGCAACATGAGACTGCGGTTTTCTCGGCGCCTGGTGGTCTGAGGTCGTTCCCGCTGCACAGATTCATGCGCCAGGGCCTCCTGCAGATAATTCACTTTGGTTTGTGGCGCTATCTCTAATAGCACCCGAGATATCACCAGATATATATTGGATTTTCCACTGACCCTGAGTGTCCGGCCCCATGCGACGGTGGTTTTCTCGGCCCCTGGTGCTCCGAGGTCGTTCCCGCTGGACAGATTCATGCGACAGGGCCTCCTGCAGATAATTCACTTTGGTTTATTGCGCTATCTCTAATAGCACCCGAGATATCACCAGATATATATTGGATTTTCCCCTGACCCTGAGTGTCCGGCCCCTTGAGACTGTGGTTTTCTCTGCCCCTGGTGGTCCGAGGTCGTTCCCGCTGCACAGATTTATGCGCCAGGGCCTCCTACAGACTATGCACTTTGATTTATTGCGCTATCTGTAATAGCACCCGAGATAACACCAGATATATATTGGATTCTTCCCTGACCCTGAGTGTCCGGCCCCATGAGACGGTGGTTTTCTCGGCCCCTGGTGGTCCGATGTCGTTCCCGCTGCCCAGATTCATGTGCCAGGGTCTCCTGCAGATAATTCACATTGGTTTATTGCACTATCTCTAATAGCACCCGAGATATCACCAGATATATAATGGATTTTCCCCTGACCCTGAGTGTCCGGCCCCATGAGACTGTGGTTTTCTCGGCCCCTGGTGGTCCGAGGTCGTTCCCGCTGCACAGAATCATGCGCCAGGGCCTCCTACAGACAATGCACTTTGATGTATTGGGCTATCTGTAATAGCACCCGAGATAACACCAGATATATATTGGATTCTTCCCTGACCCTGAGTGTCCGGCCCCATGAGACGGTGGTTTTCTCGGCCCCTGGTGGTCGGAGGTCGTTCCCGCTGCACAGATTCATGCGCCAGGGCCTCCTACAGACAATGCACTTTGATTTATTGCGCTATCTGTAATAGCACCCGAGATATCACCAGATATATATTGGATTTTTTCCAGACCCTGAGTGTCCGGCCGCATGAGACGGTGGTTTTCTCGGCCCCTGGTGCTCCGAGGTCGTTCCCGCTGCCCAGATTCATGTGCCAGGGCCTCCTGCAGATAATTCACATTGGTTTATTGCACTATCTCTAATAGCACCCGAGATATCACCAGATATATATTGGATTTTCCCCTGACCCTGAGTGTCCGGCCCCATGAGGCGGTGGTTTTCTCGGCCCCTGGTGGTCCGAGGTCGTTCCCGCTGCACAGATTCATGCGCCAGGGCCTCCTACAGACAATGCACTTTCATTTATTGCGCTATCTGTAATAGCACCCGAGATATCACCAGATATATATTGGATTCTTCCCTGACCCTGAGTGTCCGGCCCCATGAGACGTTGGTTTTCTCGGCCCCTGGTGGTCCGAGGTCGTTCCCGCTGCACGCATTCATGCGCCAGGGCCTCCTACACACAATGCACTTTCATTTATTGCGCTATCTGTAATAGCACCCGAGATATGACCAGATATATATTGGATTTTTCCCTGACCCTGAGTGTCCGGCAACATGAGACTGCGGTTTTCTCGGCGCCTGGTGGTCCGAGGTCGTTCCCGCTGCCCAGATTCATGCGCCAGGGCCTCCTGCAAATAATTCACTTTGGTTTATTGCGCTATCTCTAATAGCACCCGAGATATCACCAGATATATATTGGATTTTTCCCTGAACCTAAGTGTCCGGCCCCATGCGTCGTTGGTTTTCTCGGCCCCTGGTGGTCCGAGGTCGTTCCCGCTGCACAGGTGCATGCGCCAGGGCCTCCTGCAGATAATTCACTTTGGTTTATTGCGCCATCTGTAATAGCACCCAAGATATGACCAGATATATATTGGATTTTTCCCTGACCCTGAGTGTCCGGCCCCATGAGACGGTGGTTTTCTTGGCCCCTGGTGGTCCGAGGTCGTTCCCGCTGCCCAGATTCATGCGCCAGGGCCTCCTGCTAATAATTCACTTTGGTTTATTGCGCTATCTCTAATAGCACCCGAGATATCACCAGATATATAATGGATTTTCCCCTGACCCTGAGTGTCCGGCCCCATGAGACTGTGGTTTTCTCGGCCCCTGGTGGTCCGAGGTCGTTCCCGCTGCACAGAATCATGCGCCAGGGCCTCCTACAGACAATGCACTTTGATTTATTGCGCTATCTCTAATTGCACCCGAGATATCACCAGATATATATTGGATTTTTCCTTGACCCTGACAGTCCGGCCCCATGTGTCGATGGTTTTCTCGGTCCCTCGTGGTCCGAGGTCGATCCCGCTGCACGCATTCATGCGCCAGGGCCTCCTACAGACAATGCACTTTGGTTTATTGCGCTATCTCTAATAGCACCCGAGATATCACCAGATATATATTGGATTTTCCCCTGAGCCTGAGAGTCCGGCCCCATGAGACGGTAGTTTTATCGGCTCCTGTTGGTCCGAGGTCGTTTCCGCTTCATAGAATCATGCGCCAGGGCCTCCTACAGATAATTCACTTTGGTTTATTGCGCTATCTCTAATAGCACCCGAGATATCACCAGATATATATTGGATTTTTCCCTGACCCTGAGTGTCCGGCCCCATGAGACTGTGGTTTTCTCGGCCCCTGGTGGTCCGAGGCCGTTCCCGCTGCACAGACTCATGCGCCAGGGCCTCCTGCAGATAATTCACATTGGTTTATTGCACTATCTGTAATAGCACCGGAGATATCACCAGATATATATTGGGTTTTTCCCTGGCCCTGAGTGTCCGGCTCCATGAGACGGTGGTTTTCTCGGCCCCTGGTGGTCCGAGGTCGTTCCCGCTGAACAGACTCATGCGCCTGGGCCTCCTACAGACAATGCACTTTGATGTATTGGGCTATCTGTAATAGCTCCCGACATATCACCAGATATATATTGGATTTTTCCCTGATCCTGAGTGTCCGGCCCCATGAGACGGTGGTTTTCTCGGCCCCTGGTGGTCCGAGGTCGTTCCCGCTGCCCAGATTCATGCGCCAGGGCCTCCTGCAGATAATTCACTTTGGTTTATTGGGCTATCTGTAATAGCACCCGAGATATCACCAGATATATATTGGATTCTTCCCTGACCCTGAGTGTCCGGCAACATGAGACTGTGGTTTTCTCGGCCCCTGGTGGTCCGAGGTCGTTCCCGCTGAACAGATTCATGCGCCAGGGCCTCCTACAGACAATGCACTTTCATTTATTGCGCTATCTGTACTAGCACCCGAGATATCACCAGATATATATTGGATTTTTTCCAGACCCTGAGTGTCCGACCCCATGAGACGGTGGTTTTCTCGGCCCCTGGTGGTCGGAGGTCGTTCCCGCTGCCCAGATTCATGCGCCAGGGCCTCCTGCAGATAATTCACTTTAGTTTATTGCGCTATCTCTAATAGCACCCGAGATATCACCAGATATATATTGGATTTTTCCCTGACCCTGAGTGTCCGGCCCCATGAGACTGTGGTTTTCTCGGCCCCTGGTGGTCCGAGGCCGTTCCCGCTGCACAGACTCATGCGCCAGGGCCTCCTGCAGATAATTCACTTTGGTTTATTGCGCTATCTCTAATAGCACCCGAGATATTACCAGATATATATTGGATTTTTCCCTGACCCTGAGTGTCCGGCCCCATGAGACTGTGGTTTTCTCGGCCCCTGGTGGTCCGAGGCCGTTCCCGCTGCACAGACTCATGCGCCAGGGCCTCCTGCAGATAATTCACATTGGTTTATTGCACTATCTGTAATAGCACCCGAGATATCACCAGATATATATTGGGTTTTCCCCTGACCCTGAGTGTCCGGCAACATGAGACTGTGGTTTTATCGGCTCCTGGTGGTCCGAGGTCGTTTCCGCTTCATAGAATCATGCGCCAGGGCCTCCTGCAGATAATTCACTTTGGTTTATTGCGCTATCTCTAATAGCACCCGAGATATCACCAGATATATATATTGGATTTTTCCCTGACCCTGAGTGTCCGGCCCCATGAGACGGTGGTTTTCTCGGCCCCTGGTGGTCCGAGGTCGTTCTCGCTGCCCAGATTCATGCGCCAGGGCCTCCTGCAGATAATGCACTTTGGTTTATTGCGCTATCTCTAATAGCACCCAAGATTTCACCAGATATATATTGGATTTTTCCCTGACCCTGAGTGTCCGGCCCCATGAGACGGTGGTTTTCTCGGCCCCTGGTAGTCCGAGGTCGTTCCCGCTGCACAGATTCATGCGACAGGGCCTCCTACAGACAATGCACTTTGATTTATTGCGCTAACTCTAATAGCACCCGAGATATCACCAGATATATATTGGATATTTCCCTGACCCTGAGTGTCCGGCCCCATGAGACGGTGGTTTTCTCGGCCCCTGGTGGTCCGAGGTCGTTCCCGCTGCCCAGATTCATGTGCCGGGGCCTCCTGCAGATAATTCACTTTAGTTTATTGCGCTATCTCTAATAGCACCCGAGATATCACCAGATATATATTGGATTTTTCCCTGACCCTGAGTGTCCGGCCCCATGAGACTGTGGTTTTCTCGGCCCCTGGTGGTCCGAGGTCGTTCCCGCTGCCCAGATTCATGCGCCAGGGCCTCCTGCAGATAATTCACTTTGGTTTATTGGGCTATCTGTAATAGCACCCGAGATATCACCAGATATATATTGGATTCTTCCCTGACCCTGAGTGTCCGGCAACATGAGACTGTGGTTTTCTCGGCCCCTGGTGGTCCGAGGTCGTTCCCGCTGAACAGATTCATGCGCCAGGGCCTCCTACAGACAATGCACTTTCATTTATTGCGCTATCTGTACTAGCACCCGAGATATCACCAGATATATATTGGATTTTTTCCAGACCCTGAGTGTCCGACCCCATGAGACGGTGGTTTTCTCGGCCCCTGGTGGTCGGAGGTCGTTCCCGCTGCCCAGATTCATGCGCCAGGGCCTCCTGCAGATAATTCACTTTAGTTTATTGCGCTATCTCTAATAGCACCCGAGATATCACCAGATATATATTGGATTTTTCCCTGACCCTGAGTGTCCGGCCCCATGAGACTGTGGTTTTCTCGGCCCCTGGTGGTCCGAGGCCGTTCCCGCTGCACACACTCATGCGCCAGGGCCTCCTGCAGGTAATTCACTTTGGTTTATTGCGCTATCTCTAATAGCACCCGAGATATTACCAGATATATATTGGATTTTTCCCTGACCCTGAGTGTCCGGCCCCATGAGACTGTGGTTTTCTCGGCCCCTGGTGGTCCGAGGCCGTTCCCGCTGCACAGACTCATGCGCCAGGGCCTCCTGCAGATAATTCACATTGGTTTATTGCACTATCTGTAATAGCACCCGAGATATCACCAGATATATATTGGGTTTTCCCCTGACCCTGACTGTCCGGCAACATGAGACTGTGGTTTTATCGGCTCCTGGTCGTCCGAGGTCGTTTCCGCTTCATAGAATCATGCGCCAGGGCCTCCTGCAGATAATTCACTTTGGTTTATTGCGCTATCTCTAATAGCACCCGAGATATCACCAGATATATATATTGGAGTTTTCCCTGACCCTGAGTGTCCGGCCCCATGAGACGGTGGTTTTCTCGGCCCCTGGTGGTCCGAGGTCGTTCTCGCTGCCCAGATTCATGCGCCAGGGCCTCCTGCAGATAATGCACTTTGGTTTATTGCGCTATCTCTAATAGCACCCAAGATTTCACCAGATATATATTGGATTTTTCCCTGACCCTGAGTGTCCGGCCCCATGAGACGGTGGTTTTCTCGGCCCCTGGTAGTCCGAGGTCGTTCCCGCTGCACAGATTCATGCGACAGGGCCTCCTACAGACAATGCACTTTGATTTATTGCGCTAACTCTAATAGCACCCGAGATATCACCAGATATATATTGGATATTTCCCTGACCCTGAGTGTCCGGCCCCATGAGACGGTGGTTTTCTCGGCCCCTGGTGGTCCGAGGTCGTTCCCGCTGCCCAGATTCATGTGCCAGGGCCTCCTGCAGATAATTCACTTTAGTTTATTGCGCTATCTCTAATAGCACCCGAGATATCACCAGATATATATTGGATTTTTCCCTGACCCTGAGTGTCCGGCCCCATGAGACTGTGGTTTTCTCGGCCCCTGGTGGTCCGAGGCCGTTCCCGCTGCACAGACTCATGCGCCAGGGCCTCCTGCAGATAATTCACTTTGGTTTATTGCGCTATCTCTAATAGCACCCGAGATATTACCAGATATATATTGGATTTTTCCCTGACCCTGAGTGTCCGGCCCCATGAGACTGTGGTTTTCTCGGCCCCTGGTGGTCCGAGGCCGTTCCCGCTGCACAGACTCATGCGCCAGGGCCTCCTGCAGATAATTCACATTGGTTTATTGCACTATCTGTAATAGCACCCGAGATATCACCAGATATATATTGGGTTTTCCCCTGACCCTGAGTGTCCGGCAACATGAGACTGTGGTTTTCTCGGCCCCTGGTAGTCCGAGGTCGTTCCCGCTGCACAGATTCATGCGACAGGGCCTCCTACAGACAATGCACTTTGATTTATTGCGCTAACTCTAATAGCACCCGAGATATCACCAGATATATATTGGATATTTCCCTGACCCTGAGTGTCCGGCCCCATGAGACGGTGGTTTTCTCGGCCCCTGGTGGTCCGAGGTCGTTCCCGCTGCCCAGATTCATGTGCCAGGGCCTCCTGCAGATAATTCACATTGGTTTATTGCACTATCTGTAATAGCACCCGAGATATCACCAGATATATATTGGGTTTTCCCCTGACCCTGAGTGTCCGGCCCCATGAGACGGTAGTTTTATCGGCTCCTGGTGGTCCGAGGTCGTTTCCGCTTCATAGAATCATGCGCCAGGGCCTCCTGCAGATAATTCACTTTGGTTTATTGCGCTATCTCTAATAGCACCCGAGATATCACCAGATATATATATTGGATTTTTCGCTGACCCTGAGTGTCCGGCCCCATGAGACGGTGGTTTTCTCGGCCCCTGGTGGTCCGAGGTCGTTCTCGCTGCCCAGATTCATGCGCCAGGGCCTCCTGCAGATAATGCACTTTGGTTTATTGCGCTATCTCTAATAGCACCCAAGATTTCACCAGATATATATTGGATTTTTCCCTGACCCTGAGTGTCCGGCCCCATGAGACGGTGGTTTTCTCGGCCCCTGGTAGTCCGAGGTCGTTCCCGCTGCACAGATTCATGCGACAGGGCCTCCTACAGACAATGCACTTTGATTTATTGCGCTAACTCTAATAGCACCCGAGATATCACCAGATATATATTGGATATTTCCCTGACCCTGAGTGTCCGGCCCCATGAGACGGTGGTTTTCTCGGCACCTGGTGGTCCGAGGTCGTTCCCGCTGCCCAGATTCATGTGCCAGGGCCTCCTGCAGATAATTCACATTGGTTTATTGCGCTATCTGTAATAGCACCCGAGATATCACCAGATATATATTGGATTTGTCCCTGAACATGAGTGTCCGGCCCCATGAGACGGTGCTTTTCTCGGCCCCTGGTGCTCCGAGGTCGTTCCCGCTGCACAGATTCATGCGACAGGGCCTCCTGCAGATAATTGACTTTGTTTTACTGCGCTATCTCTAATAGCACCCGAGATATCACCAGATATATATTGGATTTTCCCCTGACCCTGAGTGTCCGGCAACATGAGACTGTGGTTTTCTCGGCCCCTGGTGGTCCGAGGTCGTTCCCGCTGCACAGATTCATGCGCCAGGGCCCCCTACAGACAATGCACTTTGATTTATTGCGCTAACTCTAATAGCACCCGAGATATCACCAGATATATATTGGATATTTCCCTGACCCTGAGTGTCCGGCCCCATGAGACGGTGGTTTTCTCGGCCCCTGGTGGTCCGAGGTCGTTCCCGCTGCCCAGATTCATGTGCCAGGGCCTCCTGCAGATAATTCACATTGGTTTATTGCGCTATCTGTAATAGCACCCGAGATATCACCAGATATATATTGGATTTGTCCCTGAACCTGAGTGTCCGGCCCCATGAGACGGTGGTTTTCTCGGCCCCTGGTGCTCCGAGGTCGTTCCCGCTGCACAGATTCATGCGACAGGGCCGCCTGCAGATAATTGACTTTGTTTTACTGCGCTATCTCTAATAGCACCCGAGATATCACCAGATATATATTGGATTTTCCCCTGACCCTGAGTGTCCGGCAACATGAGACTGTGGTTTTCTCGGCCCCTGGTGGTCCGAGGTCGTTCCCGCTGCACAGATTCATGCGCCAGGGCCCCCTACAGACAATGCACTTTGATTTATTGCGCTATCTGTAATAGCACCCGAGATATCACCAGATATATAATGGATTTTTCCCTGTCCCTGAGTTTCCGGCCTCCTGAGACTGTGGTTTTCTCGGCCCCTGGTGGTCCGAGGTCATTCCCGCTGCACAGATTCATGCGCCAGGGTCTCCTGCAGATAATTCACTTTGGTTTATAGCGCTATCTCTAATAGCACCCGAGATATCACCAGATATATATTGGAATCTTCCATGACCCTGAGTGTCCGGCCCCATGAGGCGGTGGTTTTCTCTGCCCCTGGTGGTCCGAGGTCGTTCCCGCTGCTCAGATTCATGCGCCAGGGCCTCCTACAGACAATGCACTTTCATTTATTGCGCTATCTGTAATAGCACCCGAGATATCACCAGATATATATTGGATTCTTCCCTGACCCTGAGTGTCCGGCCCCATGAGACGGTGGTTTTCTCGGCCCCTGGTGGTCCGAGGTCGTTCCCGCTGCACAGATTCATGCGCCAGGGCCTCCTACAGACAATGCACTTTGGTTTATTGCGCTATCTGTAATAGCACCCGAGATATTACCAGATATATATTGGATTTTCCCCTGACCCTGAGTGTCCGGCCCCATGAGACTGTGGTTTTCTCGGCCCCTGGTAGTCCGAGGTTGTTCCCGCTGCACAGAATCATGCGCCATGGCCTCCTACAGACAGTGCACTTTGATGTATTGGGCTATCTGTAATAGCACCCGAGATATCAGCAGATATATATTGGATTCTTCCCTGACCCTGAGCGTCCGGCCCCATGAGACGGTGGTTTTCTCGGCCCCTGGTGGTCCGAGGTCGTTCCCGCTGCCCAGATTCATGCGCCAGGGCCTCCTACAGACAATGCACTTTCATTTATTGCGCTATCTGTAATAGCACCCGAGATATCACCAGATATATATTGGATTTTCCACTGACCCTGAGTGTCCGGCCCCATGCGACGGTGGTTTTCTCGGCCCCTGGTGCTCCGAGGTCGTTCCCGCTGGACAGATTCATGCGACAGGGCCTCCTGCAGATAATTTACTTTGGTTTATTGCGCTATCTCTAATAGCACCCGAGATATCACCAGATATATATTGGATTTTCCCCTGACCCTGAGTGTCCGGCCCCATGAGACTGTGGTTTTCTCTGCCCCTGGTGGTCCGAGGTCGTTCCCGCTGCACAGATTTATGCGCCAGGGCCTCCTACAGACTATGCACTTTGATTTATTGCGCTATCTGTAATAGCACCCGAGATAACACCAGATATATATTGGATTCTTCCCTGACCCTGAGTGTCCGGCCCCATGAGACGGTGGTTTTCTCGGCCCCTGGTGGTCCGATGTCGTTCCCGCTGCCCAGATTCATGTGCCAGGACCTCCTGCAGATAATTCACTTTGGTTTATTGCGCTATCTCTAATAGCACCCAAGATATCACCAGATATATATTGGATTTTCCCCTGAGCCTGAGTGTCCGGCCCCATGAGACGGTAGTTTTATCGGCTCCTGGTGGTCCGAGGTCGTTTCCGGTTCATAGAATCATGCGCCAGGGCCTCCTGCAGATAATTCACTTTGGTCTATTGCGCTATCTCTAATAGCACCCGAGATTTCACCAGATATATATTGGATTTTTCCCCGACCCTGAGTGTCCGGCCCCATGAGACGGTGGTTTTCTCGGCCCCTGGTGGTCCGAGGTCGTTCCCGCTGCCCAGATTCATGTGCCAGGGCCTCCTGCAGATAATTCACATTGGTTTATTGCACTATCTCTAATAGCACCCGAGACATCACCAGATATATATTGGATTTTTCCCTGACCCTGAGTGACCGGCTCCATGAGACGGTGGTTTTCTCGGCCCCTGGTGGTCCGAGGTCGTTCCCGCTGCACAGATTCATGCGCCAGGGCCTCCTGCAGGTAATTCACTTTAGTTTATTGCGCTATCTCTAATAGCACCCGAGATTTCACCAGATATATATTGGATTTTTCCCTGACCCTGAGTGTCCGGCCCCATGAGACGGTGGTTTTCTCGGCCCCTGGTGGTCCGAGGTCGTTCCCGCTGCCCAGATTCATGTGCCAGGGCCTCCTGCAGATAATTCACATTGGTTTATTGCACTATCTCTAATAGCACCCGAGACATCACCAGATATATATTGGATTTTTCCCTGACCCTGAGTGACCGGCTCCATGAGACGGTGGTTTTCTCGGCCCCTGGTGGTCCGAGGTCGTTCCCGCTGCACAGAATCATGCGCGAAGGCTTCTAGCTGACCATGCACTTTGATTTATCGCGCTATCTCTAATAGCACCCGAGATATCACCAGATATATATTGGATTTTTCCCTGACCCTGACAGTCCGGCTCCGTGAGACGGTGGTTTTCTCGGCCCCTGGTGGTCCGAGGTCGTTCCCGCTGAACAGACTCATGCGCCAGGGCCTCCTACAGACAATGTACTTTCATTTATCGCGCTATCTCTAATAGCACCAGAGATATCACCAGATGTATAATGGATTTTTCCCTGACCCTGAGTGTCCGGCCTCCTGAGACTGTGGTTTTCTCGGCCCCTGGTGGTCCGAGGTCGTTCCCGCTGCACAGATTCATGCGCCAGGGTCTCCTGCAGATAATTCACTTTGGTTTATAGCGCTATCTCTAATAGCACCCGAGATATGACGAGATATATATTGGATTTTTCCCTGACCCTGAGTGTCCGGCCCCATGAGACGGTGGTTTTCTCGGCCCCTGGTGGTCCGAGGTCGTTCCCGCTGCCCAGATTCATGCGCCAGGGCCTCCTGCAGATAATTCACTTTAGTTTATTGCGCTATCTCTAATAGCACCCGAGATTTCACCAGATATATATTGGATTTTTCCCCGACCCTGAGTGTCCGGCCCCATGAGACGGTGGTTTTCTCGGCCCCTGGTGGTCCGAGGTCGTTCCCGCTGCCCAGATTCATGTGCCAGGGCCTCCTGCAGATAATTCACATTGGTTTATTGCACTATCTGTAATAGCACCCGAGATATCACCAGATATATATTGGGTTTTCCCCTGACCCTGAGTGTCCGGCAACATGAGACTGTGGTTTTCTCGGCCCCTGGTGGTCCGAGGTCTTTCCCGCTGCACAGAATCATGCCCCAGAGCCTCTTACAGACAATGCACTTTGATGTATTGGGCTATCTGTAATAGCTCCCGAGATATCACCAGATATATATTGGAATTTTCCCTGACCCTGAGTGTCCGGCCCCATGAGACGGTGGTTTTCTCGGCCCCTGGTGGTTCGAGGTCGATCCCGCTTCATAGAATCATGCGCCAGGGCCTCCTGCAGATAATTCACGTTGGTTTATTGCGCTATCTCTAATAGCACCCGAGATATCACCAGATATATATTGGATTTTTCCTTGACCCTGAGTGTCCGGCCCCATGAGACGGTGGTTTTCTCGGCCCCTGGTGGTCCGAGGTCGTTCCCGCTGCCCAGATTGATGCGCCAGGGCCTCCGGCAGATAATTCACTTTGGTTTATTGCGCTATCTCTAATAGCACCCGAGATATCACCAGATATATATTGGATTTTCCCCTGACCCTGAGTGTCCGGCCCCATGAGACTGTGGTTTTCTCTGCCCCTGGTGGTCCGAGGTGGTTCCCGCTGCACAGATTTATGCACCAGGGCCTCCTACAGACTATGCACTTTGATTTATTGCGCTATCTGTAATAGCACCCGAGATATAACCAGATATATAATAGATTTTTCCTTGACCCTGAGTGTCCGGCCCCATGAGACGGTGGTTTTCTCGGCCCCTGGTGGTCCGAGGTCGTTCCCGCTGCACAGATTCATGCGCCAGGGCCTCCTGCAGATAATTCACTTTGGTTTATAGCGCTATCTCTAATTGCACCCGTGATATCACCAGATATATATTGGATTTTCCACTGACCCTGAGTGTCCGGCCCCATAAGACTGTGGTTTTCTCGGCCCCTGGTGGTCCGAGGTCGTTCCCGCTGAACAGACTCATGCGCCAGGGCCTCCTACAGACAATGAACTTTGATTTATTGCGATATCTGTAATAGCACCCGAGATATGACCAGATATATATTGGATTTTTCCCTGAACCTAAGTGTCCGGCCCCATGCGACGGTGGTTTTCTCGGCCCCAGGTGCTCCGAGGTCGTTCCCGCTGCACAGATTCATGCGACAGGGCCTCCTGCAGATAATTGACTTTGGTTTATTGCGCTATCTCTAATAGCACCCGAGATATCACCAGATATATATTGTATTTTCCCCTGACCCTGAGTGTCCGGCCCCATGAGACTGTGGTTTTCTCGGCCCCTGGTAGTCCGAGGTTGTTCCCGCTGCACAGACTCATGCGCCAGGGCATCCTACAGACAATGCACTTTCATTTATTGCGCTATCTGTAATAGCACCCGAGATATCACCAGATATATATTGGATTCTTCCCTGACCCTGAGTGTCCGGCCCCATGAGACGGTGGTTTTCTCGGTCCCTGGTGGTCCGAGGTCGATCCCGCTGCACAGATTCATGCGCCAGGGCCTCCTACAGCCAATGCACCTTGATTTATTGCGCTATCTGTAATAGCATCCGAGATATCACTAGATATATATTGGATTTTTCCCTGACCCTGAGTGTCCGACCCATGAGACTGTAGTTTTCTCGGCCCCTGGTGGTCCGAGGTCGTTCCCGCTGCACAGATTCATGCGCCAGGGCCTCCTACAAACAATGCACTTTGGTGTATTGCGCTATCTGTAATAGCACCCGAGATATCACTAGATATATGCTGGATTTTTACATGACCTTGGGTGACGGATTGCGAATATCTGTAATTTTCTCGGCGCCTGGTGGTCCGAGGTCGTTCCTGCTGCACAGATTCAATCGCCAGTGCCTCCTACAGACAATGCACTTTGACTTATTGCGCTATCTCTAATAGCACCCGAGATATCACCAGATATATATTGGATTTTTCCCTGACCCTGACAGTCCGGCCCCACGAGACGGTGATTTTCTCGGCCCCTGGTGGTCCGAGGTCGTTCCCGCTGCACAGATTCATGCGACAGGGCCTCCTACAGACAATGCACTTTGATTTATTGCGCTAACTCTAATAGCACCCGAGATATCACCAGATATATATTGGATATTTCCCTGACCCTGACAGTCCGGCCCCATGAGACGGTGATTGTCTCGGCCCCTGGTGGTTCGAGGTCGATCCCGCTTCATAGAATCATGCGCCAGGGCCTCCTGCAGATAATTCACGTTGGTTTATTGCGCTATCTCTAATAGCACCCGAGATATGACGAGATATATATTGGATTTTTCCCTGACCCTGAGTGTCCGGCCCCATGAGACGGTGGTTTTCTCGGCCCCTGGCGGTCCGAAGTCGTTCCCGCTGCCCAGATTCATGTGCCAGGGCCTCCTGCAGATAATTGACATTGGTTTATTGCACTATCTGTAATAGCACCCGAGATATCACCAGATATATATTGGATTTTCCCCTGACCCTGAGTGTCCGGCCCCATGAGACTGTGGTTTTCTCTGCCCCTGGTGGTCCGAGGTCGTTCCCGCTGCACAGATTTATGCGCCAGGGCCTCCTACAGACTATGCACTTTGATTTATTGCGCTATCTCTAATAGCACCCGAGATATGACCAGATATATATTGGATTTTTCCCTGACCCTGAGTGTCCGGCCCCATGCGACGGTGGTTTTCTCGGCCCCTGGTGGTCCGAGGTCGTTCCCGCTGCCCAGATTCATGTGCCAGGGCCTCCTGCAGATAATTCACATTGGTTTATTGCACTATCTCTAATAGCACCCGAGATATCACCAGATATATAATGGATTTTCCCCTGACCCTGATTGTCCGGCCCCATGAGACTGTGGTTTTCTCGGCCCCTGGTGGTCCGAGGTCGTTCCCGCTGCACAGATTTATGCGCCAGGGCCTCCTACAGACTATGCACTTTGATTTAATGCGCTATCTGTAATAGCACCCGAGATATAACCAGATATATAATAGATTTTTCCTTGACCCTGAGTGTCCGGCCCCATGAGACGGTGGTTTTCTCGGCCCCTGGTGGTCTGAGGTCGTTCCCGCTGCACAGATTCATGCGCCAGGGCCTCCTGCAGATAATTCACTTTGGTTTATAGCGCTATCTCTAATAGCACCCGAGATATCACCAGATATATATTGGATTTTTCCGTGACCCTGAGTGTCCGGCCCCATAAGACTGTGGTTTTCTCGGCCCCTGGTGGTCCGAGGTCGTTCCCGCTGAACAGACTCATGCGCCAGGGCCTCCTACAGACAATGAACTTTGATTTATTGCGCTATCTGTAATAGCACCCGAGATATGACCAGATATATATTGGATTTTTCCCTGAACCTAAGTGTCCGGCCCCATGCGACGGTGGTTTTCTCGGCCCCTGGTGGTCCGAGGTCGTTCCCGCTGCACAGATTTATGCGCCAGGGCCTCCTACAGACTATGCACTTTGATTTATTGCGCTATCTCTAATAGCACCCGAGATATCACCAGATATATAATGGATTTTCCCCTGACCCTGAGTGTCCGGCCCCATGAGACTGTGGTTTTCTCGGCCCCTGGTGGTCCGAGGTCGTTCCCGCTGCACAGAATCATGCGCCAGGGCCTCCTACAGACAATGCACTTTGATGTATTGGGCTATCTGTAATAGCACCCGAGATAACACCAGATATATATTGGATTCTTCCCAGACCCTGAGTGTCCGGCCCCATGAGACGGTGGTTTTCTCGGCCCCTGGTGGTCCGAGGTCGTTCCCGCTGCCCAGATTCATGCGCCAGGGCCTCCTGCAGATAATTCACTTTAGCTTATTGCGCTATCTCTAATAGCACCCGAGATTTCACCAGATATATATTGGATTTTTCCCCGACCCTGAGTGTCCGGCCCCATGAGACGGTGGTTTTCTCGGCCCCTGGTGGTCCGAGGTGGTTCCCGCTGCCCAGATTCATGTGCCAGGGCCTCCTGCAGATAATTCACATTGGTTTATTGCACTATCTCTAATAGCACCCGAGATATCACCAGATATATATTGGATTTTCCCCTGACCCTGAGTGTCCGGCCCCATGAGACGTTGGTTTTCTCGGCCCCTGGTGGTCCGAGGTCGTTCCCGCTGCACGCATTCATGCGCCAGGGCCTCCTACACACAATGCACTTTCATTTATTGCGCTATCTGTAATAGCACCCGAGATATGACCAGATATATATTGGATTTTTCCCTGACCCTGAGTGTCCGGCAACATGAGACTGCGGTTTTCTCGGCGCCTGGTGGTCTGAGGTCGTTCCCGCTGCACAGATTCATGCGCCAGGGCCTCCTGCAGATAATTCACTTTGGTTTGTGGCGCTATCTCTAATAGCACCCGAGATATCACCAGATATATATTGGATTTTCCACTGACCCTGAGTGTCCGGCCCCATGCGACGGTGGTTTTCTCGGCCCCTGGTGCTCCGAGGTCGTTCCCGCTGGACAGATTCATGCGACAGGGCCTCCTGCAGATAATTCACTTTGGTTTATTGCGCTATCTCTAATAGCACCCGAGATATCACCAGATATATATTGGATTTTCCCCTGACCCTGAGTGTCCGGCCCCTTGAGACTGTGGTTTTCTCTGCCCCTGGTGGTCCGAGGTCGTTCCCGCTGCACAGATTTATGCGCCAGGGCCTCCTACAGACTATGCACTTTGATTTATTGCGCTATCTGTAATAGCACCCGAGATAACACCAGATATATATTGGATTCTTCCCTGACCCTGAGTGTCCGGCCCCATGAGACGGTGGTTTTCTCGGCCCCTGGTGGTCCGATGTCGTTCCCGCTGCCCAGATTCATGTGCCAGGGTCTCCTGCAGATAATTCACATTGGTTTATTGCACTATCTCTAATAGCACCCGAGATATCACCAGATATATAATGGATTTTCCCCTGACCCTGAGTGTCCGGCCCCATGAGACTGTGGTTTTCTCGGCCCCTGGTGGTCCGAGGTCGTTCCCGCTGCACAGAATCATGCGCCAGGGCCTCCTACAGACAATGCACTTTGATGTATTGGGCTATCTGTAATAGCACCCGAGATAACACCAGATATATATTGGATTCTTCCCTGACCCTGAGTGTCCGGCCCCATGAGACGGTGGTTTTCTCGGCCCCTGGTGGTCGGAGGTCGTTCCCGCTGCACAGATTCATGCGCCAGGGCCTCCTACAGACAATGCACTTTGATTTATTGCGCTATCTGTAATAGCACCCGAGATATCACCAGATATATATTGGATTTTTTCCAGACCCTGAGTGTCCGGCCGCATGAGACGGTGGTTTTCTCGGCCCCTGGTGCTCCGAGGTCGTTCCCGCTGCCCAGATTCATGTGCCAGGGCCTCCTGCAGATAATTCACATTGGTTTATTGCACTATCTCTAATAGCACCCGAGATATCACCAGATATATATTGGATTTTCCCCTGACCCTGAGTGTCCGGCCCCATGAGGCGGTGGTTTTCTCGGCCCCTGGTGGTCCGAGGTCGTTCCCGCTGCACAGATTCATGCGCCAGGGCCTCCTACAGACAATGCACTTTCATTTATTGCGCTATCTGTAATAGCACCCGAGATATCACCAGATATATATTGGATTCTTCCCTGACCCTGAGTGTCCGGCCCCATGAGACGTTGGTTTTCTCGGCCCCTGGTGGTCCGAGGTCGTTCCCGCTGCACGCATTCATGCGCCAGGGCCTCCTACACACAATGCACTTTCATTTATTGCGCTATCTGTAATAGCACCCGAGATATGACCAGATATATATTGGATTTTTCCCTGACCCTGAGTGTCCGGCAACATGAGACTGCGGTTTTCTCGGCGCCTGGTGGTCCGAGGTCGTTCCCGCTGCCCAGATTCATGCGCCAGGGCCTCCAGCAGATAATTCAATTTGGTTTATAGCGCTATCTCTAATAGCACCCGAGATATCACAAGATATATATTGGATTTTCCACTGACCCTGAGTGTCCGGCGCCATACGACTGTTGTTTTCTCGGCCCCTGGTGGTCCGAGGTCGTTCCCGCTGCACGCATTCATGCGCCAGGGCCTCCTACACACAATGCACTTTCATGTATTTGGCTATCTGTAATAGCACCGGAGATATCACCAGATATATATTGGATTTTCCCCTGACCCTGAGTGTCCGGCACCATGCGACGGTGGTTTTCTCGGCCCCTGGTGGTCCGAGGTAGGTCCCGCTGCACAGATTCATGCGCCAGGGCCTCCTACAGACAATGCACTTTGATTTATTGCGCTGTCTCTAATAGCACCCGAGATATGACCAGATATATATTGGATTTTTCCCTGACCCTGAGTGTCCGGCCCCATGAGACGGTGGTTTTCTCGGCCCCTGGTGGTCCGAGGTCGTTCCCGCTGCCCAGATTCATGCGCCAGGGCCTCCTGCAAATAATTCACTTTGGTTTATTGCGCTATCTCTAATAGCACCCGAGATATCACCAGATATATATTGGATTTTTCCCTGAACCTAAGTGTCCGGCCCCATGCGTCGTTGGTTTTCTCGGCCCCTGGTGGTCCGAGGTCGTTCCCGCTGCACAGATGCATGCGCCAGGGCCTCCTGCAGATAATTCACTTTGGTTTATTGCGCCATCTGTAATAGCACCCAAGATATGACCAGATATATATTGGATTTTTCCCCGACCCTGAGTGTCCGGCCCCATGAGACGGTGGTTTTCTCGGCCCCTGGTGGTCCGAGGTCGTTCCCGCTGCCCAGATTCATGCGCCAGGGCCTCCTGCTAATAATTCACTTTGGTTTATTGCGCTATCTCTAATAGCACCCGAGATATCACCAGATATATAATGGATTTTCCCCTGACCCTGAGTGTCCGGCCCCATGAGACTGTGGCTTTCTCGGCCCCTGGTGGTCCGAGGTCGTTCCCGCTGCACAGAATCATGCGCCAGGGCCTCCTACAGACAATGCACTTTGATGTATTGGGCTATCTGTAATAGCACCCGAGATAACACCAGATATATATTGGATTCTTCCCTGACCCTGAGTGTCCGGCCCCATGAGACTGTGGTTTTCTCGGCCCCTGGTGGTCCGAGGTCGTTCCCGCTGCACAGATTTATGCGCCAGGGCCTCCTACAGACTATGCACTTTGATTTAATGCGCTATCTGTAATAGCACCCGAGATATAACCAGATATATAATAGATTTTTCCTTGACCCTGAGTGTCCGGCCCCATGAGACGGTGGTTTTCTCGGCCCCTGGTGGTCTGAGGTCGTTCCCGCTGCACAGATTCATGCGCCAGGGCCTCCTGCAGATAATTCACTTTGGTTTATAGCGCTATCTCTAATAGCACCCGAGATATCACCAGATATATATTGGATTTTTCCGTGACCCTGAGTGTCCGGCCCCATAAGACTGTGGTTTTCTCGGCCCCTGGTGGTCCGAGGTCGTTCCCGCTGAACAGACTCATGCGCCAGGGCCTCCTACAGACAATGAACTTTGATTTATTGCGCTATCTGTAATAGCACCCGAGATATGACCAGATATATATTGGATTTTTCCCTGAACCTAAGTGTCCGGCCCCATGCGACGGTGGTTTTCTCGGCCCCTGGTGGTCCGAGGTCGTTCCCGCTGCACAGATTTATGCGCCAGGGCCTCCTACAGACTATGCACTTTGATTTATTGCGCTATCTCTAATAGCACCCGAGATATCACCAGATATATAATGGATTTTCCCCTGACCCTGAGTGTCCGGCCCCATGAGACTGTGGTTTTCTCGGCCCCTGGTGGTCCGAGGTCGTTCCCGCTGCACAGAATCATGCGCCAGGGCCTCCTACAGACAATGCACTTTGATGTATTGGGCTATCTGTAATAGCACCCGAGATAACACCAGATATATATTGGATTCTTCCCAGACCCTGAGTGTCCGGCCCCATGAGACGGTGGTTTTCTCGGCCCCTGGTGGTCCGAGGTCGTTCCCGCTGCCCAGATTCATGCGCCAGGGCCTCCTGCAGATAATTCACTTTAGCTTATTGCGCTATCTCTAATAGCACCCGAGATTTCACCAGATATATATTGGATTTTTCCCCGACCCTGAGTGTCCGGCCCCATGAGACGGTGGTTTTCTCGGCCCCTGGTGGTCCGAGGTGGTTCCCGCTGCCCAGATTCATGTGCCAGGGCCTCCTGCAGATAATTCACATTGGTTTATTGCACTATCTCTAATAGCACCCGAGATATCACCAGATATATATTGGATTTTCCCCTGACCCTGAGTGTCCGGCCCCATGAGACGTTGGTTTTCTCGGCCCCTGGTGGTCCGAGGTCGTTCCCGCTGCACGCATTCATGCGCCAGGGCCTCCTACACACAATGCACTTTCATTTATTGCGCTATCTGTAATAGCACCCGAGATATGACCAGATATATATTGGATTTTTCCCTGACCCTGAGTGTCCGGCAACATGAGACTGCGGTTTTCTCGGCGCCTGGTGGTCTGAGGTCGTTCCCGCTGCACAGATTCATGCGCCAGGTCCTCCTGCAGATAATTCACTTTGGTTTGTGGCGCTATCTCTAATAGCACCCGAGATATCACCAGATATATATTGGATTTTCCACTGACCCTGAGTGTCCGGCCCCATGCGACGGTGGTTTTCTCGGCCCCTGGTGCTCCGAGGTCGTTCCCGCTGGACAGATTCATGCGACAGGGCCTCCTGCAGATAATTTACTTTGGTTTATTGCGCTATCTCTAATAGCACCCGAGATATCACCAGATATATATTGGATTTTCCCCTGACCCTGAGTGTCCGGCCCCTTGAGACTGTGGTTTTCTCTGCCCCTGGTGGTCCGAGGTCGTTCCCGCTGCACAGATTTATGCGCCAGGGCCTCCTACAGACTATGCACTTTGATTTATTGCGCTATCTGTAATAGCACCCGAGATAACACCAGATATATATTGGATTCTTCCCTGACCCTGAGTGTCCGGCCCCATGAGACGGTGGTTTTCTCGGCCCCTGGTGGTCCGATGTCGTTCCCGCTGCCCAGATTCATGTGCCAGGGTCTCCTGCAGATAATTCACATTGGTTTATTGCACTATCTCTAATAGCACCCGAGATATCACCAGATATATAATGGATTTTCCCCTGACCCTGAGTGTCCGGCCCCATGAGACTGTGGTTTTCTCGGCCCCTGGTGGTCCGAGGTCGTTCCCGCTGCACGCATTCATGCGCCAGGGCCTCCTACACACAATGCACTTTCATTTATTGCGCTATCTGTAATAGCACCCGAGATATGACCAGATATATATTGGATTTTTCCCTGACCCTGAGTGTCCGGCAACATGAGACTGCGGTTTTCTCGGCGCCTGGTGGTCCGAGGTCGTTCCCGCTGCCCAGATTCATGCGCCAGGGCCTCCAGCAGATAATTCAATTTGGTTTATAGCGCTATCTCTAATAGCACCCGAGATATCACAAGATATATATTGGATTTTCCACTGACCCTGAGTGTCCGGCGCCATACGACTGTTGTTTTCTCGGCCCCTGGTGGTCCGAGGTCGTTCCCGCTGCACGCATTCATGCGCCAGGGCCTCCTACACACAATGCACTTTCATGTATTTGGCTATCTGTAATAGCACCGGAGATATCACCAGATATATATTGGATTTTCCCCTGACCCTGAGTGTCCGGCACCATGCGACGGTGGTTTTCTCGGCCCCTGGTGGTCCGAGGTAGGTCCCGCTGCACAGATTCATGCGCCAGGGCCTCCTACAGACAATGCACTTTGATTTATTGCGCTGTCTCTAATAGCACCCGAGATATGACCAGATATATATTGGATTTTTCCCTGACCCTGAGTGTCCGGCCCCATGAGACGGTGGTTTTCTCGGCCCCTGGTGGTCCGAGGTCGTTCCCGCTGCCCAGATTCATGCGCCAGGGCCTCCTGCAAATAATTCACTTTGGTTTATTGCGCTATCTCTAATAGCACCCGAGATATCACCAGATATATATTGGATTTTTCCCTGAACCTAAGTGTCCGGCCCCATGCGTCGTTGGTTTTCTCGGCCCCTGGTGGTCCGAGGTCGTTCCCGCTGCACAGATGCATGCGCCAGGGCCTCCTGCAGATAATTCACTTTGGTTTATTGCGCCATCTGTAATAGCACCCAAGATATGACCAGATATATATTGGATTTTTCCCCGACCCTGAGTGTCCGGCCCCATGAGACGGTGGTTTTCTCGGCCCCTGGTGGTCCGAGGTCGTTCCCGCTGCCCAGATTCATGCGCCAGGGCCTCCTGCTAATAATTCACTTTGGTTTATTGCGCTATCTCTAATAGCACCCGAGATATCACCAGATATATAATGGATTTTCCCCTGACCCTGAGTGTCCGGCCCCATGAGACTGTGGCTTTCTCGGCCCCTGGTGGTCCGAGGTCGTTCCCGCTGCACAGAATCATGCGCCAGGGCCTCCTACAGACAATGCACTTTGATGTATTGGGCTATCTGTAATAGCACCCGAGATAACACCAGATATATATTGGATTCTTCCCTGACCCTGAGTGTCCGGCCCCATGAGACGGTGGTTTTCTCGGCCCCTGGTGGTCGGAGGTCGTTCCCGCTGCACAGATTCATGCGCCAGGGCCTCCTACAGACAATGCACTTTGATTTATTGCGCTATCTGTAATAGCACCCGAGATATCACCAGATATATATTGGATTTTTTCCAGACCCTGAGTGTCCGGCCGCATGAGACGGTGGTTTTCTCGGCCCCTGGTGCTCCGAGGTCGTTCCCGCTGCCCAGATTCATGTGCCAGGGCCTCCTGCAGATAATTCACATTGGTTTATTGCACTATCTCTAATAGCACCCGAGATATCACCAGATATATATTGGATTTTCCCCTGACCCTGAGTGTCCGGCCCCATGAGGCGGTGGTTTTCTCGGCCCCTGGTGGTCCGAGGTCGTTCCCGCTGCACAGATTCATGCGCCAGGGCCTCCTACAGACTATGCACTTTGAAATATTGGGCTATCTGTAATAGCACCCGAGATATCACCAGATATATATTGGATTTTCCCCTGACCCTGAGTGTCCGGCCCCATGCGACGGTGGTTTTCTCGGCCCCTGGTGGTCCGAGGTCGTTCCCGCTGCACAGATTCATGCGCCAGGGCCTCCTACAGACAATGCACTTTGATTTATTGCGCTATCTGTAATAGCACCCGAGATATGACCAGATATATATTGGATTTTTCCCTGACCCTGAGTGTCCGGCCCCATGAGACGGTGGTTTTCTCGGCCCCTGGTGGTCCGAGGTCGCTCCCGCTGACCAGATTCATGCGCCAGGGCCTCCTGCAAATAATTCACTTTGGTTTATTGCGCTATCTCTAATAGCAGCCGAGATATCACCAGATATATATTGGATTTTTCCTTGACCCTGACAGTCCGGCCCCATGTGTCGATTGTTTTCTCGGTCCGTCGTGGTCCGAGGTCGATCCCGCTGCACAGATTCATGCGCCAGGGTCCCCTGCAGATAATTCACTTTGATTTATTGCGCTATCTGTAATAGCACCCGAGATATCACTAGATATATATTGGACTTTTCCCTGACGCTGAGTGTCCGGCCCCATGAGACTGTAGTTTTCTCGGCCCCTGGTGGTCCGAGGTCGTTCCCGCTGCACAGATTCATGCGCCAGGGCCTCCTACCAACAATGCACTTTGATTTATTGCCCTATCTGCAATAGCACCCGAGATATCACCAGATATATATTGGATTTTTCCCTGCCCCTGACAGTCCGGCCCCATGTGTCGATGGTTTTCTCGGTCTCTCGCGGTCCGAGGTCGATCCGGCTGAACAGATTCATGCGCCAGGGACTCCTACAGACAATGCACTTTGATTTATTGCGCTATCTCTAATAGCACCCGAGATATCACTAGATATATGCTGGATATTTACATGACCTTGGGTGACGGATTCCGAATATCTGTAATTTTCTCGGCGCCTGGTGGTCCAAGGTCGATCCTGCTGCACAGATTCATTCGCCAGTGCCTCCTACAGACAATGCACTTTGATTTATTGCGCTATCTCTAATAGCACCCGAGATATCACCAGATATATATTGGACTTTTCCCTGACCGTGACAGTCCGGCCCCATGTGTCGGTGGTTTTCTCGGCCCCTGGTAGTCCGAGGTCGTTCTCGCTGCACAGATTCATGTGCCAGGGCCCCCTGCAGATAATTCACGTTGGTTTAGTGCGCTAACTGTAAGAGCACCCGAGATATCCGCAGATATATATTGGATTTTTCCCTGACCCTGAGTGTCCGACCCCATGAGACGGTGGTTTTCTCGGCCCCTGGAGGTCCGAGGTCGTTCCCGCTGCACAGATTCATGCGCCAGGGCCTCCAGAAGATAATTCACTTTGGTTTCGCGCTATCTCTAATAGCACCCGAGATATAACCAGATATATATAGGATTTTTCCCTGACCCTGACAGTCCGGCCCCATGAGACGGTGATTTTCTCGGCCCCTTGTGGTCCGAGGTCGATCCCATTGCACAGATTCATGCGCCAGGGCCTCCTACAGACAATGCACTTTGATTTTTTGCGCTATCTCTAATAGCACACGAGATATCACCAGATATATATTGGATTTTTCCCTGACCCTGAGTGTCCGGCAACATGAGACTGCGGTTTTCTCGGCGCCTGGTGGTCCGAGGTCGTTCCCGCTGCCCAGATTCATGCGCCAGGGCCTCCAGCAGATAATTCAATTTGGTTTATAGCGCTATCTCTAATAGCACCCGAGATATCACAAGATATATATTGGATTTTCCACTGACCCTGAGTGTCCGGCCCCATACGACTGTTGTTTTCTCGGCCCCTGGTGGTCCGAAGTCGTTCCCGCTGCACGCATTCATGCGCCAGGGCCTCCTACACACAAAGCACTTTCATGTATTTGGCTATCTGTAATAGCACCGGAGATATCACCAGATATATATTGGATTTTCCCCTGACCCTGAGTGTCCGGCACCATGCGACGGTGGTTTTCTCGGCCCCTGGTGGTCCGAGGTCGTTCCCGCTGCACGCATTCATGCGCCAGGGCCTCCTACACACAATGCACTTTCATGTATTTGGCTATCTGTAATAGCACCGGAGATATCACCAGATATATATTGGATTTTCCCCTGACCCTGAGTGTCCGGCACCATGCGACGGTGGTTTTCTCGGCCCCTGGTGGTCCGAGGTAGGTCCCGCTGCACAGATTCATGCGCCAGGGCCTCCTACAGACAATGCACTTTGATTTATTGCGCTGTCTCTAATAGCACCCGAGATATGACCAGATATATATTGGATTTTTCCCTGACCCTGAGTGTCCGGCCCCATGAGACGGTGGTTTTCTCGGCCCCTGGTGGTCCGAGGTCGTTCCCGCTGCCCAGATTCATGCGCCAGGGCCTCCTGCAAATAATTCACTTTGGTTTATTGCGCTATCTCTAATAGCACCCGAGATATCACCAGATATATATTGGATTTTTCCCTGAACCTAAGTGTCCGGCCCCATGCGTCGTTGGTTTTCTCGGCCCCTGGTGGTCCGAGGTCGTTCCCGCTGCACAGATGCATGCGCCAGGGCCTCCTGCAGATAATTCACTTTGGTTTATTGCGCCATCTGTAATAGCACCCAAGATATGACCAGATATATATTGGATTTTTCCCTGACCCTGAGTGTCCGGCCCCATGAGACGGTGGTTTTCTCGGCCCCTGGTGGTCCGAGGTCGTTCCCGCTGCCCAGATTCATGCGCCAGGGCCTCCTGCTAATAATTCACTTTGGTTTATTGCGCTATCTCTAATAGCACCCGAGATATCACCAGATATATAATGGATTTTCCCCTGACCCTGAGTGTCCGGCCCCATGAGACTGTGGTTTTCTCGGCCCCTGGTGGTCCGAGGTCGTTCCCGCTGCACAGAATCATGCGCCAGGGCCTCCTACAGACAATGCACTTTGATGTATTGGGCTATCTGTAATAGCACCCGAGATAACACCAGATATATATTGGATTCTTCCCTGACCCTGAGTGTCCGGCCCCATGAGACGGTGGTTTTCTCGGCCCCTGGTGGTCGGAGGTCGTTCCCGCTGCACAGATTCATGCGCCAGGACCTCCTACAGACTATGCACTTTGAAATATTGGGCTATCTGTAATAGCACCCGAGATATCACCAGATATATATTGGATTTTTTCCAGACCCTGAGTGTCCGGCCGCATGAGACGGTGGTTTTCTCGGCCCCTGGTGCTCCGAGGTCGTTCCCGCTGCCCAGATTCATGTGCCAGGGCCTCCTGCAGATAATTCACATTGGTTTATTGCACTATCTCTAATAGCACCCGAGATATCACCAGATATATATTGGATTTTCCCCTGACCCTGAGTGTCCGGCCCCATGAGGCGGTGGTTTTCTCGGCCCCTGGTGGTCCGAGGTCGTTCCAGCTGCACAGATTTATGCGCCAGGACCTCCTACAGACTATGCACTTTGAAATATTGGGCTATCTGTAATAGCACCCGAGATATCACCAGATATATATTGGATTTTCCCCTGACCCTGAGTGTCCGGCCCCATGCGACGGTGGTTTTCTCGGCCCCTGGTGGTCCGAGGTCGTTCCCGCTGCACAGATTCATGCGCCAGGGCCTCCTACAGACAATGCACTTTGATTTATTGCGCTATCTGTAATAGCACCCGAGATATGACCAGATATATATTGGATTTTTCCCTGACCCTGAGTGTCCGGCCCCATGAGACGGTGGTTTTCTCGGCCCCTGGTGGTCCGAGGTCGCTCCCGCTGACCAGATTCATGCGCCAGGGCCTCCTGCAAATAATTCACTTTGGTTTATTGCGCTATCTCTAATAGCAGCCGAGATATCACCAGATATATATTGGATTTTTCCTTGACCCTGACAGTCCGGCCCCATGTGTCGATTGTTTTCTCGGTCCGTCGTGGTCCGAGGTCGATCCCGCTGCACAGATTCATGCGCCAGGGTCCCCTGCAGATAATTCACTTTGATTTATTGCGCTATCTGTAATAGCACCCGAGATATCACTAGATATATATTGGACTTTTCCCTGACGCTGAGTGTCCGGCCCCATGAGACTGTAGTTTTCTCGGCCCCTGGTGGTCCGAGGTCGTTCCCGCTGCACAGATTCATGCGCCAGGGCCTCCTACCAACAATGCACTTTGATTTATTGCCCTATCTGCAATAGCACCCGAGATATCACCAGATATATATTGGATTTTTCCCTGCCCCTGACAGTCCGGCCCCATGTGTCGATGGTTTTCTCGGTCTCTCGCGGTCCGAGGTCGATCCGGCTGAACAGATTCATGCGCCAGGGACTCCTACAGACAATGCACTTTGATTTATTGCGCTATCTCTAATAGCACCCGAGATATCACTAGATATATGCTGGATATTTACATGACCTTGGGTGACGGATTCCGAATATCTGTAATTTTCTCGGCGCCTGGTGGTCCAAGGTCGATCCTGCTGCACAGATTCATTCGCCAGTGCCTCCTACAGACAATGCACTTTGATTTATTGCGCTATCTCTAATAGCACCCGAGATATCACCAGATATATATTGGACTTTTCCCTGACCGTGACAGTCCGGCCCCATGTGTCGGTGGTTTTCTCGGCCCCTGGTAGTCCGAGGTCGTTCTCGCTGCACAGATTCATGTGCCAGGGCCCCCTGCAGATAATTCACGTTGGTTTAGTGCGCTAACTGTAAGAGCACCCGAGATATCCGCAGATATATATTGGATTTTTCCCTGACCCTGAGTGTCCGACCCCATGAGACGGTGGTTTTCTCGGCCCCTGGAGGTCCGAGGTCGTTCCCGCTGCACAGATTCATGCGCCAGGGCCTCCAGAAGATAATTCACTTTGGTTTCGCGCTATCTCTAATAGCACCCGAGATATAACCAGATATATATAGGATTTTTCCCTGACCCTGACAGTCCGGCCCCATGAGACGGTGATTTTCTCGGCCCCTTGTGGTCCGAGGTCGATCCCATTGCACAGATTCATGCGCCAGGGCCTCCTACAGACAATGCACTTTGATTTTTTGCGCTATCTCTAATAGCACACGAGATATCACCAGATATATATTGGATTTTTCCCTGACCCTGAGTGTCCGGCAACATGAGACTGCGGTTTTCTCGGCGCCTGGTGGTCCGAGGTCGTTCCCGCTGCCCAGATTCATGCGCCAGGGCCTCCAGCAGATAATTCAATTTGGTTTATAGCGCTATCTCTAATAGCACCCGAGATATCACAAGATATATATTGGATTTTCCACTGACCCTGAGTGTCCGGCCCCATACGACTGTTGTTTTCTCGGCCCCTGGTGGTCCGAAGTCGTTCCCGCTGCACGCATTCATGCGCCAGGGCCTCCTACACACAAAGCACTTTCATGTATTTGGCTATCTGTAATAGCACCGGAGATATCACCAGATATATATTGGATTTTCCCCTGACCCTGAGTGTCCGGCACCATGCGACGGTGGTTTTCTCGGCCCCTGGTGGTCCGAGGTCGTTCCCGCTGCACGCATTCATGCGCCAGGGCCTCCTACACACAATGCACTTTCATGTATTTGGCTATCTGTAATAGCACCGGAGATATCACCAGATATATATTGGATTTTCCCCTGACCCTGAGTGTCCGGCACCATGCGACGGTGGTTTTCTCGGCCCCTGGTGGTCCGAGGTAGGTCCCGCTGCACAGATTCATGCGCCAGGGCCTCCTACAGACAATGCACTTTGATTTATTGCGCTGTCTCTAATAGCACCCGAGATATGACCAGATATATATTGGATTTTTCCCTGACCCTGAGTGTCCGGCCCCATGAGACGGTGGTTTTCTCGGCCCCTGGTGGTCCGAGGTCGTTCCCGCTGCCCAGATTCATGCGCCAGGGCCTCCTGCAAATAATTCACTTTGGTTTATTGCGCTATCTCTAATAGCACCCGAGATATCACCAGATATATATTGGATTTTTCCCTGAACCTAAGTGTCCGGCCCCATGCGTCGTTGGTTTTCTCGGCCCCTGGTGGTCCGAGGTCGTTCCCGCTGCACAGATGCATGCGCCAGGGCCTCCTGCAGATAATTCACTTTGGTTTATTGCGCCATCTGTAATAGCACCCAAGATATGACCAGATATATATTGGATTTTTCCCTGACCCTGAGTGTCCGGCCCCATGAGACGGTGGTTTTCTCGGCCCCTGGTGGTCCGAGGTCGTTCCCGCTGCCCAGATTCATGCGCCAGGGCCTCCTGCTAATAATTCACTTTGGTTTATTGCGCTATCTCTAATAGCACCCGAGATATCACCAGATATATAATGGATTTTCCCCTGACCCTGAGTGTCCGGCCCCATGAGACTGTGGTTTTCTCGGCCCCTGGTGGTCCGAGGTCGTTCCCGCTGCACAGAATCATGCGCCAGGGCCTCCTACAGACAATGCACTTTGATGTATTGGGCTATCTGTAATAGCACCCGAGATAACACCAGATATATATTGGATTCTTCCCTGACCCTGAGTGTCCGGCCCCATGAGACGGTGGTTTTCTCGGCCCCTGGTGGTCGGAGGTCGTTCCCGCTGCACAGATTCATGCGCCAGGACCTCCTACAGACTATGCACTTTGAAATATTGGGCTATCTGTAATAGCACCCGAGATATCACCAGATATATATTGGATTTTTTCCAGACCCTGAGTGTCCGGCCGCATGAGACGGTGGTTTTCTCGGCCCCTGGTGCTCCGAGGTCGTTCCCGCTGCCCAGATTCATGTGCCAGGGCCTCCTGCAGATAATTCACATTGGTTTATTGCACTATCTCTAATAGCACCCGAGATATCACCAGATATATATTGGATTTTCCCCTGACCCTGAGTGTCCGGCCCCATGAGGCGGTGGTTTTCTCGGCCCCTGGTGGTCCGAGGTCGTTCCAGCTGCACAGATTTATGCGCCAGGACCTCCTACAGACTATGCACTTTGAAATATTGGGCTATCTGTAATAGCACCCGAGATATCACCAGATATATATTGGATTTTCCCCTGACCCTGAGTGTCCGGCCCCATGCGACGGTGGTTTTCTCGGCCCCTGGTGGTCCGAGGTCGTTCCCGCTGCACAGATTCATGCGCCAGGGCCTCCTACAGACAATGCACTTTGATTTATTGCGCTATCTGTAATAGCACCCGAGATATGACCAGATATATATTGGATTTTTCCCTGACCCTGAGTGTCCGGCCCCATGAGACGGTGGTTTTCTCGGCCCCTGGTGGTCCGAGGTCGCTCCCGCTGACCAGATTCATGCGCCAGGGCCTCCTGCAAATAATTCACTTTGGTTTATTGCGCTATCTCTAATAGCAGCCGAGATATCACCAGATATATATTGGATTTTTCCTTGACCCTGACAGTCCGGCCCCATGTGTCGATTGTTTTCTCGGTCCGTCGTGGTCCGAGGTCGATCCCGCTGCCCAGATTCATGCGCCAGGGTCCCCTGCAGATAATTCACTTTGATTTATTGCGCTATCTGTAATAGCACCCGAGATATCACTAGATATATATTGGACTTTTCCCTGACGCTGAGTGTCCGGCCCCATGAGACTGTAGTTTTCTCGGCCCCTGGTGGTCCGAGGTCGTTCCCGCTGCACAGATTCATGCGCCAGGGCCTCCTACCAACAATGCACTTTGATTTATTGCCCTATCTGCAATAGCACCCGAGATATCACCAGATATATATTGGATTTTTCCCTGCCCCTGACAGTCCGGCCCCATGTGTCGATGGTTTTCTCGGTCTCTCGCGGTCCGAGGTCGATCCGGCTGAACAGATTCATGCGCCAGGGACTCCTACAGACAATGCACTTTGATTTATTGCGCTATCTCTAATAGCACCCGAGATATCACTAGATATATGCTGGATATTTACATGACCTTGGGTGACGGATTCCGAATATCTGTAATTTTCTCGGCGCCTGGTGGTCCAAGGTCGATCCTGCTGCACAGATTCATTCGCCAGTGCCTCCTACAGACAATGCACTTTGATTTATTGCGCTATCTCTAATAGCACCCGAGATATCACCAGATATATGCTGGATTTTTCCCTGGCCCTGACAGTCCGGCCCCATGAGACGGTGGTTTTCTCGGCCCCTGGTGGTCCGAGGTCGTTCCCGCTGCAAGCATTCATGCGCCAGGGCTTCCTGCAGACAATGCACTTTGATTTATCGCGCTATCTGTAATAGCACCTGAGATATCACCAGATATATATTGGATTTTTCCCTGACCCTGAGTGTCCGGCCCCATGAGACGGTGGTTTTCTCGGCCCCTGGTGGTCCGAGGTCGTCCCCGCTGCACAGATTCATGCGCCAGGGCCTCCTGCAGACAATTCACTTTGGTTTATTGCTCTATCTCTAATAGCACCCGACATATCACCAGATATATATTGGATTTTTCCCTGACCCTGACAGTACGGCCCCATGAGACGGTGGTTTTCTCGGCCCCTGGTGGTCCGACGACGTTCCCGCTGCACAGATTCATGAGCCAGGGCCTCCTACAGACAATGCACTTTGATTTATTGCGTTATCTGTAACAGCACCCGAGATATCACCAGATATATATTGGATTTTTCCCTGGCCCTGAGTGTCCGGCCCCATGAGACGGTGGTTTTCTCGGCCCCTGGTGGTCCGAGTTCGTTCCTGCTGCACAGATTCATGCGCCAGAGCCTCCTACAGGCAATGCACATTGGTTTATTGGGCTATCTGTAATAGCACCCGAGATATCACCAGATATATGCTGGCTTTTTACATGACCTTGGGTGACGGGTTCCGAATATCTGTAATTTTCTCGGCCCCTGGTGGTCCGAGGTCGTTCCTGCTGCACAGATTCATTCGCCAGTGCCGCCTACAGACAATGCACTTTGATTTATCGCGCTATCTCTAATGGCACCCGAGATATCACCAGATATATAATGGAATTTTCCCGCACCCTGACAGTCCGGCCCCATGAGACGGTGGTTTTCTCGGCCCCCGCTGTTCCGAGGTCGTTCCAGCTGCACGGATTCATGCGCCATTGCTTCCTGCAGACAATGCACTTTGATTTATCGCGCTATCTCTAATGGCACCCGAGATATCGACAGATATATATTGGATTTTTCACTGACCCTGACAGTCCGGCCCCATGAGACGGTGGTTTTCTCGGCCCCTGGTGGTCCGAGGTCGTTCCCGCTGCACAGATTCATCCGCCAGGGCATCCTACAGACAATGCACTTTGATTTATTGCGCTATCTGTAATAGCACCCGAGATATCACCAGATATATATTGGATTTTTCCTTGACCCTGTGTGTCCGACCCCATGAGGCGGTGATTTTCTCTGGCCCTGGTGGTCGGAGGTCGTTCCCGCTGCACAGATTCATGCGCCAGGGCCTCCTACAGACAATGTACTTTGATTTATTGCACTATCTCTAAGAGCACCCGAGATATCATCAGATGTGTATTGGATTTTTCCCTGACCCTGACAGTCCGTCCCCATGAGACGGTGATTTTCTCGGCCCCTGGTGGTCCGAGGTCGTTCCCGCTGCACAGAACCATGCGCCTGGGCTTCCTGCAGACAATGCACTTTGATTTATTGCGTTATCTGTAACAGCACCCGAGATATCACCAGATATATATTGGATTTTTCCCTGGCCCTGAATGTCCGGCCCCATGAGACGGTGGTTTTCTCGGCCCCTGGTGGTCCGAGGTCGTTCCCGCTGCACAGATTCATGCGCCAGGGCCTCCTGCAGACAATTCACTTTGGTTTATTGCGCTATCTCTAATGGCACCCGACATATCACCAGATATATATTGGATTTTTCACCGACCCTGAGTGTTCGGCCCCATGAGACGGTGGTTTTCTCGGCCCCTGGTGGTCCGATGCCGTTCCCGCAACACAGACTCATGCGCCAGGGCCTCCTACAGACAATGCACGTTGATTTATTGCGCTATCTGCAATAGCACCCGAGATATCACAAGAAATATATTGGATTCTTCCCTGACCCTGAGTGTCCGGCCCCATGAGGCGGAGGTTTTCTTGGCCCCTGGTGGTCCGATGTCGTTCCGGCTGCACAGACTCGTGCGCCAGGGCCTCCTACAGACAATGCACGTTGATTTATTGCGCTATCTGCAATAGCACCCGTGATATCACCAGATATATATTGCATTTTTCCCTGACCCTGAATGACCGGCCCCATGAGACGGTGGTTTTCTCGGCCCCTGGTGGTCCGAGGTCGTTCCCGCTGCACAGATTTATGCGCCAGGGCCTCCTGCAGATAATTCACTTTGGTTTATTGCGCTATCTGTAATAGCACCCGAGATATCACCAGATATATATTGGATTTTCCCCAGACCCTGAGTGTCCGGCCCCATGAGACTGTGGTTTTCTCGGCCCCTGGTGGTCCGATGCCGTTCCCGCTGCACAGACTCATGCGCCACGGCCTCCGACAGACAATGCACGTTGATTTATTGCGCTATCTGCAATAGCACCCGAGATATCACCAGAAATATATTGGATTCTTCCCTGACCCTGAGTGTCCGGCCCCATGAGGCGGAGGTTTTCTCGGCCCCTGGTGGTCCGATGTCGTTCCTGCGGCACAGATTCATGCGCAAGGGCCTCCTACGGACAATGCACTTTGATTTATTGCGCTATCTCTAATAGCACCCGGGACATCACCATATATATATTTGATTTTTCCCTGACCCTGAGTGTCCGGCCCCATGAGACGGTGGTTTTCTCGGCCCCTGGTGGTCCGAGGTCGTTCTCGCTGCACAGATTCATGTGCCAGGGGTACTGCAGATAATTCACTTTGGTTTATTGCGCTATCTGCAATAGCACCCGAGATATCACAAGAAATATATTGGATTCTTCCCTGACCCTGAGTGTCCGGCCCCATGAGGCGGAGGTTTTCTTGGCCCCTGGTGGTCCGATGTCGTTCCGGCTGCACAGACTCGTGCGCCAGGGCCTCCTACAGACAATGCACGTTGATTTATTGCGCTATCTGCAATAGCACCCGTGATATCACCAGATATATATTGCATTTTTCCCTGACCCTGAATGACCGGCCCCATGAGACGGTGGTTTTCTCGGCCCCTGGTGGTCCGAGGTCGTTCCCGCTGCACAGATTTATGCGCCAGGGCCTCCTGCAGATAATTCACTTTGGTTTATTGCGCTATCTGTAATAGCACCCGAGATATCACCAGATATATATTGGATTTTCCCCAGACCCTGAGTGTCCGGCCCCATGAGACTGTGGTTTTCTCGGCCCCTGGTGGTCCGATGCCGTTCCCGCTGCACAGACTCATGCGCCACGGCCTCCGACAGACAATGCACGTTGATTTATTGCGCTATCTGCAATAGCACCCGAGATATCACCAGAAATATATTGGATTCTTCCCTGACCCTGAGTGTCCGGCCCCATGAGGCGGAGGTTTTCTCGGCCCCTGGTGGTCCGATGTCGTTCCTGCGGCACAGATTCATGCGCAAGGGCCTCCTACGGACAATGCACTTTGATTTATTGCGCTATCTCTAATAGCACCCGGGACATCACCATATATATATTTGATTTTTCCCTGACCCTGAGTGTCCGGCCCCATGAGACGGTGGTTTTCTCGGCCCCTGGTGGTCCGAGGTCGTTCTCGCTGCACAGATTCATGTGCCAGGGGTACTGCAGATAATTCACTTTGGTTTATTGCGCTATCTCTAATAGCACCCGAGATATCACCAGATATATATTGGATTTTCCCCCGACCCTGAGTGTCCGGCCCCATGAGATGGTGGTTTTCTCGGCCCCTGGTGATCCGAGGTCGTTCCCGCTGCACAGATTCATGCGCCAGGGCCTCCTGCAGATAATTCACTTTGGTTTATTGCGCTATCTCTAATAGCACCCGAGATATCACCAGATATATATTGGATTTTCCCCTGACCCTGAGGGTCCGGCCCCATGAGACTGTGTTTTTCTCGGCCCCTGGTGGTCCGAGGTCGTTCCCGCTGCACAGATTCATGCGCCAGGGCCTCCTGCAGATAATTCAATTTGGTTTATTGGGCTCTCTCTAATAGCACCCGAGATATCACCATATATATATATTGGATTTTTCCCTGAGCCTGAGTGTCCGGCCCCATGAGACTGTGGTTTTCTCGGCCCCTGGTGGTCCGATGTCGTCTTTGCTGCCCAGATTCATGCGCCAGGGCCTCCTACAGACAATGCACGTTGATTTATTGCGCTATCTGCAATAGCACCCGAGAAACCTCCATATATATGCTGGATTTATACATGACTTAGGGTGACGGATACCGAAAATCTGTAATTTTCTCGGCCCCTGGTGGTCCGATGTCGTTCCTGCTGCACACATTCATGCGCAAGGGCCTCCTGCAGACAACTCACTTTGGTTTATTGCGCTATCTCTAATAGCACCCGAGATATCACCAGATATATATTGGATTTTTCCCTGACTCTGAGTGTCCGGAACCATGAGACGGTGGTTTTCTCGGCCCCTGGTGGTCCGATGCCGTTCCCGCTGCACAGACTCATGCGCCAGGGCCTCCTACAGACAATGCACGTTTATTTATTGCGCAATCTGCAATAGCACCCGAGAAACCTCCATATATATGCTGGATTTATACATGACTTTGGGTGACGGATACCGAAAATTTGTAATTTTCTCGGCCCCTGGTGGTCCGATGTCGTTCCTGCTGCACACATTCATGCGCAAGGGCCTCCTGCAGACAACTCACTTTGGTTTATTGGGCTCTCTCTAATAGCACCCAAGATATCACCATATATATATATTGGATTTTTCCCTGACCCTGAGTGTCCGGCCCCATGAGACTGTGGTTTTCTCGGCCCCTGGTGGTCCGATGTCGTCTTTGCTGCCCAGATTCATGCGCCAGGGCCTCCTACAGACAATGCACTTTGATTTATTGCGCTATCTGTAATAGCACCCGAGAAACCTCCATATATATGCTGGATTCATACATGACTTTGGGTGACGGATACCGAAAATCTGTAATTTTCTCGGCCCCTGGTGGTCCGATGTCGTTCCTGCTGTACACATTCATGCGCAAGGGCCTCCTGCAGACAACTCACTTTGGTTTATTGCGCTATCTCTAATACCACCCGAGATATCACCAGATATATATTGGATTTTTCCCTGACTCTGAGTGTCCGGAACCATGAGACGGTGGTTTTCTCGGCCCCTGGTGGTCCGATGTCGTTCCGTCTGCACAGACTCATGCGCCAGGGCCTCCTACAGACAATGCACGTTGATTTATTGCGCTATCTGCAATAGCACCCGTGATATCACCAGATATATATTGCATTTTTCCCTGACCCTGAATGACCGGCCCCATGAGACGGTGGTTTTCTCGGCCCCTGGTGGTCCGAGGTCGTTCCCGCTGCACAGATTCATGCGCCAGGGCCTCCTGCAGATAATTCACTTTGGTTTATTGCGCTATCTGTAATAGCACCCGAGATATCACCAGATATATATAGGATTTTCCCCAGACCCTGAGTGTCCGGCCCCATGAGACTGTGGTTTTCTCGGCGCCTGGTGGTCCGATGCCGTTCCCGCTGCACAGACTCATGCGCCACGGCCTCCTACAGACAATGCACGTTGATTTATTGCGCTATCTGCAATAGCACCCGAGATATCACCAGAAATATATTGGATTCTTCCCTGACCCTGAGTGTCCGGCCCCATGAGACGGAGGTTTTCTTGGCCCCTGGTGGTCCGAGGTCGTTCCCGCTGCACAGATGCATGCGCCAGGGCCTACTGCAGATAATTCACTTTGGTTTATTGCGCTGTCTCTAATAGCACCCGCGAAAGCTCCATATATATGCTGGATTTTTACATGACTTTGGGTGACGGATACAGAAAATCTGTAATTTTCTCGGCCCCTGGTGGTCCGATGTCGTTCCTGCGGCACAGATTCATGCGCAAGGGCCTCCTACGGACAATGCACTTTGATTTATTGCGCTATCTCTAATAGCACCCGGGACATCACCATATATATATTTGATTTTTCCCTGACCCTGAGTGTCCGGCCCCATGAGACGGTGGTTTTCTCGGCCCCTGGTGGTCCGAGGTCGTTCCCGCTGCACAGATTCATGTGCCAGGGGTACTGCAGATAATTCACTTTGGTTTATTGCGCTATCTCTAATAACACAGGGGATATCACCAGATATATATTGGATTTTTCCTTGTCCCTGAGTGTCCGGGCCCATGACACGGTGGTTTTCTCGGCCCCTGGTGGTCCGAGGTCGTTCCCGCTGCACAGATTCTTGCGCCAGGGCCTCCTGCAGATAACTCACTTTGGATTATTGCTCTATCTCTAATAGCACCCGAGATATCACCAGATATACATTGCATTTTCCCCTGACCCTGAGTGTCCGGCACCGGGAGACTGTGGTTTTCTCGGACCCCGGTGGTCCCAGGGTCGTTCCCGCTGCACAGATTCATGCGCCAGGGCCTCCTACAGACAATGCACCTTGATTTATTGCGCTATCTGTAATAGCACCCGAGATATCACCAGATATATATTGGATTTTTCCCTGACCCTGAGTGTTCGGCCCCATGAGACGGTGGTTTTCTCGGCCCCTGGTTGTCCGAGGTCGTTCCCGCTGCACAGACTCATGCGCCAGGGCCTCCTGCAGATAATTCACTTTGGTTGATTGCGCTATCTCTAGTAGCACCCGAGATATCACCAGATATATATTGGATTTTTCCCTGACCCTGAGTGTCCGGCTCCATGAGACTGTGGTTTTCTCGGCCCCTGGAGGTCCGAGGTCCTTCCCGCTAGACAGATTCATGCGCCAGGGCCTCCTGCAGATAATTCACTTTGGTTTATTGCGCTATCTCTAATAGCACCCGAGATATCACCAGACATATATTGGATTTTCGCCTGTCCCTGAGTGTCCGGACCCATTAGACTGTGGTTTTCTAGGTCCCTGGTGGTCTGAAGTCGCTCCCGCTGCACAGATTCATGCGCCAGGGCCTCCTGCAGGCAATTCACTTTGGTTTATTGCGCTATCTCTAATAGCACCCGAGATATCACCAGACATATATTGGATTTTCCCCTGACCCTTAGTGTCCGACCCCATGAGACGATGGTTTTCTCGGCCCCTGGTGGTCCGAGGTCGTTCCCGCTGCACAGATTCATGCGCCAGGGCCTCCTACAGACAATGCAATTTGATATATTGCGCTATCTGTAATAGCACCCGAGATATCACCAGATATATATTGGATTTTTCCCTGACCCTGAGTGTTCGGCCCCATGAGACGGTGGTTTTCTCGGCCCCTGGTTGTCCGAGGTCGTTCCCGCTGCACAGACTCATGCGCCAGGGCCTCCTGCAGATAATTCACTTTGGTTGATTGCGCTATCTCTAGTAGCACCCGAGATATCACCAGATATATATTGGATTTTTCCCTGACCCTGAGTGTCCGGCTCCATGAGACGGTGGTTTTCTCGGCCCCTGGTTGTCCGAGGTCGTTCCCGCTGAACAGACTCATGCGCCAGGGCCTCCTGCAGATAATTCACTTTGGTTTATTGCGCTATCTCAAATAGTACCCGAGATATCACCAGATATATATTGGATTTTTCCCTGACCCTGAGTGTCCGGCTCCATGAGACGGTGGTTTTCTCGGCCCCTGGTTGTCCGAGGTCGTTCCCGCTGCACAGACTCATGCGCCAGGGCCTCCTGCAGATAATTCACTTTGGTTTATTGCGCTATCTCAAATAGTACCCGAGATATCACCAGATATATATTGGATTTTTCCCTGACCCTGAGTGTCCGGCTCCATGAGACGGTGGTTTTCTCGGCCCCTGGTTGTCCGAGGTCGTTCCCGCTGCACAGACTCATGCGCCAGGGCCTCCTACAGACAATGCACTTTGGTTTATTGCGCTATCTGTAATAGCACCCAAGATATCACCAGATATATATTGGATTTTTCCCAGACCCTGAGTGTTCGGCTCCATGAGACGGTGGTTTTCTCGGCCCCTGGTGGTCCGAGGTCGTTCCCGCTGACCAGATTCATGCGCCAGGGCCTCCTGCAGATAATTCACTTTGGTTTATTGGGCTCTCTCTAATAGCACCCGAGATATCACCAGATATATATTGGACTTTCCCCTGACCCTGATTGTTCGGCCCCATGAGACGGTGGTTTTCTCTTCCCCTGGTGGCCCGAGGTCTTTCCGGCTGCACAGATTCCTGCGCCAGGGCATCCTACAGATAATTCACTTTGGTTTATTGGGCTCTCTCTAATAGCACCCGAGATATCACCAGATATATATTGGATTTTTCCCTGAACCTGACAGTCCGGCCCCATGAGACGGTGGTTTTCTGTGCCCCTGGTGGTCCGAGGTCGTTCCCGCTGCACAGATTCATGCGCCAGGGCCTCCTGCAGATAATTCACTTTGGTTTATTGGGCTCTCTCTAATAGCACCCGAGATATCACCAGATATATATTGGATTTTTCCCTGACCCTGAGTGTCCGGCCCCATGAGACGGTGGTTTTCTCTTCCCCTGGTGGCCCGAGGTCTTTCCCGCTGCACAGATTCCTGCGACAGGGCCTCCTGCAGATAATTCACTTTGGTTTATTGCGCTATCTGTAATAGCACCCGAGAAAGCACCATATATATTCTGGATTTTTACATGACTTTCGGTGACGGATACCGAAAATCTGTAATTTTCTCGGGCCCTGGAGGTCCGAGGTCGTTCCCGCTGCACAGATTCATGCGCCACGGCCTCCTACAGACAATACAGTTTGATTTATTGCGCTATCTGTAATAGCACCCGAGATATCACCAGATATATATTGGATATTCCCCTGACCCTGAGTGTTCGGCCCCATGAGACTGTGGTTTTCTCGGCCCCTGGTGGCCCGAGGTCGTTCCCGCTGCACAGATGCATTCGACAGGGTCTCCGACAGATAATTCACTTTGGATTAGTGCGCTATCTGTAATAGCCCCCGAGATATCACCAGATATATATTGGATTTTCCCCTGACCCTGAGTGTCCGGCCCCATGAGACGGTGGTTTTCTCGGCCCCTGGTGGTCCGAGGTCGTTCCCGCTGCCCAGATTCATGCGCCAGGACATCCTACAGACAATGCACTTTGATTTATTGCGCTAACTGTAATAGCACCCGAGATATCACCAGATATATATTGGATTTTTCCCTGACCCTTAGTGTCCGGCCCGATGAGACGGTGGTTTTCTCGGCCCCTGGCGGTCCGAGGTCGTTCCCGCTGCACAGATTCATGCGCCAGGGCCTCCTACAGACAATGCACTTTGATTTATTGCGCTATCTGTAATAGCACCCGAGGTATCACCAGATATATATTGGATTTTCCCCTGACCCTGAGTGTCCGGCCCCATGAGACTGTGGTTTTCCCGGCCCCTGGGGGTGAGGTCGTTCCCGCTGCCCAGATTCATGTGCCAGGGCCTCCTACAGACAATACAGTTTGATTTATTGCGCTATCTGTAATAGCACCCGAGCTATCACCAGATATATATTGGATATTCCCCTGACCCCGAGTGTTCGGCCCCATGAGACTGTGGTTTTCTCGGCCCCTGGTGGCCCGAGGTCGCTCCCGCTGCACAGATGCATGCGCCAGGGTCTCCGGCAGATAATTCACTTTGGATTAGTGCGCTATCTGTACGAGCACCCGAGATATCACCAGATATATATTGGATTTTCCCCTGACCCTGAGTGTCCGGCCCCATGAGACGGTGGTATTCTCGGCCCCTGGTGGTCCGAGGTCGTTCCCGCTGCACAGATTCCTGCGCTACGGCCCACTGCAGATAATTCACTTTGGTTTATTGCGCTATCGCTAATAGCACCCGAGATATCACCAGATATATATTGGATTTTTCCCTGACCCTGAGTGTCCGGCTCCATGAGACGGTGGTTTTCTCGGCCCCTGGTTGTCCGAGGTCGTTCCCGCTGCACAGGCTCATGCGCCAGGGCCTCCTGCAGATAATACACTTTGGTTTATTGCGCTATCTGTAATAGCCCCCGAGATATCACCAGATATATATTGGATTTTTCCCTGACCCTGAGTGTCCGGCTCCATGAGACGGTGGTTTTCTCGGCCCCTGGTTGTCCGAGGTCGTTCCCGCTGCACAGACTCATGCGCCAGGGCCTCCTGCAGATAATTCACTTTGGTTTATTGCGCTATCTCAAATAGCACCCGAGATATCACCAGATATATATTGGATTTTCCCCTGACCCTGAGTGTCCGGACCCATGTGACGGTGGTTTTCTCGGCCCCTGGTGGTCCGAGGTCGTTCCCGCTGCACAGATTCTTGCGCTAGGGCCCACTGCAGATAATACACTTTGGTTTATTGCGCTATCTCTAATAGCACCCGAGATATCACCAGATATATATTGGATTTTCCCCTGACCCTGATTGTCCGGCCCCATGAGACGGTTGTTTTCTCGGCCCCTGGTGGTCCGAGGTCGCTCCCGCTGACCAGATTCCTGCGCCAAGGCCTCCTGCAGATAATTCATTTTGGTTTATAGCGCTATCTCTAATAGCACCCGAGATATAACCAGATATATATTGGATTTTCCCCTGACCCTGAGTGTCCGGCCCCATGAGACTGTGGTTTTCTCGGCCCCTGGTGGTCCGAGGTCGTTCCCGCTGCCCAGATTCATGCGCCAGGACATCCTACAGACAATGCACTTTGATTTATTGCGCTAACTGTAATAGCACCCGAGATATCACCAGATATATATTGGATTTTTCCCTGACCCTTAGTGTCCGGCCCCATGAGACGATGGTTTTCTCGGCCCCTGGTGGTTCGAGGTCGTTCCCGCTGCACAGATTCATGCGCCAGGGCCTCCTACAGACAATGCAATTTGATTTATTGCGCTATCTGTAATAGAACCCGAGATATCACCAGATATATGCTGGATTTTTACACGACATTTGGTGACGGATACCGAAAATCTGTAATTTTCTCGGCCCCTGGTGGTCCGATGTCGTTTCTGCTGCACAGTATCATGCGCAACGGCCTCCTACGGACAATGCACTTTGATTTATTGCGCTATCTCTAATGGCACCCGAGATATCACCAGATATATATTGGATTTTTCCCTGACCCTGAGTGTCCGGCCCCATGAGACGGTGGTTTTCTGGGCCCCTGGTGGTCCGAGGTCGCTCCCGCTGCTCAGATTCATGCGCCAGGGCCTCCTGCAGATAATTCACTTTGGTTTATTGCGCTCTCTCTAATAGGACCCGAGATATCACCAGATATATATTGGGTTTTTCCGTGACCCTGACAGTCCGACCCCATGTGACGGTGATTTTCTCGGCCCGTGGTGGTCCGAGGCCGTTCCCACTGCACAGGTTCATGCGCCAGGACATCCTACAGACAATGCACTTTGATTTATTGCGCTAACTGTAATAGCACCCGAGATATCACCAGATGTATAATGGATTGTTCCCTGACCCTTAGTGTCCGGCCCCATGAGACGATGGTTTTCTCGGCCCCTGGTGGTCCGAGGTCGTTCCCGCTGCACAGATTCATGCGCCAGGGCCTCCTACAGACAATGCAATTTGATTTATTGCGCTATCTGTAATAGCACCCGAGATATCACCAGATATATATTGGATTTTTCCCTGACCCTGAGTGTCCGGCCCGATGAAACGGTGGTTTTCTCGGCCCCTGGTGGTCCGAGGTCGTACCCGCTGCACAGACTCATGCGCCAGGGCCTCCTGCAGATAATTCACTTTGGTTTATTGCGCTATCTCTAATAGCACCCGAGATATCACCAGATATATATTGGATTTTCCGCTGACCCTGAGTGTCCGGCCCCATGAGACGGTGGTTTTCTCGGCCCCTGGTGGTCCGAGGTCGTTCCCGCTGCACAGATGCATGCGGCAGGGCCTCCTACAGACAATGCACTTTGATTTATTGCGCTATCTGTAATAGCACCCCAGATATCACCAGATGTACATTGGATTTTTCCCCGACCCTGAGTGTCCGGCCCCATGAGACGGTGGTTTTCTCGGCCCCTGGTGATCCGAGGTCGTTCCCGCTGCACAGCTTCATGCGCCAGGGCCTCGTACAGACAATGCACTTTGATTTATTGCGCTATCTGTAATAGCATCCGAGGTATCACCAGATATATATTGGATTTTCCCCTGACCCTGAGTGTCCGGCCCCATGAGACTGTGGTTTTACCGGCCCCTGGGGGTGAGGTCGTTCCCGCTGCCCAGATGCATGCGCCAGGGTCTCCGGCAGATAATTCACTTTGGATTAGTGCGCTATCTGTACGAGCACCCGAGATATCACCAGATATATATTGGATTTTCCCCTGACCCTGAGTGTCCGGCCCCATGAGACGGTGGTATTCTCGGCCCCTGGTGGTCCGAGGTCGTTCCCGCTGCACAGATTCCTGCGCTACGGCCCACTGCAGATAATTCACTTTGGTTTATTGCGCTATCACTAATAGCACCCGAGATATCACCAGATATATATTGGATTTTTCCCTGACCCTGAGTGTCCGGCTCCATGAGACTGTGGTTTTCTCGGCCCCTGGTGGCCTGACGTCGTTCCCGCTGCACAGAATCATGCGCCAGGGCCTCCTGCAGATAATACACTTTGGTTTATTGCGCTATCTGTAATAGCCCCCGAGATATCACCAGATATATATTGGATTTTTCCCTGACCCTGAGTGTTCGGCCACATGAGACGGTGGTTTTCTCGGCCCCTGGTGGTCTGAGGTCGTTCCCGCTGCACAGACTCATGCGCCAGGGCCTCCTGCAGATAATTCACTTTGGTTGATTGCGCTATCTCTAGTAGCACCCGAGATATCACCAGATATATATTGGATTTTTCCCTGACCCTGAGTGTCCGGCTCCATGAGACGGTGGTTTTCTCGGCCCCTGGTTGTCCGAGGTCGTTCCCGCTGGACAGACTCATGCGCGAGGGCCTCCTGCAGATAATTCACTTTGGTTTATTGCGCTATCTCAAATAGCACCCGAGATATCACCAGATATATATTGGATTTTCCCCTGACCCTGAGTGTCCGGACCCATGAGACGGTGGTTTTCTCGGCCCCTGGTGGTCCGAGGTCGTTCCCGCTGCACAGATTCTTGCGCTAGGGCCCACTGCAGATAATTCACTTTGGTTTATTGCGCTATCTCTAATAGCACCCGAGATATCACCAGATATATATTGGATTTTCCCCTGACCCTGATTGTCCGGCCCCATGAGACGGTTGTTTTCTCGGCCCCTGGTGGTCCGAGGTCGCTCCCGCTGACCAGATTCCTGCGCCAAGGCCTCCTGCAGATAATTCATTTTGGTTTATAGCGCTATCTCTAATAGCACCCGAGATATAACCAGATATATATTGGATTTTCCCCTGACCCTGAGTGTCCGGCCCCATGAGACTGTGGTTTTCTCGGACCCTGGTGGTCCGAGGTCGTTCCCGCTGCCCAGATTCATGCGCCAGGACATCCTACAGACAATGCACTTTGATTTATTGCGCTAACTGTAATAGCACCCGAGATATCACCAGATATATATTGGATTTTTCCCTGACCCTTAGTGTCCGGCCCCATGAGACGATGGTTTTCTCGGCCCCTGGTGGTTCGAGGTCGTTCCCGCTGCACAGATTCATGCGCCAGGGCCTCCTACAGACAATGCAATTTGATTTATTGCGCTATCTGTAATAGCACCCGAGATATCACCACATATATATTGGATTTTTCCCTGACCCTGAGTGTCCGGCCCCATGAGACTGTGGTTTTCTCGGCCCCTGGTGGTCCGAGGTCGTTCCCGCTGCCCAGATTCATGCGCCAGGGCCTCCTACAGACAATGCAATTTGATTTATTGCGCTATCTGTAATAGCACCCGAGGTATCACCAGATATATATTGGATTTTTCTCTGACCCTGAGTGTCCGGCCCCATGTGTTGGTGATTTTCTCGGCCCCTGGTGGTCCGAGGTCGTTCCCGCTGCACAGATGCATGCGCCAGGGCCCCCTGCAGATAATTCACTTTGGTTTATTGCGCTATCTCAAATAGCACCCGAGATATCACCAGATATATGCTGGATTTTTATATGACTTTTGGTGACGGATACCGAAAATCTGAAATTTTCTCGGCCCCTGGTGGTCCGAGGTCGTTCCCGCTGCACAGATTTCTGCGCCAGGGCCCCCTGTAGATAATTCACTTTGGTTTATTGCGCTATATCTAATAGCACCCGAGATATCACCAGATATATATTGGATTTTCCGCTGACCCTGAGTGTCCGGCCCCATGAGACGGTGGTTTTCTCGGCCCCTGGTGGTCCGAGGTCGTTCCTGCTGCACAGATGCATGCGGCAGGGCCTCCTACAGACAATGCACTTTGATTTATTGCGCTATCTGTAATAGCACCCCAGATATCACCAGATGTACATTGGATTTTTCCCCGACCCTGAGTGTCCGGCCCCATGAGACGGTGGTTTTCTCGGCCCCTGGTGATCCGAGGTCGTTCCCGCTGCACAGATTCATGCGCCAGGGCCTCCTGCAGATAATTCACGTTGGTTTATTGCGCTATCTCTAATAGCATCCGAGATATCACCACATATATATTGGATTTTTCCCTGACCCTGAGTGTCCGGCCCCATGAGACGGTGGTTTTCTCGGCCCCTGGTGGTCCGATGTCGTTCCTGCTACACAGATTCATGCGCCAGGGCCTCCTGCAGATAATTCACTTTGGTTTATTGCCCTATCTCTAATAGCACCCGAGATATCACCAGATATATATTCGATTTTTCCCTGAATCTGAGTGACCGGCCCAATGAGACGGTGGTTTTCTCGGCCCCTGGTGGTCCGAGGTCGTTCCCGCTACACAGATGCATGCGCCAGGGCCTCCTGCAGATAATTCACTTTGGTTTATTTCGCTATCTCTACTAGCACCCGAGATATCACCAGATATATGCTGGATTTTTACATGACCTTGGGTGACGGATTCCGAATATCTGTAATTTTCTCGGCCCCTGGTGGTCCGAGGTAGTTCCTGCTGCACAGATTCATTCGCCAGTGCCTCCTACAGACAATGCACTTTGATTTATTGCGCTATCTCTAATAGCACCCGAGATATCACCAGATATATATTGGATTTTTCCCTGACCCTGAGTGTCTGGCTCCATGAGACGGTGGTTTTCTCGGCCCCTGGTTGTCCGAGGTCGTTCCCGCTGCACAGACTCATGCGCCAGGGCCTCCTACAGACAATGCACTTTGGTTTATTGCGCTATCTGTAATAGCACCCGAGATATCACCAGATATATACTGGATTTTTCCCAGACCCTGAGTGTTCGGCTCCATGAGACGGTGGTTTTCTCGGCCCCTGGTGTTCCGAGGTCGTTCCCGCTGACCAGATTCATGCGCCAGGGCCTCCTACAGACAATGCACTTTGATTTATTGCGCTATCTGTAATAGCACCCGAGATATCACCAGATATATATTGTATTTTTCCCTGACCCTGAGTGTCCGGCCCCATGAGACGTTGGTATTCTGGGCCCCTGGTGGTCCGAGGTAGTTCCCGCTGCACAGATTCTTGCGCTAGGGCCCACTGCAGATAATTCACTTTGGTTTATTGGGCTCTCTCTAATAGCACCCGAGATATCACCAGATATATATTGGACTTTCCCCTGACCCTGATTGTTCGGCCCCATGAGACGGTGGTTTTCTCTTCCCCTGGTGGCCCGAGGTCTTTCCCGCTGCACATATTCCTGCGCGAGGGCATCCTGCAGATAATTCACTTTGGTTTATTGGGCTCTCTCTAATAGCACCCGAGATATCACCAGATATATATTGGATTTTTCCCTGAACCTGACAGTCCGGCCCCATGAGACGGTGGTTTTCTGCGCCCCTGGTGGTCCGAGGTCGTTCCCGCTGCACAGATTCATGCGCCAGGGCCTCCTGCAGATAATTCACTTTGGTTTATTGGGCTCTCTCTAATAGCACCCGAGATATCACCAGATATATATTGGATTTTTCCCTGACCCTGAGTGTCCGGCTCCATGAGACGGTGGTTTTCTCGGCCCCTGGTTGTCCGTGGTCGTTCCCTCTGCACAGACTCATGCGCCCGGGCCTCCTGCAGATAAATCACTTTGGTTTATTGCGCTATCTCTAGTAGCACCCGAGATATCACCAGATATATATTGGATTTTTCCCTGGCCCTGAGTGTCCGGTCCCATGTGTTGGTGGTTTTCTCGGCCCCTGGTGATCCGAGGTCGTTCCCGCTGCACACATTCATGCGCCCGGGCCTCCTGCAGATAATTCACATTGGTTTATTGCGCTATCTCTAATGGCACTCGAGATATCACCAGATATATAATGGATTTCTCCCTGACCCTGACAGTCCGGCCCCAAGAGACGATGGTTTTCTCGGCCCCTGGTGGTCCGAGGTCGTTCCCGCTGCACAGATTCCTGCGCTAGGGCCCACTGCAGATAATTCACTTTGGTATATTGCGCTATCGCTAATAGCACCCGAGATATCACCAGATATATAATGGATTTTTCCCTGACCCTGAGTGTCCGGTCCCATGTGTCGGTGGTTTTCTCGGCCCCTGGTGATCCGAGGTCGTTCCCGCTGCACACATTCATGCGCCCGGGCCTCCTGCAGATAATTCACTTTGGTTTATTGCGCTATCTCTAATGGCACTGGAGATATCACCAGATATATAATGGATTTCTCCCTGACCCTGACAGTCCGGCCCCAAGAGACGATGGTTTTCTCGGCCCCTGGTGGTCCGATGTCGTTCCAGCTGCACAGATTCATGCGCAATGGCCTCCTACGGACAATGCACTTTGATTTATTTCGCTATCTCTAATAGCACCCGAGATATCACCAGATAAATATTTGATTTTTCCCTGACCCTGAGTGTCCGGCCCCAAGTGACGGTGGTTTTCTCGGCCCCTGGTGGTCCGAGGTCGTTCCCGCTGCACAGATGCATGCGCCATGGCCTCCTGCAGATAATTAACTTCGGTTTATCGCGCTATCTCTAATAGAACCCGAGATATCACCAGATATATAATGGATTTTTCCCTGACCCTGACAGTCCGACCCCATGAAACTGTGGTTTTCTCGGTCCCTGGTTGTCCGAGGTAGTTGCCGCTGCTCAGATTCATGCGCCAGGGCCTCCCGCAGACAATACACCTTGATTTATTGCGCTATCTGTAATGGCACCCGAGAAAGCACCATATATATGCTGGATTTTTACATGACTTTGGGTGACGGGTACCGAAAATTTGAAATTTTCTCGGCCCCTGGTGGTCCGATGTCGTTCCTGCTACACAGATTCATGCGCAAGGGCCTCCTACGGACAATGCAGTTTGATTTATTCCTCTATCTGTAATAGAACCCGAGATATCACCAGATATATGCTGGATTTTTACACGACATTTGGTGACGGATACCGAAAATCTGTAATTTTCTCGGCCCCTGGTGGTCCGAGGTCGTTCCGGCTGCACAGATTCATGCGCCAGGGCCTCCTGATGATAATGCACTTTGATTTATCGCGCTATCTGTAACAGAACCCGAGATATCACCAGATATATGCTGGATTTTTACATGACATTGCGTGACGGATACCGAAAATCTGTAATTTTCTCGGCCCCTGGGGGTCCGATGTCGTTCCTGCTGCACAGATTCATGCGCAAGGGCCTCCTACGGGCAATGCACTTTGATTTAGTGCGCTATCTGTAAGAGCACCCGAGATATCACCAGAAATATATTGGATTTTTCCCTGACCCTGAGTGCCCGGCCCCATGTGTCGGTGGTTTTCTCGGCCCCTAGTGGTCCGAGGTCGCTCCCGCTGCACAGATTCATGCGCTAGGGCCTCCTGCAGACAATGCACTTTGATATATCGCGCTATCTCTAATGGCGCCCAAGATATCAGCTCATACATCCTGGATTTATACATGACCCTGAGTGTCCGGACCCATGAGACGGTGGTTTTCTCGGCCCCTGGTGGTCCGAGGTCGTTCCCGCTGCACAGATGCATGCGCCAGGGCCTCCTGCAGATAATTCACTTTGATTTAACGCGCTATCTCTAATAGCAACCGAGATATCACCAGATATATATTGGATTTTCCCCTGACCCTGAGTGTCCGGCCCTATGAGACGGTGGTTTTCTCGGCCCCTGGTTGTCCGAGTTCGTTCCCGCTGCACAGATTCATGCGCCAGGGCCTCCTGCAGATAATTCACTTTGGTTTATTGCGCTATCTCTAATAGCACCCGTGATATCACCAGATATATATTGGATTTTCCCCTGACCCCTGAGTGTCCGGACGAATGAGACGGTGGTTTTCTCGGCCCCTGGTGGTCCGAGGTCGTTCCCGCTGCACAGACTCATGCGCCAGGGCCTCCTGCAGATAATTCACTTTGGTTAATTGCTGTATCTCTAGTAGCACCCGAGATATCACCAGATATATATTGGATTTTCCCCTGACCCTGAGTGTCCGGCCCCATTAGGCGGTCGTTTTCTCGGCCCCTGGTGGTCCGAGGTCGTTCCCGCTGCACAGATTCATGCGCCAGGGCCTCCTACAGACAATGAACTTTGATTTATTGCGCTATCTGTAATAGCACCCGAGATATCACCAGATATATATTGTATTTTTCCCCGGACCCTGAGTGTCCGGCCCCATGTGTCGGTGGTTGTCTCGGCCCCTGGTGGTCCGATGTCGTTCCCGCTGCACACATTCATGCGCCAGGGCCTCCTACGGACAATGCACTTTGGTTTATTGCGCTATCTGTAATAGCACCCGAGATATCACCAGATAAATATTTGATTTTTCCCTGACCCTGAGTGACGGATTCCGAATATCTGTAATTTTCTCGGCCCCTGGTGGTCCGAGGTCGTTCCCGCTGCACAGATTCAAGCGGCAGGGCCTCCTGCAGATAATTCACTTTGGTTTATTGCGCTATCTGTAATAGCACCCGAGATATCACCAGATATATATTGGATTTTTCCGTGACCCTGAGTGTCCGGCCCCATGAGACTGTGGTTTTCTCGGCCCCTGGTGATCCGAGGTCGTTCCCGCTGCACACATTCATGCGCCCGGGCCTCCTGCAGATAATTCACTTTGGTTTATTGCGCTATCTCTAATAGCACCCGAGATATCACCAGATATATATTGGATTTTCCCCTGACCCTGAGTGTCCAGCCCCATGAGACGGTGGTTTTCCCGGCCCCTGGAGGTCCGAGGTCGTTCTCGCTGGCCAGATTCATGCGCCAGGGCCTCCTGCAGACAATGCACTTTGATTTGTTGCGCTATCTGTAATAGCACCCGAGATATCACCAGATATATATGGGATTTTTCCCTGACCCAGAGTGTCCGGCCCCATGAGACGGTGGTTGTCTCGGACCCTGGTGGTCCGGGGTCGTACCCGCTGCACAGACTCATGCGCCAGGGCCTCCTGCAGATAAATCACTTTGGTTTATTGCGCTATCTCTAGTAGCACCCGAGATATCACCAGATATATATTGGATTTTTCCCTGACCCTGAGTGTCCGGCCCCATGAGACGGTGATTTTCTCGGCCCCTGGTGGTCCGAGGACGTTCCCGCTGCACCGATTCATGCGCCAGGGCCACCTACAGACAATGCACTTTGATTTATTGCGCTATCTGTAATAGCACCCGAGATATCGCCAGATATATATTGGATTTTTCCGTGACCCTGAGTGTCCGGCCCTATGAGACTGTGGTTTTCTCGGCCCCTGGTGGTCCGAGGTCTTTCCCGCTGCACAGATTCGTGCGCCAGGGCCTCCTGCAGATAATTCACTTTGGTTTATTGCGCTACCTCTAATAGCACTCGAGATATCACCAGATATATATTGGATTTTTCCCTGGCCCTGAGTGTCCGGTCCCATGTGTTGGTGGCCTTCTCGGCCCCTGGTGATCCGAGGTCGTTCCCGCTGCACACATTCATGCGCCCGGGCCTCCTGCAGATAATTCACATTGGTTTATTGCGCTATCTCTAATGGCACTCGAGATATCACCAGATATATATTGGATTTTCCCCTGACCCTGAGTGTCCGGCCGCATGAGACGGTGGTTGTCTCGGACCCTGCTGGTCCGGGGTCGTACGCGCTGCACAGACTCATGCGCCAGGGCCTCCTGCAGATAAATCACTTTGGTTTATTGCGATATCTATAGTAGCACCCGAGATATCACCAGATATATATTCGATTTTTCTCTGACCCTGAGTGTCCGGCCCCATGTGTTGGTGGTTTCCTCGGCCCATGGTGGTCCTAGGTCGTTCCCGCTGCACATATTCATGCGCCAGGGCCTCCTATAAACAATGCACTTTGGTTTATTGCGCTATCTGTAACAGCACCCGAGATATCACCAGATATATATTGGATTTTTCCCTGACCCTGAGTGTCCGGCCCCATGAGACGGTGGTTTTCTCGGCATCTGGTGGTCCGAGGTCGCTGCTCAGATTCATGCACCAGGGCCTCCTTCAGACAATGTACTTTGATTTATCGCGCTATCTCTAATAGCACCCGAGATATCATCAGATATATATTGGATTTTTCCCTGACCATGAGTGTCCGGCCCCATGAGACGGTGGTTTCCTCCGCGCCTGGTGGTCCGAGGTCGTTCCGGCTGCACAGATTCGTGCGCCAGGGCCACCTACAAACAATGCATTTTGATTTATTGCGATATCTGTAATAGCACCAGAGATGTCACCAGATATACATTGGATTTTTCCCTGACCCTGAGAGTCCGGCCCCATGAGACAGTGGTTTTCCCGGCCCCTGGTGGTCCGAGGTCGTCCCCGCTGCACAGATTCATGCGCCGGGCCTCCTACAGACAATGCACTTTGATATATTGCGCTATCTGTAATAGCACCCGAGAAAGCACCATATATATACTGGATTTTTACGTGACTTTGGGTGAGGGACACAGAAAATCTGTAAGTTTCTCGGCCCCTGGAGGGCCGAGGTCGTTCCTGCTCCACAGATTCATGCGCCAGGGCCTCCTACAGATAATGCACTTTGATTTGTTGCGCTCTCTGTAATAGCACCCGAGGTATCACCAGATATATATTGGATTTTTCCCTGACCCTGAGTGTCTGGCCCCATGAGACGTTGGTTTCCTCGGCCCCTGGTGGTCCTAGGTCGTTCCCGCTGCACATATTCATGCGCCAGGGCCTCCTACAAACAATGCACTTTGGTTTATTGCGCTATCTGTAACAGCACCCGAGATATCACCAGATATATATTGGATTTTTCCCTGACCCTGAGAGTCCGGCCCCATGAGACGGCGGTTTTCCCGGCCCCTGGTGGTCCGAGGTCGTTCCCGCTGCACAGATTCATGCGCCAGGGCCTCCTACAAACAATGCACTTTGATTTATTGCGCTATCTGTAATAGCACCCGATATATCACCAGATATATATTGGATTTTCCTCTGACCCTGATTGTCCGGCCCCATGTGTCGATGGTTTTCTCGGTCCCTCGTGGTCCGAGGTCGTTCCCAGTGCACACATTCATGCGCCCGGGCCTCCTGCAGATAATTCACTTTGGTTTATTGCGCTATCTCTAATGGCACTGGAGATATCACCAGATATATAATGGATTTCTCCCTGACCCTGACAGTCCGGCCCCAAGAGACGATGGTTTTCTCGGCCCCTGGTGGTCCGATGTCGTTCCAGCTGCACAGATTCATGCGCAAGGGCCTCCTACGGACAATGCACTTTGATTTATTTCGCTATCTCTAATAGCACCCGAGATATCACCAGATAAATATTTGATTTTTCCCTGACCCTGAGTGTCCGGCCCCATGTGACGGTGGTTTTCTCGGCCCCTGGTGGACCGAGGTCGTTCCCGCTGCACAGATGCATGCGCCATGGCCTCCTGCAGATAATTAACTTCGGTTTATCGCGCTATCTCTAATAGAACCCGTGATATCACCAGATATATAATGGATTTTTCCCTGACCCTGACAGTCCGGCCCCATGAGACTGTGGTTTTCTCGGTCCCTGGTTGTCCGAGGTAGTTGCCGCTGCTCAGATTCATGCGCCAGGGCCTCCCGCAGACAATACACCTTGATTTATTGCGCTATCTGTAATGGCACCCGAGAAAGCACCATATATATGCTGGATTTTTACATGACTTTGGGTGACGGGTACCGAAAATTTGAAATTTTCTCGGCCCCTGGTGGTCCGATGTCGTTCCTGCTACACAGATTCATGCGCAAGGGCCTCCTACGGACAATGCAGTTTGATTTATTCCTCTATCTGTAATAGAACCCGAGATATCACCAGATATATGCTGGATTTTTACACGACATTTGGTGACGGATACCGAAAATCTGTAATTTTCTCGGCCCCTGGTGGTCCGAGGTCGTTCCGGCTGCACAGATTCATGCGCCAGGGCCTCCTGATGATAATGCACTTTGATTTATCGCGCTATCTGTAACAGAACCCGAGATATCACCAGATATATGCTGGATTTTTACATGACATTGCGTGACGGATACCGAAGATCTGTAATTTTCTCGGCCCCTGGGGGTCCGATGTCGTTCCTGCTGCACAGATTCATGCGCAAGTGCCTCCTACGGGCAATGCACTTTGATTTAGTGCGCTATCTGTAAGAGCACCCGAGATATCACCAGAAATATATTGGATTTTTCCCTGACCCTGAGTGCCCGGCCCCATGTGTCGGTGGTTTTCTCGGCCCCTAGTGGTCCGAGGTCGCTCCCGCTGCACAGTCTCATGCGCCAGGGCCTCCTGCAGACAATGTACTTTGATTTATCGCGCTATCGCTAATAGCACCCGATATATCACCAGATATATATTGGATTTTCCTCTGACCCTGAGTGTCCGGCCCCATGAGACGGTGGTTGTCTCGGCCCCTGGTGTTCCGAGGTCGTTCCCGCTGCACATATTCATGGGCTAGGGCCTCCTGCAGACAATGCACTTTGATATATCGCGCTATCTCTAATGGCACCCAAGATATCAGCTCATACATCCTGGATTTTTACATGACCCTGAGTGTCCGGACCCATGAGACGGTGGTTTTCTCGGCCCCTGGTGGTCCGAGGTCGTTCCCGCTGCACAGATGCATGCGCCAGGGCCTCCTGCAGATAATTCACTTTGATTTAACGCGCTATCTCTAATAGCACCCGAGATATCACCAGATATATATTGGATTTTCCCCTGACCCTGAGTGTCCGGCCCTATGAGACGGTGGTTTTCTCGGCCCCTGGTTGTCCGAGTTCGTTCCCGCTGCACAGATTCATGCGCCAGGGCCTCCTGCAGATAATTCACTTTGGTTTATTGCGCTATCTCTAATAGCACCCGTGATATCACCAGATATATATTGGATTTTCCCCTGACCCTGAGTGTCCGGCCCCATGAGACGGTGGTTATCTCGGCCCCTGGTGGTCCGAGGTCGTTCCCGCTGCACAGTCTCATGCGCCAGGGCCTCCTGCAGACAATGTACTTTGATTTATCGCGCTATCGCTAATAGCACCCGATATATCACCAGATATATATTGGATTTTCCTCTGACCCTGAGTGTCCGGCCCCATGAGACGGTGGTTGTCTCGGCCCCTGGTGTTCCGAGGTCGTTCCCGCTGCACATATTCATGCGCCAGGGCCTCCTACAAACAATGCACTTTGGATTATTGCGCTATCTGTAACAGCACCCGAGATATCACCAGATATATATTGGATTTTTCCCTGACCCTGAGTGTCCGGCCCCATGAGACGGTGGTTTTCTCGGCCCCTGGTGGTCCGAGGTCGCTGCACAGATTCATGCGCCAGGGCCTCCTACAGACAATGCACTTTGATTTATTGCGCTATCTGTAATAGCACCCGAGAAAGCACAATATATATACTGGATTTTTACATGACTGTGGGTGACGGACACCGAAAATCTGTAAGTTTCTCGGCCACTGGAGGACCGAGGTCGTTCCTGCTTCACAGATTCATGCGCCGGGGCCTCCTGCAGACAATGCACTTTGATTTATTGCGCTATCTCTAATAGCACCCGTGATATCACCAGATATATATTGGATTTTCCCCTGACCCCTGAGTGTCCGGACCCATGAGACGGTGGTTTTCTCGGCCCCTGGTGGTCCGAGGTCGTTCCCGCTGCACAGACTCATGCGCCAGGGCCTCCTGCAGATAATTCACTTTGGTTAATTGCTGTATCTCTAGTAGCACCCGAGATATCACCAGATATATATTGGATTTTCCCCTGACCCTGAGTGTCCGGCCCCATGTGTCGGTGGTTGTCTCGGCCCCTGGTGGTCCGAGGTCGTTCCCGCTGCACACATTCATGCGCCAGGGCCTCCTACGGACAATGCACTTTGGTTTATTGCGCTATCTGTAATAGCACCCGAGATATCACCAGATAAATATTTGATTTTTCCCTGACCCTGAGTGACGGATTCCGAATATCTGTAATTTTCTCGGCCCCTGGTGGTCCGAGGTCGTTCCCGCTGCACAGATTCAAGCGGCAGGGCCTCCTGCAGATAATTCACTTTGGTTTATTGCGCTCTCTGTAATAGCACCCGAGATATCACCAGATATATATTGGATTTTTCCGTGACCCTGAGTGTCCGGCCCCATGAGACTGTGGTTTTCTCGGCCCCTGGATGACCGAGGTCGTTCCCGCTGCACACATTCATTCGCCCGGGCGTCCTGCAGACAATGCACTTTGATTTATCGCGCTATATCTAATAGCACCCGAGATATCACCAGATATATATTGGATTTTCCCCTGACCCTGAGTGTCCGGCCCCATGAGATGGTGGTTGTCTCGGCCCCTGGTGGTCCGAGGTCGTTCCCGCTGCACAGTCTCATGCGCCAGGGCCTCCTATAAACAATACACTTTGGTTTATTGCGCTATCTGTAACAGCACCCGAGATATCACCAGATATATATTGGATTTTTCCCTGACCCTGAGTGTCCGGCCCCATGAGACGGTGGTTTTCTCGGCACCTGGTGGTCCGAGGACGATCCCGCTGCACAGATTCATGCGCTAGGGCCTCCTGCAGACAATGGACATTGATTTATTGCGCTATCTGTAATAGCACCCGAGATATCACCAGATATATACTGGATTTTTCCCTAACCCTGAGTGTCCGACCCCATGAGACGGTGGTTTTCTCGGCCCCTGGTGGTCCGAGGTCGTTCCCGCTGCACAGATTCATATGCCAGGGCCTCCTACAGACAATGCACTTTGATTTATTGCGCTATCTGTAATAGCACCCGAGATATCACCAGATATATATTGGATTTTCCCCTGACCCTGATTGTCCGGCCCCATGTGTCGGTGGTTTTCTCGGCCCCTGGTGGTCTGAGGTCGATCCCGCTGCACAGATTCATGCGCCAGGGCCCCCCACAGACAATGCACTTTGATTTATTGCGCTATCTGTAATAGCACCCGAGATATCACCAGATATATATTGGATTTTTCCCTGACCCTGAATGTCCCACCCCATGAGACGGTGGTTCTCTCGGCCCCTGCTGTTCCGAGGTCGTTCCCGCTGCACAGATTCATGCGCCAGTGCCTCCTACAGACAATGCACTTTGATTTATTGCGCTATCTCTAATAGCACCCGAGATATCACCAGATATATATTGGATTTTTCCCCGACCCTGAGGGTCCCACCCCATGAGACGGTGGTTCTATCGGCCCCTGCTGTTCCGAGGTCGTTCCCACTGCACAGTTTCATGCGCTAGGGCCTCCTGCAGACAATGCACTTTGATTTATTGCCCTATCTCTAATAGCACCCGAGATATCACCAGATATATATTGGATTTATCCCTGACCCTGACAGTCCGACCTCATGAGACGGTGGTTTTCTCGGCCTCTGGTGGTCCGAGGTCGTTCCCGCTGTACAGATTCATGCGCCAGGGCCTCCTGCAGACAATGCACTTTGATTTATTGCGCTATCTGTAATAGCAGCCGAGATATCACCAGATTTATATTGGATTTTTCCCTGACCCTGTGTGTCCGACCCCATGAGACGGTGGTTTTCTCGGCCCCTGGTGATCCGAGGTCGATCCCGCTGCACAGATTCATGCGCCAGGGCCTCCTACAGACAGTGCACTTTGATTTATTGCGCTATCTGTAATAGCACCCGAGATATCACCAGATATATACTGGATTTTTCCCTAACCCTGAGTGTCCGACCCCATGAGACGGTGGTTTTCTCGGCCCCTGGTGGTCCGAGGTCGTTCCCGCTGCACAGATTCATGCGGCAGGGCCCCCTGCAGATAATTCACTTTGATTTATTGCGCTATCTCTAATAGCACCCGAGATATCACCAGATTCATATTGGATTTTTCCCTGACCCTGACAGTCCGGCCCCATGAGACTTTGATTTTCTCGGCCCCTGGTGGTCCGAGGTCGATCCCGCTGCACAGATTCATGCGCCAGGGCCTCCTACAGACAATGCACTTTGATTTATAGCGCTATCTGTAAGAGCACCCGAGATATCACCAGATATATATTGGATTTATCCCTGACCCTGACAGTCCGACCCCATGAGGCGGTGATTTTCTCGGCCCCTGTTGGTCCGAGGTCGTTCCCGCTGCACAGATTCATGCGCCAGTGCCTCCTGCAGACAATGCACTTTGATTTATTTCGCTATCTCTAATAGCACCAGAGATATCACCAGATATATATTGGATGTTTCCCTGAGCCTGACAGTCCGGCCCCATGTGTCGGTGGTTTTCTCGGCCCCTGGTGGACCGACGTCGTTCCCGCTGCACAGATTCATGCGCCAGGGCCTCCTACAGACAATGCACTTTGATTTATAGCGCTATCTGTAAGAGCACCCGAGATATCACCAGATATATATTGCATTTTTCCCTGACCCTGACACTCCGGCCCCATGAGACGGTGATTTTCTCGGCCCGTGGTGGTCCGAGGTCGATCCCGCTGCACAGATTCATGCGCTAGGGCCTCCTACAGAAAATGCAGATTGATTTATTGCGCTATCTGTAATAGCACCCGAGTTATCACCAGATATATATTGGATTTTCCCCTGACCCTGATTGTCCGGCCCCATGTGTCGGTGGTTTTCTCGGCCCCTGGTGGTCCGACGTCGATCCCGCTGCACAGATGCATGCGCCAGGGCCTCCTATAGAAAATGCAGTTTGATTTATTGCGCTATCTGTAATAGCACCCGAGATATCACCAGATATATATTGGATTTATCCCTGACCCTGACAGTCCGACCCCATGAGACGGTGGTTTTCTCGGCCCCTGGTGGTCGGAGGTCGTTCCCGCTGCACAGATTCATGCGCCAGGGCTTCCTGCAGACAATTCACTTTGGTTTATTGCGCTATCTGTAATAGCACGCGAGATATCACCAGATATATGCTGGATTTTTACATGACCCTGGGTGACGGATTCCGAATATCTGTTATTCTCTCGGCGCCTGGTGGTCCGAGGTCGTTCCTGCTGCACAGATTCATTCGCCAGTGCCTCCTACAGACAATGCACTTTGATTTATTGCGCTATCTCTAATAGCACCCGAGATATCACCAGATATATATTGGATTTTCGCTTGACCCTGAGTGTCCGGCCCCATGCGACTGTAGTTTTCTCGGCCCCTGGTGGTCCGAGGTCGTTCCCGCTGGCCAGATTCATGCGCCAGGGCCTGCTACAGACAATGCACTTTGATTTATTGCGCTATCTGTAATAGCACCCGAGATATCACCAGATATATATTGGATTTTTCCCTGACCCTGAATGTCCGACCCCATGAGACGGAGGTTTTCTCGGCCCCTGGTGGTCCGAGGTCGTTCCCGCTGCACAGATTCATGCGGCAGGGCCCCCTGCAGATAATTCACTTTGATTTATTGCGCTATCTCTAATAGCACCCGAGATATCACCAGATTCATATTGGATTTTTCCCTGACCCTGACAGTCCGGCCCCATGAGACTTTGATTTTCTCGGCCCCTGGTGGTCCGAGGTCGATCCCGCTGCACAGATTCATGCGCCAGGGCCTCCTACAGACAATGCACTTTGATTTATAGCGCTATCTGTAAGAGCACCCGAGATATCACCAGATATATATTGGATTTATCCCTGACCCTGACAGTCCGACCCAATGTGTCGGTGGTTTCCTCGGCACCTGGTGGTCCGAGGCCGATCCCGCTGCACAGATTCATGCGCCAGGGCCTCCTACAGACAATGCACTTTGATTTATTGCGCTATCTGTAATAGCACCCGAGATATCACCAGATTCATATTGGATTTTTCCCTGACCCTGACAGTCCGGCCCCATAAGACTTTGATTTTCTCGGCCCCTGGTGGTCCGAGGTCGAACACGCTGCACAGATTCAGGCTCCAGGGCCTCCTACAGACAATGCACTTTGATTTATTGCGCTATCTGTAAGAGCACCCGAGATATCACCAGATATATATTGGATTTTTCCCTGACCCTGACAGTCCGGCCCCATGAGGCGGTGATTTTCTCGGCCCCTGGTGGTCCGAAGTCGTTCCCACTGCACACATTCATGCGCTAGGGCCTCCCGCAGAAAATGCACTTTGATTTATTGCGCTATCTCTAATTGCACCCTGAGATATCGCCAGATATATATTGGATTTATCCCTGACCCTGACAGTCCGACCCCATGAGGCGGTGGTTTTCTCGGCCTCTGGTGGTCCGAGGTCGTTCCCGCTGCACAGATTCATGCGCCAGGGCCTCCTGCAGACAATGCACTTTGATTTATTTCGCTATCTCTAATAGCACCCGAGATATCACCAGATATATATTGGATTTATCCCTGACCCTGAGTGTCCCACCCCATGAGACGGTGGTTCTCTCGGCCCCCGCTGGACCGAGGTCGTTCCCGCTGCACAGATTCATGCGCCAGTGCCTCTTACAGACAATGCACTTTGGTTTATTGCGCTATCTCTAATAGCACCCGAGATATCACCATATATATATTGGATTTTTCCATGACCCTGACAGTCCGGCCCAATGTGTCGGTGGTTTTCTCGGCCCCTGGTGGTCCGAGGTCGTTCCCGCTGCCGAGATTCATGTGCCAGGGCCTCCTACAGACCATGCACTTTGATTTATTGCGCTATCTGTAATAGCACCCGAGATATCACCAGATATATATTGGATTTTTCCCTGACCCTGAGTGACCGGCCCCATGTGTCGGTGGTTTTCTCGGCCACTGGTGGTCCGAGGTCGATCCCGCTGCACAGATTCATGCGCCAGGGCCTCTTAGAGACAATGCACTTTGATATATTGCGCTATCTGTAATAGCACCCGAGATATCACCAGATATATATTGGATTTTCGCTTGACCCTGAGTGTCCGGCCCCATGCGACTGTAGTTTTCTCGGCCCCTGGTGGTCCGAGGTCGTTCCCGCTGGCCAGATTCATGCGCCAGGGCCTGCTACAGACAATGCACTTTGATTTATTGCGCTATCTGTAATAGCACCCGAGATATCAGCAGATACATATTGGATTTTTCCCTGACCCTGAGCGTCCGGCCCCATGAGGCGGTGGTTTTCTCCGCCCCTGGTGGTCCGAGGTCGTTCCCGCTGCACAGATTCATGCGCCAGGGCCTCCTGCTGATAATTCACTTTGGTTTATTGCGCTATCTCTAATTTCACCCGAGATATCACCAGATATATATTGGATTTTTCCCCGATCCTGAGAGTCCGGCCCCATGAGACGGTGGTTTTCTCGGCCCCTGGTGGTCCGAGATCGTTCGCGCTGCACAGATTGATGCGACAGGGCCTCCTATAGATAATTCACTTCGGTTTATTGCGCTATCTCTAATAGCACCCGAGATATCACCAGATATATATTGGATTTTTCCTTGAACCTGACAGTCCGGCCCCATGTTTCTGTGGTTTTCTCGGCCCCTGGTGGTCCGAGGTCGTTCCCGCTGCAGAGATTCATGCGCCAGGGCCGCCTGCAGATAATTCACTTTGATTTATTGCGCTATCTGTAATAGCACCCGAGACATCACCAGATATATATTGGATTTTTCCTTGACCCTGACAGTCCGGCCCCATGTGTCGATGGTTTTCTTGGTCCCTCGTGGTCCGAGGACGATCCCGCTGCACAGATTCATGCGCCAGGGCCCCCTGCAGATAACTCACTTTGGTTTAGTGCGCTGTCTGTAATAGCACCCGAGATATCACCAGATTTATATTGGATTTTTCCCTGGCCCTGTGTGTCCGACCCCATGAGACGGTGGTTTTCTCGGCCCCTGGTGGTGCGAGGCCGTTCCCGCTGCACAGATTCGTGCGCCAGGGCGTCCTGCAGACAATGCACTTTGATTTATTTCGCTATGTCTAATTGCACCCGAGATATCACCAGATATATATTGGATTTTTCCCTGACCCTGACAGTCCGGCCCCACGAGACGGTGATTTTCTCGACCCCTGGAGGTCCGAGGTCGATCCCGCTGCACAGATTCATGTGCTAGGGCCTCCTACAGACAATGCACTTTGGTTTATTGCGCTATCTCTAATAGCACCCGAGATATCACCAGATATATATTGAATTTTTCCCCGACTCTGAGTGTCCGGCCCCATGTGTCGGTGGTTTTCTCGGCCCCTGGTGGTCCGAGGTCGATCCCGCTGCACAGATTCATGCGCCAGGTCCTCCTACAGACAAGGCACTTTGATTTATTGCGCTATCTGTAATAGCACCCGAGATATCAGCAGATTTATATTGGATTTCTCCCTGGCCCTGTGTGTCCGACCCCATGAGACGGTTGTTTTCTCGGCCCCTGGTGGTCCGAGGTCGTACCCGCTGCACAGATTCATGCGCCAGTGCCTCCTGCAGATAATGCACTTTGATTTATTCCGCTATCTGTAATAGCACCCGAGATATCACCAGATATATATTGGATTTTCCCCTGACCCTGAGTGTCCGGCCCCATGAGACTGTGGTTTTCTCGGCCCCTGGTGGTCCGAGGTCGTTCCCGCTGCACAGATTCATGCGCCAGGGCCTCCTGCAGATAATTCACTTTGGTTTATTGCGCTATCTCTAATTTCACCCGAGATATCACCAGATATATATTGGATTTTTCCCCGACCCTGAGTGTCCGGCCCCATGAGACGGTGGTTTTCTCGGCCCCTGGTGGTCCGAGATCGTTCGCGCTGCACAGATTGATGCGACAGGGCCTCCTATAGATAATTCACTTCGGTTTAGTGCGCTATCTGTAATAGCACCCGAGATATCACCAGATTAATATTGGATTTTCCCCTGACCCTGAGTGTCCGGCCCCATGTGTCGGTGGTTTTCTCGGCCCCTGGTGGTCCGAGGTCGATCCCGCTGCACAGATTCATGCGCCAGGGCCTCCTACAGACAATGCACTTTGGTTTATTGCGCTATCTGTAATACCACCCGTGATATCACCAGATATATATTGGATTTTTCCCTGACCCTGAGTGTCCGGCCCCATGAGACGGTGGTTTTCTCGGCCCCTGGTGGTCCGAGGTCTTTCCCGCTGCCCAGATTCATGCGACAGGGCCTCCTACAGACAATGCACTTTGATTTATTGCGCTATCTGTAATAGCACCCGAGAAAGCTCCATATATATGCTGGATTTTTACATGACTTTGGGTAACGGATACCGAAAATCTGTAATTTTCTGGGCCCCTGGTGGTCCGATGTCGTTCCTGCTGCACAGATTCATGCGCAAGGGCCTCCTACGGACAGTGCACTTTGATTTATTGTGATATCTCTAATAGCACCCGAGATATCACCAGATATATATTGGATTTTCCACTGACCCTGAGTGTCCGGACCCATGAGACGGTGGTTTTCTCGGCCCCTGGTGGTCCGAGGTCGTTCCCGCTGCCCAGATTCATGCGACAGGGCCTCCTACAGACAATGCACTTTGGTTTATTGCGCTATCTCTAATAGCACCCGAGATTTCACCAGATATATGTTGGATTTTTCCCTGACCCTGACAGTCCGGCCCCATGAGACGCTGATTTTCGCGGCCCCTGGTGGTCCGAGGTCATTCCCGCTGCACAGATGCATGCGCCAGGGCCTCCTGCAGATAATTCACTTTGGTTTATTGCGCTATCTCTAATACCACCCGAGATATCACCAGTTATATATTGGATTTTCCTATGACCCTGAGTGTCCGGCCCCATGAGACGGTGATTTTCTCGGCCCTTGGTGGTCCGAGGTCGTTCCCGCTGCACAGAATCATGCGCCAGGGCTTCCTGCAGACGGTGCACTTTGATTTATCGCGATGTCGCTAATAGCGGCAGAGATATGACCAGATATATATTGGATTTTACCCTGAACCTTAGTATCCGGCCCCATGAGTCGGTGGTTTTCTCGGCCCCTGGTGGTCCGAGGCCGTTCCCGCTGCACAGACCCATGCGCAAGTTAATCATACGGACAAGGCACTTTGATTTATTGCGCTATCTCTAATAGCACCCGAGATATCACCAGATATATGCTGGATTTTTCCCTGACCGTGAGTGTCCGGCCCCATGTGTCGGTGGTTTTCTCGGCCCCTGGTGGTCCGAAGTCTATCCCGCTGCACAGATTCATGCGCCAGGGCCTACTGCAGACAGTGCACTTTGATTTGTCGGGCTATCTGTAATAGCACCCGAGAAATCATCAGATACATCCTGGATTTTTAAATGACCTTGGTTGTCCGGCCCCATGTGCCGGTGGCTTTCTCGGCCCCTGGTGGTCCGAGGTCGTTCCCGCTGGCCAGATTCATGCGCCAGGGCCTGCTACAGACAATGCACTTTGATTTATTGCGCTATCTGTAATAGCACCCGAGATATCAGCAGATACATATTGGATTTTTCCCTGACCCTGAGCGTCCGGCCCCATGAGGCGGTGGTTTTCTCCGCCCCTGGTGGTCCGAGGTCGTTCCCGCTGCACAGATTCATGCGCCAGGGCCTCCTGCTGATAATTCACTTTGGTTTATTGCGCTATCTCTAATTTCACCCGAGATATCACCAGATATATATTGGATTTTTCCCCGATCCTGAGAGTCCGGCCCCATGAGACGGTGGTTTTCTCGGCCCCTGGTGGTCCGAGATCGTTCGCGCTGCACAGATTGATGCGACAGGGCCTCCTATAGATAATTCACTTCGGTTTATTGCGCTATCTCTAATAGCACCCGAGATATCACCAGATATATATTGGATTTTTCCTTGAACCTGACAGTCCGGCCCCATGTTTCTGTGGTTTTCTCGGCCCCTGGTGGTCCGAGGTCGTTCCCGCTGCAGAGATTCATGCGCCAGGGCCGCCTGCAGATAATTCACTTTGATTTATTGCGCTATCTGTAATAGCACCCGAGACATCACCAGATATATATTGGATTTTTCCCTGACCCTGAGTGTCCGATCCCATGAGACGGTGGTTTTCTCGGCCCCTGGTGGTCCGAGGACGATCCCGCTGCACAGATTCATGCGCTAGGGCCTCCTGCAGACAATGGACTTTGATTTATTGCGCTATCTGTAATAGCATCCCAGATATCACCAGATATATATTGGATTTTTCCTTGACCCTGACAGTCCGGCCCCATGTGTCGATGGTTTTCTTGGTCCCTCGTGGTCCGAGGACGATCCCGCTGCACAGATTCATGCGCCAGGGCCCCCTGCAGATAACTCACTTTGGTTTAGTGCGCTGTCTGTAATAGCACCCGAGATATCACCAGATTTATATTGGATTTTTCCCTGGCCCTGTGTGTCCGACCCCATGAGACGGTGGTTTTCTCGGCCCCTGGTGGTGCGAGGCCGTTCCCGCTGCACAGATTCGTGCGCCAGGGCGTCCTGCAGACAATGCACTTTGATTTATTTCGCTATGTCTAATTGCACCCGAGATATCACCAGATATATATTGGATTTTTCCCTGACCCTGACAGTCCGGCCCCACGAGACGGTGATTTTCTCGACCCCTGGAGGTCCGAGGTCGATCCCGCTGCACAGATTCATGTGCTAGGGCCTCCTACAGACAATGCACTTTGGTTTATTGCGCTATCTCTAATAGCACCCGAGATATCACCAGATATATATTGAATTTTTCCCCGACTCTGAGTGTCCGGCCCCATGTGTCGGTGGTTTTCTCGGCCCCTGGTGGTCCGAGGTCGATCCCGCTGCACAGATTCATGCGCCAGGTCCTCCTACAGACAAGGCACTTTGATTTATTGCGCTATCTGTAATAGCACCCGAGATATCAGCAGATTTATATTGGATTTCTCCCTGGCCCTGTGTGTCCGACCCCATGAGACGGTTGTTTTCTCGGCCCCTGGTGGTCCGAGGTCGTACCCGCTGCACAGATTCATGCGCCAGTGCCTCCTGCAGATAATGCACTTTGATTTATTCCGCTATCTGTAATAGCACCCGAGATATCACCAGATATATATTGGATTTTCCCCTGACCCTGAGTGTCCGGCCCCATGAGACTGTGGTTTTCTCGGCCCCTGGTGGTCCGAGGTCGTTCCCGCTGCACAGATTCATGCGCCAGGGCCTCCTGCAGATAATTCACTTTGGTTTATTGCGCTATCTCTAATTTCACCCGAGATATCACCAGATATATATTGGATTTTTCCCCGACCCTGAGTGTCCGGCCCCATGAGACGGTGGTTTTCTCGGCCCCTGGTGGTCCGAGATCGTTCGCGCTGCACAGATTGATGCGACAGGGCCTCCTATAGATAATTCACTTCGGTTTAGTGCGCTATCTGTAATAGCACCCGAGATATCACCAGATTAATATTGGATTTTCCCCTGACCCTGAGTGTCCGGCCCCATGTGTCGGTGGTTTTCTCGGCCCCTGGTGGTCCGAGGTCGATCCCGCTGCACAGATTCATGCGCCAGGGCCTCCTACAGACAATGCACTTTGGTTTATTGCGCTATCTGTAATACCACCCGTGATATCACCAGATATATATTGGATTTTTCCCTGACCCTGAGTGTCCGGCCCCATGAGACGGTGGTTTTCTCGGCCCCTGGTGGTCCGAGGTCTTTCCCGCTGCCCAGATTCATGCGACAGGGCCTCCTACAGACAATGCACTTTGATTTATTGCGCTATCTGTAATAGCACCCGAGAAAGCTCCATATATATGCTGGATTTTTACATGACTTTGGGTAACGGATACCGAAAATCTGTAATTTTCTGGGCCCCTGGTGGTCCGATGTCGTTCCTGCTGCACAGATTCATGCGCAAGGGCCTCCTACGGACAGTGCACTTTGATTTATTGTGATATCTCTAATAGCACCCGAGATATCACCAGATATATATTGGATTTTCCACTGACCCTGAGTGTCCGGACCCATGAGACGGTGGTTTTCTCGGCCCCTGGTGGTCCGAGGTCGTTCCCGCTGCCCAGATTCATGCGACAGGGCCTCCTACAGACAATGCACTTTGGTTTATTGCGCTATCTCTAATAGCACCCGAGATTTCACCAGATATATGTTGGATTTTTCCCTGACCCTGACAGTCCGGCCCCATGAGACGCTGATTTTCGCGGCCCCTGGTGGTCCGAGGTCATTCCCGCTGCACAGATGCATGCGCCAGGGCCTCCTGCAGATAATTCACTTTGGTTTATTGCGCTATCTCTAATACCACCCGAGATATCACCAGTTATATATTGGATTTTCCTATGACCCTGAGTGTCCGGCCCCATGAGACGGTGATTTTCTCGGCCCTTGGTGGTCCGAGGTCGTTCCCGCTGCACAGAATCATGCGCCAGGGCTTCCTGCAGACGGTGCACTTTGATTTATCGCGATGTCGCTAATAGCGGCAGAGATATGACCAGATATATATTGGATTTTACCCTGAACCTTAGTATCCGGCCCCATGAGTCGGTGGTTTTCTCGGCCCCTGGTGGTCCGAGGCCGTTCCCGCTGCACAGACCCATGCGCAAGTTAATCATACGGACAAGGCACTTTGATTTATTGCGCTATCTCTAATAGCACCCGAGATATCACCAGATATATGCTGGATTTTTCCCTGACCGTGAGTGTCCGGCCCCATGTGTCGGTGGTTTTCTCGGCCCCTGGTGGTCCGAAGTCTATCCCGCTGCACAGATTCATGCGCCAGGGCCTACTGCAGACAGTGCACTTTGATTTGTCGGGCTATCTGTAATAGCACCCGAGAAATCATCAGATACATCCTGGATTTTTAAATGACCTTGGTTGTCCGGCCCCATGTGCCGGTGGCTTTCTCGGCCCCTGGTGGTCCGAGGTCGTTCCCGCTGGCCAGATTCATGCGCCAGGGCCTGCTACAGACAATGCACTTTGATTTATTGCGCTATCTGTAATAGCACCCGAGATATCAGCAGATACATATTGGATTTTTCCCTGACCCTGAGCGTCCGGCCCCATGAGGCGGTGGTTTTCTCCGCCCCTGGTGGTCCGAGGTCGTTCCCGCTGCACAGATTCATGCGCCAGGGCCTCCTGCTGATAATTCACTTTGGTTTATTGCGCTATCTCTAATTTCACCCGAGATATCACCAGATATATATTGGATTTTTCCCCGATCCTGAGAGTCCGGCCCCATGAGACGGTGGTTTTCTCGGCCCCTGGTGGTCCGAGATCGTTCGCGCTGCACAGATTGATGCGACAGGGCCTCCTATAGATAATTCACTTCGGTTTATTGCGCTATCTCTAATAGCACCCGAGATATCACCAGATATATATTGGATTTTTCCTTGAACCTGACAGTCCGGCCCCATGTTTCTGTGGTTTTCTCGGCCCCTGGTGGTCCGAGGTCGTTCCCGCTGCAGAGATTCATGCGCCAGGGCCGCCTGCAGATAATTCACTTTGATTTATTGCGCTATCTGTAATAGCACCCGAGACATCACCAGATATATATTGGATTTTTCCCTGACCCTGAGTGTCCGATCCCATGAGACGGTGGTTTTCTCGGCCCCTGGTGGTCCGAGGACGATCCCGCTGCACAGATTCATGCGCTAGGGCCTCCTGCAGACAATGGACTTTGATTTATTGCGCTATCTGTAATAGCATCCCAGATATCACCAGATATATATTGGATTTTTCCTTGACCCTGACAGTCCGGCCCCATGTGTCGATGGTTTTCTTGGTCCCTCGTGGTCCGAGGACGATCCCGCTGCACAGATTCATGCGCCAGGGCCCCCTGCAGATAACTCACTTTGGTTTAGTGCGCTGTCTGTAATAGCACCCGAGATATCACCAGATTTATATTGGATTTTTTCCTGGCCCTGTGTGTCCGACCCCATGAGACGGTGGTTTTCTCGGCCCCTGGTGGTGCGAGGCCGTTCCCGCTGCACAGATTCGTGCGCCAGGGCGTCCTGCAGACAATGCACTTTGATTTATTTCGCTATGTCTAATTGCACCCGAGATATCACCAGATATATATTGGATTTTTCCCTGACCCTGACAGTCCGGCCCCACGAGACGGTGATTTTCTCGACCCCTGGAGGTCCGAGGTCGATCCCGCTGCACAGATTCATGTGCTAGGGCCTCCTACAGACAATGCACTTTGGTTTATTGCGCTATCTCTAATAGCACCCGAGATATCACCAGATATATATTGAATTTTTCCCCGACTCTGAGTGTCCGGCCCCATGTGTCGGTGGTTTTCTCGGCCCCTGGTGGTCCGAGGTCGATCCCGCTGCACAGATTCATGCGCCAGGTCCTCCTACAGACAAGGCACTTTGATTTATTGCGCTATCTGTAATAGCACCCGAGATATCAGCAGATTTATATTGGATTTCTCCCTGGCCCTGTGTGTCCGACCCCATGAGACGGTTGTTTTCTCGGCCCCTGGTGGTCCGAGGTCGTACCCGCTGCACAGATTCATGCGCCAGTGCCTCCTGCAGATAATGCACTTTGATTTATTCCGCTATCTGTAATAGCACCCGAGATATCACCAGATATATATTGGATTTCTCCCTGACCGTGAGTGTCCGGCCCCATGAGACGGTGGTTTTCTCGGCCCCTGGTGGTCCGTGGTCGTTTTCGCTGCCCAGATTCGTGCGCCAGGGCCTCCTGCAGATAATTCTCTTTGGTTTATTGCGCTATCTGTAATAGCACCCGAGATATCAATAGATATATATTGGATTTTTCCCTGACCCTGAGTGTCCGGCCCCATGACACCGTGGTTTTCTCGGCCCCTGGTGGTCCGCGGACGTTCCCGCTGCACAGATTCATTTGCCAGGGCCTCCTGCAGATAATTCACTTTGGATTATTGCGCTATCTATAATAGCACCCGAGATATCACCAGATATATATTGGATTTTTCCCTGACCCTGAGTGTCCGGCCCCATGAGACGGAGGTTTTCATGGCCCTTGGTGGTCCGAGGTCGTTCCCGCTGCACACATGCATGCGCCAGGGCCTCCTGCAGACAATGCACTTTGATATATCGCGCTATCAATAATAGCACCCGAGATATCACCAGATATATATTGGATTTTCCCCCGACCCTGAGTGTCCGGCCCCATGAGACGGTGGTTTTCTCGGCCCCTGGTGGTCCGAGGTCGTTCCCGCTGCCCAGATTTATGCGCCAGGGCCTCCTACAGATAATTCACTTTTATTTATCGCGCTATCTCTAATATTACCCGAGATATCTCCAGATATATATTGGATTTTCCCCTGACCCTGAGTGTGCGGCCCCATGAGACGGTGGTTTTCTAGGCGCCTGGTGGTCCGAGGTCGTTCCCGCTGCACAGATGCATGCGCCAGGGCCTCCTGCAGATAATTCACTTTGGTTTATTGCGCTATGTCTAATAGCACCCGAGATATCACCAGATATATATTGGATTTCTGCCTGACCGTGAGTGTCCGGCCCCATGAGACGGTGGTTTTCTCGGCCCCTGGTGGTCTGTGGTCGTCTTCGCTGCCCAGATTCATGCGCCAGGGCCTCCTGCAGATAATTCTCTTTGGTTTATTGCGCTATCTGTAATAGCAGCCGAGATATCAATAGATATATATTGGATTTTTCCCTGACCCTGAGTGTCCGGCCCCATGACACGGTGGTTTTCGCGGCCCCTGGTGGTCCGCGGACGTTCCCGCTGCACAGATTCATTTGCTGGGGCCTCCTGCGGATAATTCACTTTAGATTATTGCGCTATCTCTAATAGCAGCCGAGATATCACCAGATATATATTGGATTTTCCCCTGACCCTGAGTGTCCGGCCCCATGAGACTGTGGTTTTCTCGGCCACTGGTGGTCCGAGGTCGTTCCCGCTGCACAGATTCATGCGCCAGGGCCTCCTACAGACAATGCACTTTGATTTATTGCGCTATATCTGTAATAGCACCCGAGATATCACCAGATATATATTGGATTTTTCCCTGACCCTGAGTGCCCGGCCCCATGAGACGGTGGTTTTCTCGGCCCCTGGTGGTCCGAGGTTGTTTCCGCTGCACAGATTCATGCGCCAGGGCCTCCTGCAGACAATTCACTTTGGTTTATTGCGCTATCTCTAATAGCACCCGAGATATCACCAGATATATATTGGATTTTTCCCCGACCCTGAGTGTCCGGCCCCATGAGACTGTAGTTTTCTCGGCCCCTGGTGGTCCCAGGTCGTTCCCGCTGCACAGATTCATGCGCTGGGGCCTCCTGCATACAATGCACTTTGATTTATTGCGATATCTCTAATAGCACCCGAGATATCTCCAGATATATATTGGATTTTCCCCTGACGCTGAGTGTCCGGCACCATGAGTCGGTGGTTTTCTCGGACCCTGGTGGTCCGTGGTCGTTCCCGCTGCACAGATTCATGCGCCAGGGCCTCCTGCAGATAATTCACTTTGGTTCATTGCGCTATCTCTAATAGCACACGAGATATCACCAGATGCATATTGGATTTTTACCCGACCCTGAGTGTCCGGCCCCATCAGATGGTGGTTTTCTCGGCCCCTGGCGGTCCGAGTTCGTTCCCGCTGGCCAGATTCATGCGCGAGGGCCTCCTACAGACAATGCACTTTGATTTATTGCGCAATCTGTAATAGCACCCGAGATATCACTAGATATATATTGGATTTTTCACTGACCCTGAGTGTCCGGCCCAATGAGATGGTGGTTTTCACGGCCCCTGGTGATCCGAGGTCGTTCCCGCTGCACAGAATCATGCACCAGGGCTTGCTGCAGACAATGCACTTTGGTTTATTGCGCTATCTTTAATAGCACACGAGATATCACCAGATATATATTGGATTTTTCCCTGACCCTGAGTGTCCGGCCCCATGAGACGGTGATTTTCTCGGCCCCCGGTAGTCCGAGGTCGTTACCGCTGCACAGATGCATGCGCCAGGGCCTCCTGCAGACAATGCACTTTGATTTATTGCGCTATCTGTAATCGCAACCCGAGAAAGCTCCATATATATGTTGGATTTTTACATGACTTTGGGTGACGGACACCGAAAATCTGTAATTTTCTCTGCCCCTGGTGGTCCGAGATCGTTCCCGCTGCACAGATTCATGCGCCAGGGCCTACAGCAGATAATTCACTTTGGTTTATTGCGCAATCTCTAATAGCACCCGAGATATCACCAGAGATATATTGGATTTTCCCCTGACCCTGAGTGTCCGGACCCGTGAGACGGTGGTTTTCCCGGCCCCTGGTGGTCCGAGGTCGGTCCCGCTGCCCATATTCATGCGCCAGGGCCTCCAACAGGCAATGCACTTTGATTTATTGCGCTATCTGTAATAGCACCCGAGAAAGCTCCATATATATGTTGGATTTTTACATCACATTGGGTGACGGATACCGAAAATCTATCATTTTCACGGAACCTGGTGGTCCGAGGTCGTTCCCGCTGGCCAGATTCATGCGCCAGGGCCTCCTACAGACAATGCACTTTGATTTATTGCGCTATCTCTAATAGCGCCCGAGATATCACCAGGTATATATTTGATTTTTCCCTGACCCTGAGTGTCCGGCCCCATGAGACGGTGGTGTTCTCGGCCCCGGGTGGTCCGAGGTCGTTCCCGCTGCCCAGATTCATGCGCCAGGGCCTCCTGCAGATAATTCACTTTGGTTTATTGCGCTATCTCTAATAGCACCCGAGATATCACCAGATATATATTGGATTTTCCCCTGACCCTGAGTGTCCGGCCCCATGAGTCTTTGGTTTTCTCGGCAACTGGTGGTCCGAGGTCGTTCCCGCTGGCCAGATTCATGCGCCAGGGCCTCCTACAGACAATGCACTTTGATTTATTGCGCTATCTCTAATAGCGCCCGAGATATCACCAGGTATATATTTGATTTTTCCCTGACCCTGAGTGTCCGGCCCCATGTGTCGATGGTTTTCTCGGCCCCCGGTGGTCCGAGATCGTTCCCGCTGCACAGATTCATGCGCCAGGGCCTCCTGCAGACAATGCACTTTGATTTATTGCGCTATCTCTAATAGCACCCGAGATATCACCAGATATATATTGGATTTTACCCTGACCCTTAGTATCCAGCCCAATGAGTCGGTGGTTTTCTCGGCCCCTGGTGGTCCGAGGTCGTTCCCGCTTGCACAGATTCATGCGCCAGGGCCTTCTGCAGATAATTAACTTTGGTTTATTGCGCTATCTCTAATAGCACCCGAGATATCACCAGATATATATTGTATTTTCCCCTGACCCTGAATGTCCGGCCCCATGAGACGGTGATCTTCTCGGCGCCTGGTGGTCCGAGGTCGTTGCCGCTGCCCAGATTCATGCGCCAGTGCCTGCTACAGACAATGCACTTTGATTTATTGCGCTATCTCTAATAGCACCTGAGATAACACCAGATATATATTGGATTTGTCCCCTACCCTGAGTGTCCGGCCCCATGTGTCGGTTGTTTTCTCGGCCCCTGGTGGTCCTAGGTCGTTCTCGCTGCACAGATTCATGCGCCAGGGCCCCTGGAGATAATTCACTTTGGTTCATTGCGCTATCTGTAATAGCACCCGAGATATCACCAGATATATATTGGATTTTTCCCTGACCCTGAGTGTCCGGCCCCATGTGTCGGTGGTTTTCTCGGCCCCTGGTGATCCGAGGTCGTTCCCGCTGCACACATTCATGCGCCAGGGCCTCCTGCAGATAATTCACTTTGGTTTATTGCGCTATCTCTAATAGCACCCCAGATATCACCAGATATGTAATGGATTTTCCCCTGACCCTGAGGGTCCGGCCCCATGAGACTGTGGATTTCTCGGCCCCTGGTGGTCCGAGGTCGTCCCGCTGCACAGATTCATGCGCCAGGGCCTCCTACAGATAATTCACTTTGGTTTATTGCGCTATCTGTAATAGCACCCGAGATATCACCAGATATATATTGGATTTGTCCCCTACCCTGAGTGTCCGGCCCCATGTGTCGGTTGTTTTCTCGGCCCCTGGTGGTCCTAGGTCGTTCTCGCTGCACAGATTCATGCGCCAGGGCCCCTGGAGATAATTCACTTTGGTTCATTGCGCTATCTGTAATAGCACCCGAGATATAACCAGATATATATTGGATTTTTCCCTGCTCCTGAGTGTCCAGCCGCATGAGACGGTGGTTTTCTCGGCCCCTGGTGGTCCGAGGACGTTCCCGCTGCACAGATTCATGCGCCACGGCCTCCAGCAGATAATTCACTTTGGTTTATTGCGATATCTCTAATAGCACCCGAGATATCACCAGATATATATTGGATTTTCCCCTGTCCCTGAGGGTCCGGCCCCATGAGACTGTGGTTTTCTCGGCCCCTGGTGGTCGGAGGTGGTTGCCGCTGGCCACATTCATGCACCAGGGCCTCCTACAGACAATGCACTTTGATTTATTGCGCTATCTGTAATAGCACCCGAGATATCACCAGATATATATTGGATTTTTACATGACTTTGGGTGACGGATACCGAAAATCTGTAGTTTTATCGGCCCCTGGTGGTCCGATGTCGTTCCTGCTGCACTGATTCATGCGCAAGGGCATCCTACGGACAATGCACTTTGATTTATTGCGCTATCTCTAATAGCACCCGAGATATCACCAGATATATGCTGGATTTTTACATGACCCTGAGTGTCCGGCCCCATGTGTCGGTGGTTTTCTCGGCCCCTGTTGGTCAGAGGTCGTTCCCGCTGCACAGATTCATGCGCCAGGGCCTCCTACAGACAAAGCACTTTGATTTATCGCGCTATCTCTAATAGCACCCGAGATATCACCAGATATATATTGGATTTTTCCCCGACCCTGAGTGTCCGGCCCAATGAGACGGTGGTTTTCTCGACACCTGGTGGTCCGAGGTCGTTCCCGCTGCACAGATTCATGCGCCCCGGCCTGCTGCAGATGATTCACTTCGGTTTATTGCGCTATCTCTAATAGCACCCGAGATATCACCAGATATATATTGGATTTCTCCCTGACCCTGAGTGTCCGGCCCCATGAGACGGTGGATTTCTCGGCCCCTGGTGGTCCGAGGTCGTACCCACTGCACAGATTCATGCGCCAGGGCCTCCTACAGACAATGCACTTTGGTTTATTGCGCTATCTCTAGTAGCACCCGAGATATCACCAGATATATATTGAATTTTTGCCCGACCCTGAGTGTCCGGCCCCATGTGTCGGTGGTTTTCTCGGTCCCTGGTGATCCGAGGTCGTTCCTGCTGCACAGATGCATGCGCCAGGGCCTCCTGCAGATATTTCACTTTGATTTATCGCGCTATCTGTAATAGCACCCGAGATATCACCAGATATATATTGGATTTTTCCCCGACCCTGAGTGTTCGGCCCCATGTGACGGTGGTTTTCTAGGCCCCTGGTGGTCCGAGGTCGTTCCCGCTGCACAGATTCATGCGCCAGGGCCTCCTGCAGATAATTCACTTTGGATTATTGCGTTATCTGTAATAGCACCCGAGATATCACCAGATGTATATTGGATTTTTCCCTGACCCTGAGTGCCCGGCCCCATGAGACGGTGGTTTGCTCGGCCCCTGGTGGTCCGAGGTCGTTCCCGCTGCACTGATTCATGCGCCAGGGCCTCCTACAGACAATGCACTTTGGTTTATTGCGCTATCTGTAATAGCACCCGATATATCACCAGATATATGCTGTTATTTTTACATGACCCTGAGTGTCCGGCCCCATGTGTCGGTGGTTTTCTAGGCCCCTGGTGGTCCGAGGTCGTTTCCGCTGCACAGATTCATGCGCCAGGGCCTCCTGTAGATAATTCACTTTGGATTATTGCGCTATCTCTAATAGCACTCGAGATATCACCAGATATATATTGGATTTTCCCCTGACCCTGAGTGTCCGGCCCAATGAGACTGTGGTTTTCTCGGCCCCTGGTGGTCCGAGGACGTTCCCGCTGCACAGATTCATGCGCCAGGGCCTCCAGCAGATAATTCACTTTGGTTTATTGCGATATCTCTAATAGCACCCGAGATATCACCAGATATATATTGGATTTTCCCCTGTCCCTGAGGGTCCGGCCCCATGAGACTGTGGTTTTCTTGGCCCCTGGTGGTCCGAGGTCGTTCCCGCTGCACAGATTCATGCGCCAGGGCCTCCTGCAGATAATTCACTTTGGATTATTGCGTTATCTGTAATAGCACCCGAGATATCACCAGATGTATATTGGATTTTTCCCTGACCCTGAGTGCCCGGCCCCATGAGACGGTGGTTTGCTCGGCCCCTGGTGGTCCGAGGTCGTTCCCGCTGCACTGATTCATGCGCCAGGGCCTCCATCAGACAATGCACTTTGGTTTATTGCGCTATCTGTAATAGCACCCGATATATCACCAGATATATGCTGTTATTTTTACATGACCCTGAGTGTCCGGCCCCATGTGTCGGTGGTTTTCTAGGCCCCTGGTGGTCCGAGGTCATTGCCGCTGCACAGATTCATGCGCCAGGGCCTCCCGCAGACAAAGCACTTTGATTTATTGCGCTATCTGTAATAGCACCCGAGATATCACCAGATATATATTGGATTTTTCCCTGACCCTGAGTGTCCGGCCCCATGAGACTGTGGTTTTCTTGGCCCCTGGTGGTCCGAGGTCGTTCCCGCTGCACAGATGCATGCGCCCCGGCCTCCTGCAGATAATTCACTATTGTTTTTTGCCCTATCTCTAGTAGCACCCGAGATATCACCAGATATATATTGGATTTTTGCCCGACCCTAAGTGTCCAGCCGCATGAGACGGTGGTTTTCTCGGCCCCTGGTGGTCCGAGGTCGTTCCCGCTGCACAGATGCACGCGCCAGGGCCTCCTGTAGATAATTCACTTTGGTTTATTGCGCTATCTCTAATAGCACCCGAGATATCACCAGATATATATTGGATTTTCCCCTGACCCTGAGTGTCCGGCCCCATGAGACGGTGGTTTTCTCGGCCCCTGGTGGTCCGAGGGCGTTCCCGCTGCACAGATGCATGCGCCAGGGCCTCCTGTAGATAATTCACTTTGATTTATTGCGCTATCTCTAATAGCACCCGAGATATCACCAGATATATATTGGATTTTCCCCTGACCCTGAGTGTCCGGCCCCATGAGACGGTGGTTTTCTCGGCCCCTGGTGGTCCGAGGTCGTTCCCGCTGCACAGATGCATGCGCCAGGGCCTCCTGTGGATAATTCGCTTTGATTTATTGCGCTATCTGTAATAGCACCCGAGATATCACCAGATATATATTGATTTTCCCCTGACCCTGAGTGTCCGCCCCCATGAGACTGTGGTTTTCTCGGCCCCTGGTGGTCGGAGGTGGTTGCCGCTGGCCACATTCATGCGCCAGGGCCTCCTACAGACAATGCACTTTGATTTATTGCGCTATCTGTAATAGCACCCGAGATATCACCAGATATTTATTGGATTTTTCCCCGACCCTGAGTGTCCGGCCCAATGAGACGGTGGTTTTCTCGACACCTGGTGGTCCGAGGTCGTTCTCGCTGCACAGATTCATGCGCCCCGGCCTCCTGCAGATAATTCACTTTGGTTTATTGCGCTATCTCTAGTAGCACCCGAGATATCACCAGATATATATTGAATTTTTGCCCGACCCTGAGTGTCCGGCCCCATGTGTCGGTGGTTTTCTCGGTCCCTGGTGATCCGAGGTCGTTCCTGCTGCACAGATGCATGCGCCAGGGCCTCCTGCAGATATTTCACTTTGATTTATCGCGCTATCTGTAGTAGCACCCGAGATATCACCAGATATATATTGGATTTTTCCCCGACCCTGAGTGTTCGGCCCCATGAGACGGTGGTTTTCTAGGCCCCTGGTGGTCCGAGGTCGTTTCCGCTGTACAGATTCATGCGCCAGGGCCTCCTGCAGATAATTCACTTTGGTTTATTGCGCTATCTCTAATAGCACCCGAGATATCACCAGATATATATTGATTTTCCCCTGACCCTGAGTGTCCGCCCCCATGAGACTGTGGTTTTCTCGGCCCCTGGTGGTCGGAGGTGGTTGCCGCTGGCCACATTCATGCGCCAGGGCCTCCTACAGACAATGCACTTTGATTTATTGCGCTATCTGTAATAGCACCCGAGATATCACCAGATATATATTGGATTTTCCCCTGACCCTGAATGTCCGGCCCCATGAGACGGTGATTTTCTCGGCGCCTGGTGGTCCGAGGTCGTTGCCGCAGCACAGATTCATTCGCCAGTGCCTCCTACAGACAATGCACTTTGATTTATTGCGCTATCTCTAATAGCACCTGAGATAACACCAGATATTTGTTGGATTTTTCCCCGACCCTGAGTGTCCGGCCCAATGAGACGGTGGTTTTCTCGACACCTGGTGGTCCGAGGTCGTTCCCGCTGCACAGATTCATGCGCCAGGGCCTCCTGCAGATAATTCACTTTGGATTATTGCGCTATCTCTAGTAGCACCCGTGATATCACCAGATATATATTGAATTTTTGCCCGACCCTGAGTGTCCGGCCCCATGTGTCGGTGGTTTTCTCGGTCCCTGGTGATCCGAGGTCGTTCCTGCTGCACAGATGCATGCGCCAGGGCCTCCTGCAGATATTCCACTTTGATTTATCGCGCTATCTGTAATAGCACCCGAGATATCACCAGATATATATTGGATTTTTCCCCGACCCTGAGTGTTCGGCCCCATGAGACGGTGGTTTTCTAGGCCCCTGGTGGTCCGAGGTCGTTTCCGCTGCACAGATTCATGCGCCAGGGCCTCCTGCAGATAATTCACTTTGGATTATTGCGCTATCTCTAATAGCACCCGAGATATCACCAGATATATATTGGATTTTCCCCTGACCCTGAGTGTCCGGCCCAATGAGACTGTGGTTTTCTCGGCCCCTGGTGGTCCGAGGACGTTCCCGCTGCACAGATTCATGCGCCAGGGCCTCCAGCAGATAATTCACTTTGGTTTATTGCGATATCTCTAATAGCACCCGAGATATCACCAGATATATATTGGATTTTCCCCTGACCCTGAGTGTCCGGCCCCATGTGACCGTGGTTTTCTCGGCCCCTGGTGCTCCGAGGTCGTTCCCGCTGGCCAGATTCATGCGCCAGGGCCTGCTACAGACAACGCACTTTGGTTTATTGCGCTATCTGTAATAGCACCCGAGATATCACCAGATATATATTGGATTTTTCCCTGACCCTGAATGTCCGGCCCCATGAGACGGTGGATTTCTCTGCCCCTGGTGGTCCGAGGTCGTTCCCACTGCACAGATTCAGGCGGCAGGGCCTCCTGCAGATAATTCACTTTGGTTTATTGCGCTATCTCTAATAGCACCCTTGATATCACCAGATATATATTGGATTTTCCCCTGACTCAGAGTGTCCGGCCCCATGTGACGGTGGTTTTCTCGGCCCCTGGTGGTCCCACGTCGTTCCCGCTGCCCAGATTCATGCGCAAGGGCCTCCTACGGTCAATGCACTTTGATTTATTGCGCTATCTCTAATAGCACCCGAGATATCACCAGATATACATTGGATTTCCCCTGACCCTCAGCGTCCGGCCCCATGAGACTGTGGTTTTCTCGGCCCCTGGTGGTCCCAGGTCGTTCCCGCTGCACAGATTCATGCGCAAGGGCCTCCTACGGACAATGCACTTTGATTTATTGCGCTATCTCTAATAGCACCCGAGATATCACCAGATATACATTGGATTTCCCCTGACCCTCAGTGTCCGGCCCCATGAGACTGTGGTTTTCTCGGCCCCTGGTGGTCCGAGGTCGTTCCCGCTGCACAGATTCATGCGCCAGGGCCTCCTACAGACAATGCACTTTGATTTATTGCGCTATCACTAATAGCACCCGAGATATCACCAGATATATATTGGATTTTTCCCTGACCCTGAGTGTCCGGCCCCATGAGACGGTGGTTTTCTCGTCCCCTGGTGGACCGAGGTCGTTCCCGCTGCACAGATTCATGCGCCAGGGCCTCCTGCAGATAATTCACTTTGTATTATTGCGCTATATGTAATATTACCCGAGATATCACCAGATGTATATTGGATTTTCCCCTGACCCAGAGTGTCCGGCCCCATGTGACGGTGGTTTTCTCGGCCCCTGGTGGTCCGATGTCGTTCCCGCTGCACAGATTCATGCGCCAGGGCCTCCTGCAGATAATTCACTTTGTATTATTGCGCTATATGTAATAGCACCCGAGATATCACCAGATATATATTGGATTTTCCCCTGACCCTGAGTGTCCGGCCCCATGAGACTGTGGTTTTCTCGTCCCCTGGTGGTCCGAGGTCGTTCCCGCTGCACAGATTCATGCGCCAGGGCCTCCTGCAGATAATTCACTTTGTATTATTGCGCTATCTCTAATAGCACCCGAGATATCACCAGATATACATTGGATTTCCCCTGACCCTCAGTGTCCGGCCCCATGAGACTGTGGTTTTCTCGGCCCCTGGTGGTCCCAGGTCGTTCCCGCTGCACAGATTCATGCGCCAGGGCATCCTACAGACAATGCACTTTGATTTATTGCGCTATCTCTAATAGCACCCGAGATATCACCAGATATATATTGGATTCTTCCCTGACCCTGAGTGTCCGGCCCCATGAGGCGGTGGTTTTCTCGGCCCCTGGTGGTCCGAGGTCGTTCCCGCTGCACAGATTCATGCGCCAGGGCCTCCTACAGATAATGCACTTTGATTTATTGCGCTATCTGTAATAGCACCCGAGATATCACCAGATATATATTGGTTTTTTCCCTGACCCTGGCTGTCCGGCCCCATGAGACGGTGGTTGTCTCGGCCCCTGGTGGTCCGAGGTCGTTCCCGCTGCACAGATTCATGAGACAGGGCCTCCTGCAGATAATTCACTCTGGTTTTTTGCGCTATCTCTAATAGCACCCGAGATATCACCAGATACATATTGGATTTTCCCCTGACCCAGAGTGTCCGGCCCCGTGAGACGGTGGTTTTCTCGGCCGCTGGTGGTCCGAGCTCGTTCCCGCTGCACAGATTCATGCGCCAGGGCCTCCTGCAGATAATGCACTTTGATTTATAGCGCTATCTGTAATAGCACCCGAGATATCACCAGGTATATATTGGATTTTTCCCTGACCCTGAATGCCTGGCCCCATGAGACGGTGGTTTTCTCGGCCCCTGGTGGTCCGAGGTCGTTCCCGCTGCCCAGATTCATGCGCCAGAACCTCCTACAGACAATGCATTTTGATTTATTGCGCTATCTGTAATAGCACCCGAGATATCACCAGATATATATTGGATTTTCCCCTGACCCTGAGTGTCCGGCCCCATGAGACGGTAGTTTTCTCGGCCCCCGGTGGTCCGAGGTCGTCCCGCTGCACAGATTCATGCGCCAGGGCCTCCTACAGACAATGCACTTTGATTTATTGCGCTATCTGTAATAGCACCCGAGATATCACCAGATATATATTGGATTTTCCCCTGACCCTGAGTGTCCGGCCCCGTGAGACGGTGGTTTTCTCGGCCCCTGGTGGTCCGAGGTCGTTCCCGCTGCACAGATTCATGCGCCAGGGCCTCTTGCAGATAATGCACTTTGGTTTATTGCGCTATCTCTAATAGCACCCGAGAAATCACCAGATATATATTGGATTTTTCCCTGACCCTGAATGTCCGGCCCCATGAGACGGTGGATTTCTCTGCCCCTGGTGGTCCGAGGTCGTTCCCACTGCACAGATTCATGCGGCAGGGCCTCCTGCAGATAATTCACTTTGGTTTATTGCGCTATCTCTAATAGCACCCTTGATATCACCAGATATATATTGGATTTTCCCCGGCACTCAGAGTGTCCGGCCCCATGTGACGGTGGTTTTCTCGGCCCCTGGCGGTCCCTCGTCGTTCCCGCTGCCCAGATTCATGCGCAAGGGCCTCCTACGGACAATGCACTTTGATTTATTGCGCTATCTCTAATAGCACCCGAGATATCACCAGATATACATTGGATTTCCCCTGACCCTCAGTGTCCGGCCCCATGAGACTGTGGTTTTCTCGGCCCCTGGTGGTCCGAGGTCGTTCCCGCTGCACAGATTCATGCGCCAGGGCCTCCTACAGACAATGCACTTTGATTTATTGCGCTATCACTAATAGCACCCGAGATATCACCAGATATATATTGGATTTTTCCCTGACCCTGAGTGTCCGGCCCCATGAGACGGTGGTTTTCTCGTCCCCTGGTGGTCCGAGGTCGTTCCCGCTGCACAGATTCATGCGCCAGGGCCTCCTGCAGATAATTCACTTTGTATTATTGCGCTATATGTAATAGCACCCGAGATATCACCAGATGTATATTGGATTTTCCCCTGACCCAGAGTGTCCGGCCCCATGTGACGGTGGTTTTCTCGGCCGCTGGTGGTCCGAGGTCGTTCCCGCTGCACAGATTCATGCGCCAGGTCCTCCTGCAGATAATTCACTTTGTATTATTGCGCTATATGTAATAGCACCCGAGATATCACCAGATATATATTGGATTTTCCCCTGACCCTGAGTGTCCGGCCCCATGAGACTGTGGTTTTCTCGGCCCCTGGTTGTCCGAGGTCGTTCCCGCTACCCAGATTCTTGCACCAGGGCCTCCTACAGACAATGCACTTTGATTTATTGCGCTATCTGTAATAGCACCCTAGATATCACCAGATATATATTGGATTTTTCCCTGACCCTGAGTGTTCGGCCCCATGAGACGGTGGTTTTCTCGTCCCCTGGTGGTCCGAGGTCGTTCCCGCTGCACAGATTCATGCGCCAGGGCCTCCTGCAGATAATTCACTTTGGTTTATTGCGTTCTCTCTAATAGCACCCGAGATATCACCAGATATATATTGGATTTTTCCCTGACCCTGAGTGTCCGGCCCCATGAGACGGTGGTTTTCTCGGCCCCTGGTGGTCCTAGGTCGTTCCCACCGCACAGATTAATGCGCCAGGGCCTCCTGCAGATAATTCACTTTGTATTATTGCGCTATATGTAATAGCACCCGAGATATCACCAGATGTATATTGGATTTTCGCCTGACCCAGAGTGCCCGACCCCATATGACGGTGGTTTTCTCGGCCCCTGGTGGTCTGACGTCGTTCCCGCTGCACAGATTCATGCGCCAGGGCCTTCTACAGACAATGCACTTTGATTTATTGCGCTATCTGTAATAGCACCCGAGATATCACCAGATATATATTGGATTTATCCCTGACCCTGAGTGTCCGGCCCCATGAGACGGTGGTTTTCTCGGCCCCTGGCGGTCCGAGGTCGTTCCCGCTGCACAGATTCATGAGCCAGGGCCTCCTGCAGATAATTCACTCTGGTTTTTTGCGCTATCTCTAATAGCACCCGAGATATCACCAGATATATATTGGATTTTCCCCTGACCCTGAGTGTCCGGCCCCATGAGACTGTGGTTTTCTCGGCCCCTGGTGGTCGGAGGTCGTTCCCGCTGCACAGATTCATGCGCCAGGGCCTCCTGCAGATAATTCACTTTGGATTATTGCGCTATCTGTAATAGCACTCGAGAAAGCACCATATATATGCTGGATTTTTACATGACTTTGGGTGACGGATACCGAAAATCTGTAATTTTCTCGACCCCAGGTGGTCCGATGTCGTTCCCGCTGCCCAGATGCATGCGCTAGGTCCTCCTGCAGATAATTTACTTTGGTTTATTGCGCTTTCTCTAATAGCACCCGAGATATCACCAGATATATATTGTATTTTCCCCTGACCCTGAGTATCCGACCCCATGAGACGGTGGTTTTCTCGGCCCCTGGTGGTCCGAGGACGTTGCCGCTGCACAGACTCATGCGGCAGGGACTCCAACAGACAATGCACTTTCATTTATTGCGCTGTCTGTAATAGCACCCGAGATATCACCAGATATATATTGGATTTTACCCAGACCCTGACAGTCCGGCCCTATGAGTCGGTGGTTTTCTCGGCCCCTGGTGGTGCGAGGTCGTTCCCGCTGCACAGATTCATGCGCCAGGGCCTCCTGCAGACAAATTCACTTTGGATTATTGCGCTATCTCTAATAGCACCCGAGATATCACCAGATATATATTGGATTTTCCCCTGACCCTGAGTGTCCGGCCCGGTGAGGCGGTGGTTTTCTCGGCCCCTGGTGGTCCGAGGTCGTTCCCGCTGCACAGATTCATGCGCCAGGGCCTCCTGCAGATAATTCACTATGGTTTATGGCGCTATCTGTAATAGCACCCGAGATTTCACCAGATATATATTGAATTTTACACTGACCCTGAGTGTCCGGCCCCATGAGACGGTGGTTTTCTCGGCCCCTGGTGGTCCGAGGTCGTTCCCGCTGCACAGATTCTAGCGCCAGGGCCTCCTGCAGATAATTCACTTTGGATTAAGGCGCTATCTCTAATAGCACCCGAGATATCACCAGATATATATTGGATTTTCCCCTGACCCTGAGTGTCCGGCCCCGTGAGGCGGTGGTTTTCTCGGCCCCTGGTGGTCCGAGGTCGTTCCCGCTGCACAGATTAAAGCGCCAGGGCCTCCTGCAGATAATTCACTTTGGTTTATTGCGCTATCCGTAATAGCACCCGAGATATGACCAGATATATATTGAATTTTACCCTGACCCTGAGTGTCCGGCCCCAAGAGACGGTGGTTTTCTCGGCCCCTGGTGGTCCGAGGTCGTTCCCGCTGCCCAGATTCATGCGCCAGGGCCTCCTACAGACAATGCACGTTGTTTTATTGCGCTATCTCTAATAGCACCCGAGATACCACCAAATATATATTGGATTTTCCCTGACCCTGACAGTCCGGCCTCATGTGTCGGTGATTTTCTCGGTCCCTGGTGGTCCGAGGTAGATCCCGCTGCACAGATTCATGCGCCAGGGCTTCCTGCAGACAATGCAGTATGATTTATTGCGCTACCTCTAATAGCACCCGAGATATCATCAGATACATCCTGGGTTTTTACATGACCTTGGGTGTCCGGCCCCATGAGACGGTGTTTTTCTCGGCCCCCGGTGGTCCGAGGTCGTTCCCGCTATACTGATTCATGCGCCAGGGCCTCCTGCAGATGAATCACTTTGGATTATTGCGCTATCTGTAATAGCACCAGAGATATCACCAGATATATATTGGATTTTTCCCTGACCCTGAGTGTCCGGCCCCATGAGACGGTGGTTTTCTCGGCCCCTGGTGGTCCGAGGTCGTTCCCGCTGCACAGATTCATGCGCCAGGGCCTCCTGCAGACAAATTCACTTTGGATTATTGCGCTATCTCTAATAGCACCCGAGATATCACCAGATATATATTGGATTTTCCCCTGACCCTGAGTGTCCGGCCCGGTGAGGCGGTGGTTTTCTCGGCCCCTGGTGGTCCGAGGTCGTTCCCGCTGCACAGATTCATGCGCCAGGGCCTCCTGCAGATAATTCACTTTGGTTTATGGCGCTATCTGTAATAGCACCCGAGATATCACCAGATATATATTGGATTTTCCCCTGACCCTGAGTGTCCGGCCCCGTGAGGCGGTGGTTTTCTCTGCCCCTGGTGGTCCGATGTCGTTCCCGCTGCACAGATGCATGAGCCAGGGCCTCCTGCAGATAATGCACTTTGATTATTTGGGCTATCTCTAATAGCACCCGAGATTTCACCAGATATATATTGAATTTTACACTGACCCTGAGTGTCCGGCCCCATGAGACGGTGGTTTTCTCGGCCCCTGGTGGTCCGAGGTCGTTCCCGCTGCACAGATTCTAGCGCCAGGGCCTCCTGCAGATAATTCACTTTGGATTAAGGCGCTATCTCTAATAGCACCCGAGATATCACCAGATATATATTGGATTTTCCCCTGACCCTGAGTGTCCGGCCCCGTGAGGCGGTGGTTTTCTCGGCCCCTGGTGGTCCGAGGTCGTTCCCGCTGCACAGATTAAAGCGCCAGGGCCTCCTGCAGATAATTCACTTTGGTTTATTGCGCTATCCGTAATAGCACCCGAGATATGACCAGATATATATTGAATTTTACCCTGACCCTGAGTGTCCGGCCCCAAGAGACGGTGGTTTTCTCGGCCCCTGGTGGTCCGGGGTCGTTCCCGCTGCCCAGATTCATGCGCCAGGGCCTCCTACAGACAATGCACGTTGTTTTATTGCGCTATCTCTAATAGCACCCGAGATACCACCAAATATATATTGGATTTTCCCTGACCCTGACAATCCGGCCTCATGTGTCGGTGATTTTCTCGGTCCCTGGTGGTCCGAGGTAGATCCCGCTGCACAGATTCATGCGCCAGGGCTTCCTGCAGACAATGCAGTATGATTTATTGCGCTACCTCTAATAGCACCCGAGATATCATCAGATACATCCTGGGTTTTTACATGACCTTGGGTGTCCGGCCCCATGAGACGGTGTTTTTCTCGGCCCCCGGTGGTCCGAGGTCGTTCCCGCTATACTGATTCATGCGCCAGGGCCTCCTGCAGATAAATCACTTTGGATTATTGCGCTATCTGTAATAGCACCAGAGATATCACCAGATATATATTGGATTTTTCCCTGACCCTGAGTGTCCGGCCCCATGAGACGGTGGTTTTCTCGGCCCCTGGTGGTCCGAGGTCGTTCCCGCTGCACATATTCATGCGCCAGAGCCTCCTGCAGATAATACACTTTGTATTATTGCGCTATATGTAATAGCACCCGAGATAACACCGGATGTATATTGGATTTTTCCCTGACCCTGAGTGTCCGGCCCCATGAGACGGTGGTTTTCTCGGCCCCTGGTGGTCCTAGGTCGTTCCCACCGCACAGATTAATGCGCCAGGGCCTCCTGCAGATAATTCACTTTGTATTATTGCGCTATATGTAATAGCACCCGAGATATCACCAGATGTATATTGGATTTTCGCCTGACCCAGAGTGCCCGACCCCATATGACGGTGGTTTTCTCGGCCCCTGGTGGTCTGACGTCGTTCCCGCTGCACAGATTCATGCGCCAGGGCCTTCTACAGACAATGCACTTTGATTTATTGCGCTATCTGTAATAGCACCCGAGATATCACCAGATATATATTGGATTTATCCCTGACCCTGAGTGTCCGGCCCCATGAGACGGTGGTTTTCTCGGCCCCTGGCGGTCCGAGGTCGTTCCCGCTGCACAGATTCATGAGCCAGGGCCTCCTGCAGATAATTCACTCTGGTTTTTTGCGCTATCTCTAATAGCACCCGAGATATCACCAGATATATATTGGATTTTCCCCTGACCCTGAGTGTCCGGCCCCATGAGACTGTGGTTTTCTCGGCCCCTGGTGGTCGGAGGTCGTTCCCGCTGCACAGATTCATGCGCCAGGGCCTCCTGCAGATAATTCACTTTGGATTATTGCGCTATCTGTAATAGCACTCGAGAAAGCACCATATATATGCTGGATTTTTACATGACTTTGGGTGACGGATACCGAAAATCTGTAATTTTCTCGACCCCAGGTGGTCCGATGTCGTTCCCGCTGCCCAGATGCATGCGCTAGGTCCTCCTGCAGATAATTTACTTTGGTTTATTGCGCTTTCTCTAATAGCACCCGAGATATCACCAGATATATATTGTATTTTCCCCTGACCCTGAGTATCCGACCCCATGAGACGGTGGTTTTCTCGGCCCCTGGTGGTCCGAGGACGTTGCCGCTGCACAGACTCATGCGGCAGGGACTCCAACAGACAATGCACTTTCATTTATTGCGCTGTCTGTAATAGCACCCGAGATATCACCAGATATATATTGGATTTTACCCAGACCCTGACAGTCCGGCCCTATGAGTCGGTGGTTTTCTCGGCCCCTGGTGGTCCGAGGTCGTTCCCGCTGCACAGATTCATGCGCCAGGGCCTCCTGCAGACAAATTCACTTTGGATTATTGCGCTATCTCTAATAGCACCCGAGATATCACCAGATATATATTGGATTTTCCCCTGACCCTGAGTGTCCGGCCCGGTGAGGCGGTGGTTTTCTCGGCCCCTGGTGGTCCGAGGTCGTTCCCGCTGCACAGATTCATGCGCCAGGGCCTCCTGCAGATAATTCACTTTGGTTTATGGCGCTATCTGTAATAGCACCCGAGATATCACCAGATATATATTGGATTTTCCCCTGACCCTGAGTGTCCGGCCCCGTGAGGCGGTGGTTTTCTCGGCCCCTGGTGGTCCGATGTCGTTCCCGCTGCACAGATGCATGAGCCAGGGCCTCCTGCAGATAATGCACTTTGATTATTTGGGCTATCTCTAATAGCACCCGAGATTTCACCAGATATATATTGAATTTTACACTGACCCTGAGTGTCCGGCCCCATGAGACGGTGGTTTTCTCGGCCCCTGGTGGTCCGAGGTCGTTCCCGCTGCACAGATTCTAGCGCCAGGGCCTCCTGCAGATAATTCACTTTGGATTAAGGCGCTATCTCTAATAGCACCCGAGATATCACCAGATATATATTGGATTTTCCCCTGACCCTGAGTGTCCGGCCCCGTGAGGCGGTGGTTTTCTCGGCCCCTGGTGGTCCGAGGTCGTTCCCGCTGCACAGATTAAAGCGCCAGGGCCTCCTGCAGATAATTCACTTTGGTTTATTGCGCTATCCGTAATAGCACCCGAGATATCACCAGATATATATTGGATTTTCCCCTGACCCTGAGTGTCCGGCCCCGTGAGGCGGTGGTTTTCTCGGCCCCTGGTGGTCCGAGGTCGTTCCCGCTGCACAGATTAAAGCGCCAGGGCCTCCTGCAGATAATTCACTTTGGTTTATTGCGCTATCCGTAATAGCACCCGAGATATGACCAGATATATATTGAATTTTACCCTGACCCTGAGTGTCCGGCCCCAAGAGACGGTGGTTTTCTCGGCCCCTGGTGGTCCGGGGTCGTTCCCGCTGCCCAGATTCATGCGCCAGGGCCTCCTACAGACAATGCACGTTGTTTTATTGCGCTATCTCTAATAGCACCCGAGATACCACCAAATATATATTGGATTTTCCCTGACCCTGACAGTCCGGCCTCATGTGTCGGTGATTTTCTCGGTCCCTGGTGGTCCGAGGTAGATCCCGCTGCACAGATTCATGCGCCAGGGCTTCCTGCAGACAATGCAGTATGATTTATTGCGCTACCTCTAATAGCACCCGAGATATCATCAGATACATCCTGGGTTTTTACATGACCTTGGGTGTCCGGCCCCATGAGACGGTGTTTTTCTCGGCCCCCGGTGGTCCGAGGTCGTTCCCGCTATACTGATTCATGCGCCAGGGCCTCCTGCAGATAAATCACTTTGGATTATTGCGCTATCTGTAATAGCACCAGAGATATCACCAGATATATATTGGATTTTTCCCTGACCCTGAGTGTCCGGCCCCATGAGACGGTGGTTTTCTCGGCCCCTGGTGGTCCGAGGTCGTTCCCGCTGCACATATTCATGCGCCAGAGCCTCCTGCAGATAATACACTTTGTATTATTGCGCTATATGTAATAGCACCCGAGATAACACCGGATGTATATTGGATTTTTCCCTGACCCTGAGTGTCCGGCCCCATGAGACGGTGATTTTCTCGGCCCCTGGTGGTCCGGGGTCGTTCCCGCTGCACAGATTCATGCGACAGGGCCTCCTACAGACAATATACTTTGGTTTATTGCGCTATCTCTAATAGCACCCGAGATATCACCAGATATATATTGGATTTTCCCCTGACCCAGAGTGTCCGGCCCCATGTGACGGTGGTTTTCTAGGCCACTGGTGGTCCGAGGTCGTTCCCGCTGCACAGGTTCATGCGCCAGGGCCTCCTGCAGATAATTCACTTTGGTTTATTGCGCTATCTCTAATAGCACCCGAGATATCACCAGATATATAATGGACTTTACCGTGACCCTGAGTGTCCGGCCCCATGAGACGGTGGTTTTCTCGGCCACTGGTGGTCCGAGGTCGTTCCCGCTGCACAGATTCATGCGCCAGGGCCTCCTACAGACAACGCACTTTGATTTATTGCGCTATCTCTATTAGCACCCGAGATATCACCAGATATATATTGGATTTTCCCCTGACCCTGAGTGTCCGGCCCATTAGGAACGGTGGTTTTCTCGCCCCTGGTGGTCCGAGGTCGTTCCCACCGCACAGATTCATGCGCCAGGGCCTCCTGCAGATAATTCACTTTGTCTTATTGCGCTATATGTAATAGCACCCGAGATATCACCAGATGTATATTGGATTTTTCCCTGACCCTGAGTGCCCGGCCCCATGAGACGGTGGTTTTCTCGGCCCCTGGTGGTCCGTGGTCTTTCCCGCTGCACAGATTCATGCGACAGGGCCGCCTACAGACAATGCACTTTGGTTTATTGCGCTATCTCTATTTGCACCCGAGATATCACCAGATATATATTGGATTTTCCCGTGACCCAGAGTGTCCGGCCCCATGTGTCGGAGGTTTTCTCGGCCCCTGGTGGTCCGACGTCGTTCCCGCTGCCCAGATTCATGCGCAAGGGCCTCCTACGGACAATGCACTTTGATTTATTGCGCTATCTGTAATAGCACCCGAGATATCACCAGATATATATTGGATTTGCCCCTGACTTAGAGTGTCCGGCCCCATGTGACGGCGGTTTTCTCGGCCCCTGGTGGTCCGACGTCGTTCCCGCTGCCCAGATTCATGCGCAAGGGCCTCCTACGGACAATGCACTTTGATTTATTGCGCTACCTCTAATAGCACCCGAGATATCACCAGATATACATTGGATTTCCCCTGACCCTCAGTGTCCGGCCCCATGAGACGGTGGTTTTCTCGGCCCCTGGTGGTTCGAGGTCGTTCCCGCTGCACAGATTCATGCGCCAGGGCCTCCTGCAGATAATTCACTCTGGTTTTTTGCGCTATCTCTAATAGCACCCGAGATATCACCAGATATATATTGGATTTTCCCCTGACCCTGAGTGTCAGGCCCCATGAGACTGTGGTTTTCTCGGCCCCTGGTGGTCCGAGGTTGTCCCCGCTGCCCAGATTCATGCGCCAGGGCCTCCTACAGACAATACACTTTGATTTATTGCGCTATCTGTAATAGCACCCGAGAAAGCACCATATATATGCTGGATTTTTACATGACCCTGAGTGAGCGGCCCCGTGAGACGGTGGTTTTCTCGGCCCCTGGTGGTCCGAGGTCGATCCTGCTACACAGATTCATGCGCCAGGGCATCCTGCAGTTAATTCACTTTGGTTTATTGCGCTATCTCTAATAGCACCCGAGATATCACCAGATATATATTGGATTTTCCCCTGACCCAGAGTGTCCGGCCCCATGTGACGGTGGTTTTCTCGGCCCCTGGTGGTCCGAGGTCGTTCCCGCTGCACAGGTTCATGCGCCAGGGCCTCCTGCAGATAATTCACTTTGGTTTATTGCATTATCTCTAATAGTACCCGAGATATCACCAGATACATATTGGATTTCTCCCTGACCCTGAGTGTCCGGCCCCATGAGACGGTGGTTTTCTCGGCCCCTGGTGGTCCGAGGTCGTTCCCGCTGCACATATTCATGCGCCAGGGCCTCCTGCAGATAATTCACTTCGGTTTATGGCGCTATCTCTAATAGCACCCGAGATATCACCAGATATATATTGGATTTTCCCCTGACCCTGAGTGTGCGGCCCCATGAGACGGTGGTTTTCTCGGTCCCTGGTGGTCCGATGGCGACCCGCTGCACAGATGCATGCGCCAGGGCCTCCTACAGACAATGCACTTTGATTTATTGCGCGATCTGAAATAGCACCCGAGATATCACCAGATATATATTGGATTTTTCCCTGACCCTGAGTGTCCGGCCCCATGAGACGGTGGATTTCTCGGCCCCTGGTGGTCCGAGGTCGTTCCCGCTGCACAGATTCATGCGCCAGGGCCTTCTACAGATAATTCACTTTGATTTATCGCGCTATCTCTAATAGCACCCGAGATATCACCAGATATATATTGGACTTCTCCCTGACCCTGAGGTTCCGGCCCCATGAGACGGTGGTTTTCTCGGCTCCTGGTGGTCCGAGGTCGTTACCGCTGCACAGATTCATGCGCCAGGGCCTCCTACAGACAATGCACTTTGATTTATTGCGCTATCTGTAATAGTACCCGAGATATCACCTGCTATATATTGGATTTTTCCCTGACCCTGAGTGTCCTGCCCCATGAGACGTTGGTTTTCTCGGCCCCTGGTGGTCCGAGGCCGTTCCCGCTGTACAGATTCTTGCGCCAGGGCCTCTGCAGATAATTCACTTTGATTTCTTGCGCTATCTCTAATAGCACCCGAGATATCACCAGATATATATCGGATTTCACCCTGACCCTGAGTGCCCGGCCCCACGAGACGGTGGTTTTCTCGGCCCCTGGTGGTCCGAGGTCGTTCCCGCTGCACATATTCATGCGCCAGGGCCTCCTGCTGATAATTCACTTCGGTTTAGTGCGCTATCTCTAATAGCACCCGAGATATCACCAGATATATATTGGATTTTCCCCTGACCCTGAGTGTGCGGCCCCATGAGACGGTGGTTTTCTCGGTCCCTGGTGGTCCGATGGCGACCCGCTGCACAGATGCATGCGCCAGGGCCTCCTGCAGATAATTCACCTTGGTTTATGGCGCTATATCTAATAGCACCCGAGATATCACCAGATATATATTGGATTTCTCCCTGACCCTGAGTGCCCGGCCCCATGAGACGGTGGTTTTCTCGGCCCCTGGTGGTCCGAGGTCGTACCCGCTGCACAGATTCATGCGCCAGGGCCTCCTACAGACAATGCACTTTGATTTATTGCGCGATCTGAAATAGCACACGAGATATCACCAGATATATATTGGATTTTTCCCTGACCCTGAGTGTCCGGCCCCATGAGACGGTGGATTTCTCGGCCCCTGGTGGTCCGAGGTCGTTCCCGCTGCACAGATTCATGCGCCAGGGCCTCCTGCAGATAATTCACTTTGAATTATCGCGCTATCTCTAATAGAACCCGAGATATCACCAGATATATATTGGATTTCTCCCTGACCCTGAGTGTCCGGCCCCATGGGACGGTGGTTTCCTCGGCCCCTAGTGGTCCGAGGTCGTTCCCGCTGCACAGATTCATGCGCCAGGGCCTCCTACAGACAATGCACTTTGATTTATTGCGCGATCTGAAATAGCACCCGAGATATCACCAGATATATATTGGATTTTTCCCTGACCCTGAGTGTCCGGCCCCATGAGACGGTGGATTTCTCGGCCCCTGGTGGTCCGAGGTCGTTCCCGCTGCACAGATTCATGCGCCAGGGCCTCCTGCAGATAATTCACTTTGAATTATCGCGCTATCTCTAATAGCACCCGAGATATCACCATATATATATTGGATTTTTCCCTGACCCTGAGTGCCCGGCCCCATGTGTCGGTGATTTTCTCGGACCCTGGTGATCCGAGGTAGATACCTCTGCACAGATTCATGCGGCAGGGCCTCCTGCAGACAATGCACTTTGATTTATTGCGCTATCTGTAATAGTACCCGAGATATCACCTGCTATATATTGGATTTTTCCCTGACCCTGAGTGCCCGGCCCCATGTGTCGGTGATTTTCTCGGACCCTGGTGATCCGAGGTAGATACCTCTGCACAGATTCATGCGCCAGGGCCTCCTGCAGACAATGCACTTTGATTTATTGCGCTATCTCTAATAGCACCCGAGATATCACCAGATATATGCTGGATTTTTACATGACCTTGGGTGACGGATACCGAAAATCTGTAATTTTCTTGGCCCCTGGTGGTCCGACGTCGTTGCTGCTGCACAGATTCATGCGCCAGGGCCTCCTGCAGACAATGCACTTTGATTTATTGCGCTATCTGTAATAGCACCCGAGAAAGCACCATATATATGCTGGATTTTTACATGACTTTGGGTGACGGATACCGAAAATCTGTAATTTTCTCGGTCCCTGGCGGTCCGAGGGCGATCCCGCTGCACAGATTCTTGCTCCTGGACCTCATGCAGACAATGCACTTTGATTTATTGCGCTATCTGTAATAGCACCCGAGATATCACCTGATATATATTGGATTTTTCCCTGACCCTCAGTGTCCGGCCCGATGGGGCGGTGGTTTTCTCGGCCCCTGGTGGTCCGAGTTCGTTCCCCCTGCACAGATTCACGCGCAAGGGCCTCCTGCAGATAATTCACTTTGGTTTATTGCGCTATCTCTAATAGCACCGGAGATATCACCAGATATATATTGGTATTTTCCCTGACACTGAGTGTCCGGCCCCATGAGACGGTGGTTTTCTCGGCCCCTGGTGGTCCGAGGTCGTTCCCGCTGCACAGATTCATGCGCCAGGGCCTCCTGCAGATAATGCACTTTGATTTATCGCGCTATCTGTAATGACACCCGTGATATCATCACATATATAATGGATTTTTCCCTGACCCTGAGTGTCCGGCCCCATGAGACGGTGGTTTTCTCGGCACCTGGTGGTCCGAGGTCGTTCCCGCTGCACAGATTCATGCGCCAGGGCCTCCTACAGACAATGCACTTTGATTTATTGCGCGATTTGAAATAGCACCCGAGATATCACCACATATATATTGGATTCTTCCCTGACCCTGAGTGTCCGGCCCCATGAGACGGTGGATTTCTCGGACCCTGGTGGTCCGAGGTCGTTCCCGCTGCACAGATTCATGCGCCAGGGCCTTCTACAGATAATTCACTTTGGTTTATTGCGCTATCTCTAATAGCACCCGAGATATCACCAGATATATATTGGACTTCTCCCTGACCCTGAGTTTCCGGCCCCATGAGACGGTGGTTTTCTCGGCTCCTGGTGGTCCGAGGTCGTTACCGCTGCACAGATTCATGCGCCAGGGCCTCCTACAGACAATGCACTTTGATTTATTGCGCTATCTGTAATAGTACCCGAGATATCACCTGCTATATATTGGATTTTTCCCTGACCCTGAGTGTCCTGCCCCATGAGACGTTGGTTTTCTCGGCCCCTGGTGGTCCGAGGCCGTTCCCGCTGTACAGATTCTTGCGCCAGGGCCTCCTGCAGATAATTCACTTTGCTTTAGTGCGCTATCTGTAAGAGCACCCGAGATATCACCAGATATATATTGGAATTTCCCCTGACCCTGAGTGTGCGGCCCCATGAGACGGTGGTTTTCTCGGCCCCTGGTGGTCCGAGGTCGTTCCCGCTGCACAGATTCATGCGCCAGGGCCTCCTGCAGACAATGCACTTTGACTTATTGCGCTATCGCTAATAGCACCCGAGATATCACCAGATATATGCTGGATTTTTACCTGACCTTGGGTGACGGATACCGATAATCTGTAATTTTCTTGGCCCCTGGTGGTCCGACGTCGTTGCTGCTGCAGAGATTCATGCGCCAGGGCCTCTTGCAGACAATGCACTTCGATTTATCGCGCTATCTGTAATAGCATCCGAGATATCACCAGATATATATTTTATTATTCCCTGACCCTGAGTGTCCGGCCCCATGAGACGGTGGTTTTCTCGGTCCCTGGTGGTCCGAGGTCGTTCCCGCTGCACATATTCATGCGCCAGGGCCTCCTGCAGATAAGTCGCTTCGGTTTATTGCGCTATCTCTAATAGCACCCGAGAAATCACCAGAAGTATATTGGACTTTTTCCCTGACCCTGAGTGTCCGGCCCCATGAGACGGTGGTTTTTTCGGACCCTAGTGGTCCGAGGTCGTTCCCGCTGCACATATTCATGCGCCAGGGCCTCCTGCAGATAAGTCGCTTCGGTTTATTGCGCTATCTCTAATAGCACCCGAGAAATCACCAGAAGTATATTGGACTTTTTCCCGACCCTGAGTGTCCGTCCCCATGAGACGGTGATTTTCTCGGATCCTGGTGGTCCGAGGTAGATACCGCTGCACAGATTCATGCGCCAGGGCCTCCTGCAGACAATGCACTTTGATTTCTTGCGCTATCTGTAATAGCACCCTAGATATCACCAGATAAATATTGGATTTTTCCCTGACCCTGTGTGTCCGGCCCCATGAGACGGTGGTTTTCTCGGCGCCTGGTGGTCCGAGGTCGTTCCCGCTGCACAGATGCATAAGCCAGGGCCTCCTGCAGATAATTCACTTTGGTTTATTGCGCTATCTCTAATAGCACCCGAGATATCACCAGATATATATTGGAATTTCCCCTGACCCTGAGTGTGCGGCCCCATGAGACGGTGGTTTTCTCGGTCCCTGGTGGTCCGATGGCGACCGGCTGCACAGATGCATGCGCCAGGGTCTCCTGCAGATAATTCACCTTGGTTTATTTCGCTATATCTAATAGCACCCGAGATATCACCAGACATATATTGGATTTTCCCCTGACCCTGAGTGTCCGGCCCCAGGAGGCGGTGGTTTTCTCGGCCAATGGTTGTCCGAGGACGTTCCCGCTGTATAGATTCATGCGCCAGGGCCTCCTGCAGATAATTCACTTTGGTTTAGTGCGCTATCTGTAAGAGCACCCGAGATATCACCTGATATATATTGGATTTTTCCCTGACCCTGAGTGTCCGGCCCGATGGGACGGTGGTTTTCTCGGCCCCTGGTGGTCCCAGGTCGTTCCCGCTGCACAGATTCACGCGCAAGGGCCTCCTGCAGATAATTCACTTTGGTTTATTGCGCTATCTCTAATAGCACCCGAGATATCACCAGATATATATTGTATTTTTCCCCGACCCTGAGTGTCCGGACCCATGAGACGGTGGTTTTCTCGGCCCCTGGTGGTCCGAGGTCGTTCCCGCTGCACAGATGCATGCGCCAGGGCCTCGTGCAGATAATTCACTTTGGTTTATTGCGCTATCTCTAATAGCACCCGAGATATCACCAGATATATATTGTATTTTTCCCCGACCCTGAGTGTCCGGACCCATGAGACGGTGGTTTTCTCGGCCCCTGGTGGTCCGAGGTCGTTCCCGCTGCACAGATGCATGCGCCAGGGCCTCGTGCAGATAATTCACTTTGGTTTATTGCGCTATCTCTAATAGCACCCGAGATATCACCAGATATATATTAGATTTTCCCCTGACCCTGAGTGTCCGGCCCCATGAGGCGGTGGTTTTCTGGGCCCCTGGTGATCCAAGGTCGGTCCCGCTGCACAGATTCATGCGCCAGGGCCTCCTGCAGACAATGCACTTTGACTTATTGCGCTATCTCTAATAGCACCCGAGATATCACCAGATATATGCTGGATTTTTACCTGACCTTGGGTGACGGATACCGATAATCTGTAATTTTCTTGGCCCCTGGTGGTCCGACGTCGTTGCTGCTGCAGAGATTCATGCGCCAGGCCCTCTTGCAGACAATGCACTTCGATTTATCGCGCTATCTGTAATAGCATCCGAGATATCACCAGATATATATTTTATTATTCCCTGACCCTGAGTGTCCGGCCCCATGAGACGGTGGTTTTCTCGGTCCCTGGTGGTCCGAGGGCGACCCGCTGCACAGATTCATGCGCCAGGGCCTCCTGCAGATATTTCACCATGGTTTATTGCGCTATCTCTAATAGCACCCGAGATATCACCAGATATATATTGGACTTTTCGTCGATCCTGAGTGTCCGGCCCCATGTGTCGGTGGTTTTCTCGGCCCCTGGTGGTTCGAGGTCGTTCCCGCTGCACAGATTCATGCGCCGGGGCCCCCTGCAGATAATTCACTTTGGTTTAGTGCGTTATCTGTAAGAGCACCCGAGAAAGCACCATATATATGCTGGATTTTTAAATGACTTTGGGTGACGGATACCGAAAATCTGTAATTTTCTCGGTCCCTGGTGGTCAGAGGGCGATCCCGCTGCACAGATTCATGCGCCAGGGCCTCCTGCAGACAGTGCAATTTGATTTATCGCGCTGGCTGTAATAGCACCCGAGATATCACCAGATATATATTGGATTTCTCCCTGACCCTGAGTGTCCGGCCCCATGAGACGGTGGTTTTCTCGGACCCTAGTGGTCCGATTTCGTTCCCGCTGCACATATTCATGCGCCAGGGCCTCCTGCAGATAATTCACTTCGGTTTATTGCGTTATCTCTAATAGCACCCGAGAAATCACCAGAAGTATATTGGACTTTTTCCCTGACCCTGAGTGTCCGGCCCCATGAGACGGTGGTTTTTTCGGACCCTAGTGGTCCGAGGTCGTTCCCGCTGCACATATTCATGCGCCAGGGCCTCCTGCAGATAAGTCGCTTCGGTTTATTGCGCTATCTCTAATAGCACCCGAGAATTCACCAGAAGTATATTGGACTTTTTCCCGACCCTGAGTGTCCGTCCCCATGAGACGGTGGTTTTCTCGGCCCCTGGTGGTCCGAGGTCGTCCCCGCTGCACAGATGCATGCGCCAGGGCCCCCTGCAGATAATTCACTTTGGTTTATTGCGCTATCTCTAATAGCAGCCGAGATATCACCAGATATATATTGTATTTTCCCCTGACCCTGAGTGTCCGGCCCAATGAGACGGTGGTTTTCTAGGCCCCTGGTGGTCCGAGGTCGTTCCCGCTGCCCAGATTCATGCGCCAGAGCCTCCTACAGACAATGCACTTTGATTTATTGCACTATCCGTAATAGCACCCGAGATATGACCAGATATATATTGAATTTTACCCTGACCCTGAGTGTCCGGCCCCAAGAGACGGTGGTTTTCTCGGCCCCTGGTGGTCCGGGGTCGTTCCCGCTGCCCAGATTCATGCGCCAGGGCCTCCTACAGACAATGCACGTTGTTTTATTGCGCTATCTCTAATAGCACCCGAGATACCACCAAATATATATTGGATTTTCCCTGACCCTGACAGTCCGGCCTCATGTGTCGGTGATTTTCTCGGTCCCTGGTGGTCCGAGGTAGATCCCGCAGCACAGATTCATGCGCCAGGGCTTCCTGCAGACAATGCAGTATGATTTATTGCGCTACCTCTAATAGCACCCGAGATATCATCAGATACATCCTGGGTTTTTACATGACCTTGGGTGTCCGGCCCCATGAGACGGTGTTTTTCTCGGCCCCCGGTGGTCCGAGGTCGTTCCCGCTATACTGATTCATGCGCCAGGGCCTCCTGCAGATAAATCACTTTGGATTATTGCGCTATCTGTAATAGCACCAGAGATATCACCAGATATATATTGGATTTTTCCCTGACCCTGAGTGTCCGGCCCCATGAGACGGTGGTTTTCTCGGCCCCTGGTGGTCCGAGGTCGTTCCCGCTGCACATATTCATGCGCCAGAGCCTCCTGCAGATAATACACTTTGTATTATTGCGCTATATGTAATAGCACCCGAGATAACACCGGATGTATATTGGATTTTTCCCTGACCCTGAGTGTCCGGCCCCATGAGACGGTGATTTTCTCGGCCCCTGGTGGTCCGGGGTCGTTCCCGCTGCACAGATTCATGCGACAGGGCCTCCTACAGACAATATACTTTGGTTTATTGCGCTATCTCTAATAGCACCCGAGATATCACCAGATATATATTGGATTTTCCCCTGACCCAGAGTGTCCGGCCCCATGTGACGGTGGTTTTCTAGGCCACTGGTGGTCCGAGGTCGTTCCCGCTGCACAGGTTCATGCGCCAGGGCCTCCTGCAGATAATTCACTTTGGTTTATTGCGCTATCTCTAATAGCACCCGAGATATCACCAGATATATAATGGACTTTACCCTGACCCTGAGTGTCCGGCCCCATGAGACGGTGGTTTTCTCGGCCACTGGTGGTCCGAGGTCGTTCCCGCTGCACAGATTCATGCGCCAGGGCCTCCTACAGACAACGCACTTTGATTTATTTCGCTATCTCTATTAGCACCCGAGATATCACCAGATATATATTGGATTTTCCCCTGACCCTGAGTGTCCGGCCCATTAGGAACGGTGGTTTTCTCGCCCCTGGTGGTCCGAGGTCGTTCCCACCGCACAGATTCATGCGCCAGGGCCTCCTGCAGATAATTCACTTTGTCTTATTGCGCTATATGTAATAGCACCCGAGATATCACCAGATGTATATTGGATTTTTCCCTGACCCTGAGTGCCCGGCCCCATGAGACGGTGGTTTTCTCGGCCCCTGGTGGTCCGTGGTCTTTCCCGCTGCACAGATTCATGCGACAGGGCCGCCTACAGACAATGCACTTTGGTTTATTGCGCTATCTCTATTTGCACCCGAGATATCACCAGATATATATTGGATTTTCCCGTGACCCAGAGTGTCCGGCCCCATGTGTCGGTGGTTTTCTCGGCCCCTGGTGGTCCGACGTCGTTCCCGCTGCCCAGATTCATGCGCAAGGGCCTCCTACGGACAATGCACTTTGATTTATTGCGCTATCTGTAATAGCACCCGAGATATCACCAGATATATATTGGATTTGCCCCTGACTTAGAGTGTCCGGCCCCATGTGACGGCGGTTTTCTCGGCCCCTGGTGGTCCGACGTCGTTCCCGCTGCCCAGATTCATGCGCAAGGGCCTCCTACGGACAATGCACTTTGATTTATTGCGCTACCTCTAATAGCACCCGAGATATCACCAGATATACATTGGATTTCCCCTGACCCTCAGTGTCCGGCCCCATGAGACGGTGGTTTTCTCGGCCCCTGGTGGTTCGAGGTCGTTCCCGCTGCACAGATTCATGCGCCAGGGCCTCCTGCAGATAATTCACTCTGGTTTTTTGCGCTATCTCTAATAGCACCCGAGATATCACCAGATATATATTGGATTTTCCCCTGACCCTGAGTGTCAGGCCCCATGAGACTGTGGTTTTCTCGGCCCCTGGTGGTCCGAGGTTGTCCCCGCTGCCCAGATTCATGCGCCAGGGCCTCCTACAGACAATACACTTTGATTTATTGCGCTATCTGTAATAGCACCCGAGAAAGCACCATATATATGCTGGATTTTTACATGACCCTGAGTGAGCGGCCCCGTGAGACGGTGGTTTTCTCGGCCCCTGGTGGTCCGAGGTCGATCCTGCTACACAGATTCATGCGCCAGGGCATCCTGCAGTTAATTCACTTTGGTTTATTGCGCTATCTCTAATAGCACCCGAGATATCACCAGATATATATTGGATTTTCCCCTGACCCAGAGTGTCCGGCCCCATGTGACGGTGGTTTTCTCGGCCCCTGGTGGTCCGAGGTCGTTCCCGCTGCACAGGTTCATGCGCCAGGGCCTCCTGCAGATAATTCACTTTGGTTTATTGCATTATCTCTAATAGTACCCGAGATATCACCAGATACATATTGGATTTCTCCCTGACCCTGAGTGTCCGGCCCCATGAGACGGTGGTTTTCTCGGCCCCTGGTGGTCCGAGGTCGTTCCCGCTGCACATATTCATGCGCCAGGGCCTCCTGCAGATAATTCACTTCGGTTTATGGCGCTATCTCTAATAGCACCCGAGATATCACCAGATATATATTGGATTTTCCCCTGACCCTGAGTGTGCGGCCCCATGAGACGGTGGTTTTCTCGGTCCCTGGTGGTCCGATGGCGACCCGCTGCACAGATGCATGCGCCAGGGCCTCCTACAGACAATGCACTTTGATTTATTGCGCGATCTGAAATAGCACCCGAGATATCACCAGATATATATTGGATTTTTCCCTGACCCTGAGTGTCCGGCCCCATGAGACGGTGGATTTCTCGGCCCCTGGTGGTCCGAGGTCGTTCCCGCTGCACAGATTCATGCGCCAGGGCCTTCTACAGATAATTCACTTTGATTTATCGCGCTATCTCTAATAGCACCCGAGATATCACCAGATATATATTGGACTTCTCCCTGACCCTGAGGTTCCGGCCCCATGAGACGGTGGTTTTCTCGGCTCCTGGTGGTCCGAGGTCGTTACCGCTGCACAGATTCATGCGCCAGGGCCTCCTACAGACAATGCACTTTGATTTATTGCGCTATCTGTAATAGTACCCGAGATATCACCTGCTATATATTGGATTTTTCCCTGACCCTGAGTGTCCTGCCCCATGAGACGTTGGTTTTCTCGGCCCCTGGTGGTCCGAGGCCGTTCCCGCTGTACAGATTCTTGCGCCAGGGCCTCTGCAGATAATTCACTTTGATTTCTTGCGCTATCTCTAATAGCACCCGAGATATCACCAGATATATATCGGATTTCACCCTGACCCTGAGTGCCCGGCCCCACGAGACGGTGGTTTTCTCGGCCCCTGGTGGTCCGAGGTCGTTCCCGCTGCACATATTCATGCGCCAGGGCCTCCTGCTGATAATTCACTTCGGTTTAGTGCGCTATCTCTAATAGCACCCGAGATATCACCAGATATATATTGGATTTTCCCCTGACCCTGAGTGTGCGGCCCCATGAGACGGTGGTTTTCTCGGTCCCTGGTGGTCCGATGGCGACCCGCTGCACAGATGCATGCGCCAGGGCCTCCTGCAGATAATTCACCTTGGTTTATGGCGCTATATCTAATAGCACCCGAGATATCACCAGATATATATTGGATTTCTCCCTGACCCTGAGTGCCCGGCCCCATGAGACGGTGGTTTTCTCGGCCCCTGGTGGTCCGAGGTCGTACCCGCTGCACAGATTCATGCGCCAGGGCCTCCTACAGACAATGCACTTTGATTTATTGCGCGATCTGAAATAGCACACGAGATATCACCAGATATATATTGGATTTTTCCCTGACCCTGAGTGTCCGGCCCCATGAGACGGTGGATTTCTCGGCCCCTGGTGGTCCGAGGTCGTTCCCGCTGCACAGATTCATGCGCCAGGGCCTCCTGCAGATAATTCACTTTGAATTATCGCGCTATCTCTAATAGAACCCGAGATATCACCAGATATATATTGGATTTCTCCCTGACCCTGAGTGTCCGGCCCCATGGGACGGTGGTTTCCTCGGCCCCTAGTGGTCCGAGGTCGTTCCCGCTGCACAGATTCATGCGCCAGGGCCTCCTACAGACAATGCACTTTGATTTATTGCGCGATCTGAAATAGCACCCGAGATATCACCAGATATATATTGGATTTTTCCCTGACCCTGAGTGTCCGGCCCCATGAGACGGTGGATTTCTCGGCCCCTGGTGGTCCGAGGTCGTTCCCGCTGCACAGATTCATGCGCCAGGGCCTCCTGCAGATAATTCACTTTGAATTATCGCGCTATCTCTAATAGCACCCGAGATATCACCATATATATATTGGATTTTTCCCTGACCCTGAGTGCCCGGCACCATGTGTCGGTGATTTTCTCGGACCCTGGTGATCCGAGGTAGATACCTCTGCACAGATTCATGCGGCAGGGCCTCCTGCAGACAATGCACTTTGATTTATTGCGCTATCTGTAATAGTACCCGAGATATCACCTGCTATATATTGGATTTTTCCCTGACCCTGAGTGCCCGGCCCCATGTGTCGGTGATTTTCTCGGACCCTGGTGATCCGAGGTAGATACCTCTGCACAGATTCATGCGCCAGGGCCTCCTGCAGACAATGCACTTTGATTTATTGCGCTATCTGTAATAGCACCCGAGAAAGCACCATATATATGCTGGATTTTTACATGACTTTGGGTGACGGATACCGAAAATCTGTAATTTTCTCGGTCCCTGGCGGTCCGAGGGCGATCCCGCTGCACAGATTCTTGCTCCTGGACCTCATGCAGACAATGCACTTTGATTTATTGCGCTATCTGTAATAGCACCCGAGATATCACCTGATATATATTGGATTTTTCCCTGACCCTCAGTGTCCGGCCCGATGGGGCGGTGGTTTTCTCGGCCCCTGGTGGTCCGAGTTCGTTCCCCCTGCACAGATTCACGCGCAAGGGCCTCCTGCAGATAATTCACTTTGGTTTATTGCGCTATCTCTAATAGCACCGGAGATATCACCAGATATATATTGGTATTTTCCCTGACACTGAGTGTCCGGCCCCATGAGACGGTGGTTTTCTCGGCCCCTGGTGGTCCGAGGTCGTTCCCGCTGCACAGATTCATGCGCCAGGGCCTCCTGCAGATAATGCACTTTGATTTATCGCGCTATCTGTAATGACACCCGTGATATCATCACATATATAATGGATTTTTCCCTGACCCTGAGTGTCCGGCCCCATGAGACGGTGGTTTTCTCGGCACCTGGTGGTCCGAGGTCGTTCCCGCTGCACAGATTCATGCGCCAGGGCCTCCTACAGACAATGCACTTTGATTTATTGCGCGATTTGAAATAGCACCCGAGATATCACCACATATATATTGGATTCTTCCCTGACCCTGAGTGTCCGGCCCCATGAGACGGTGGATTTCTCGGACCCTGGTGGTCCGAGGTCGTTCCCGCTGCACAGATTCATGCGCCAGGGCCTTCTACAGATAATTCACTTTGGTTTATTGCGCTATCTCTAATAGCACCCGAGATATCACCAGATATATATTGGACTTCTCCCTGACCCTGAGTTTCCGGCCCCATGAGACGGTGGTTTTCTCGGCTCCTGGTGGTCCGAGGTCGTTACCGCTGCACAGATTCATGCGCCAGGGCCTCCTACAGACAATGCACTTTGATTTATTGCGCTATCTGTAATAGTACCCGAGATATCACCTGCTATATATTGGATTTTTCCCTGACCCTGAGTGTCCTGCCCCATGAGACGTTGGTTTTCTCGGCCCCTGGTGGTCCGAGGCCGTTCCCGCTGTACAGATTCTTGCGCCAGGGCCTCCTGCAGATAATTCACTTTGCTTTAGTGCGCTATCTGTAAGAGCACCCGAGATATCACCAGATATATATTGGAATTTCCCCTGACCCTGAGTGTGCGGCCCCATGAGACGGTGGTTTTCTCGGCCCCTGGTGGTCCGAGGTCGTTCCCGCTGCACAGATTCATGCGCCAGGGCCTCCTGCAGACAATGCACTTTGACTTATTGCGCTATCGCTAATAGCACCCGAGATATCACCAGATATATGCTGGATTTTTACCTGACCTTGGGTGACGGATACCGATAATCTGTAATTTTCTTGGCCCCTGGTGGTCCGACGTCGTTGCTGCTGCAGAGATTCATGCGCCAGGGCCTCTTGCAGACAATGCACTTCGATTTATCGCGCTATCTGTAATAGCATCCGAGATATCACCAGATATATATTTTATTATTCCCTGACCCTGAGTGTCCGGCCCCATGAGACGGTGGTTTTCTCGGTCCCTGGTGGTCCGAGGTCGTTCCCGCTGCACATATTCATGCGCCAGGGCCTCCTGCAGATAAGTCGCTTCGGTTTATTGCGCTATCTCTAATAGCACCCGAGAAATCACCAGAAGTATATTGGACTTTTTCCCTGACCCTGAGTGTCCGGCCCCATGAGACGGTGGTTTTTTCGGACCCTAGTGGTCCGAGGTCGTTCCCGCTGCACATATTCATGCGCCAGGGCCTCCTGCAGATAAGTCGCTTCGGTTTATTGCGCTATCTCTAATAGCACCCGAGAAATCACCAGAAGTATATTGGACTTTTTCCCGACCCTGAGTGTCCGTCCCCATGAGACGGTGGTTTTCTCGGATCCTGGTGGTCCGAGGTCGGTCCCGCTGCACAGATACATGCGCCAGGGCCTGCTGCAGATAATTCAATTCGATTTATCGCGCTATCTCTAATAGCACCCGAGATATCACCAGATATGTATTGCATTTTTACCCGTCCCTGAGTGTCCGGCCCCATGAGACGGTGATTTTCTCGGATCCTGGTGGTCCGAGGTAGATACCGCTGCACAGATTCATGCGCCAGGGCCTCCTGCAGACAATGCACTTTGATTTCTTGCGCTATCTGTAATAGCACCCTAGATATCACCAGATAAATATTGGATTTTTCCCTGACCCTGTGTGTCCGGCCCCATGAGACGGTGGTTTTCTCGGCGCCTGGTGGTCCGAGGTCGTTCCCGCTGCACAGATGCATAAGCCAGGGCCTCCTGCAGATAATTCACTTTGGTTTATTGCGCTATCTCTAATAGCACCCGAGATATCACCAGATATATATTGGAATTTCCCCTGACCCTGAGTGTGCGGCCCCATGAGACGGTGGTTTTCTCGGTCCCTGGTGGTCCGATGGCGACCGGCTGCACAGATGCATGCGCCAGGGTCTCCTGCAGATAATTCACCTTGGTTTATTTCGCTATATCTAATAGCACCCGAGATATCACCAGACATATATTGGATTTTCCCCTGACCCTGAGTGTCCGGCCCCAGGAGGCGGTGGTTTTCTCGGCCAATGGTTGTCCGAGGACGTTCCCGCTGTATAGATTCATGCGCCAGGGCCTCCTGCAGATAATTCACTTTGGTTTAGTGCGCTATCTGTAAGAGCACCCGAGATATCACCTGATATATATTGGATTTTTCCCTGACCCTGAGTGTCCGGCCCGATGGGACGGTGGTTTTCTCGGCCCCTGGTGGTCCCAGGTCGTTCCCGCTGCACAGATTCACGCGCAAGGGCCTCCTGCAGATAATTCACTTTGGTTTATTGCGCTATCTCTAATAGCACCCGAGAAATCACCAGATATATATTGGTCTTTTCCTTGACCCTGAGTGCCCGGCCCCATGAGACGGTGGTTTTCTCGGCCCCTGGTGGTCAGACGTCGTTGCCGCTGCACAGATTCATGCGCCAGGGCCTGCTGCATATAATACACTTTGATTTGTTGCGCTATCTCTAATAGCACCCGAGATATCACCAGATATATATTGTATTTTTCCCCGACCCTGAGTGTCCGGACCCATGAGACGGTGGTTTTCTCGGCCCCTGGTGGTCCGAGGTCGTTCCCGCTGCACAGATGCATGCGCCAGGGCCTCGTGCAGATAATTCACTTTGGTTTATTGCGCTATCTCTAATAGCACCCGAGATATCACCAGATATATATTAGATTTTCCCCTGACCCTGAGTGTCCGGCCCCATGAGGCGGTGGTTTTCTGGGCCCCTGGTGATCCAAGGTCGGTCCCGCTGCACAGATTCATGCGCCAGGGCCTCCTGCAGACAATGCACTTTGACTTATTGCGCTATCTCTAATAGCACCCGAGATATCACCAGATATATGCTGGATTTTTACCTGACCTTGGGTGACGGATACCGATAATCTGTAATTTTCTTGGCCCCTGGTGGTCCGACGTCGTTGCTGCTGCAGAGATTCATGCGCCAGGCCCTCTTGCAGACAATGCACTTCGATTTATCGCGCTATCTGTAATAGCATCCGAGATATCACCAGATATATATTTTATTATTCCCTGACCCTGAGTGTCCGGCCCCATGAGACGGTGGTTTTCTCGGTCCCTGGTGGTCCGAGGGCGACCCGCTGCACAGATTCATGCGCCAGGGCCTCCTGCAGATATTTCACCATGGTTTATTGCGCTATCTCTAATAGCACCCGAGATATCACCAGATATATATTGGACTTTTCGTCGATCCTGAGTGTCCGGCCCCATGTGTCGGTGGTTTTCTCGGCCCCTGGTGGTTCGAGGTCGTTCCCGCTGCACAGATTCATGCGCCGGGGCCCCCTGCAGATAATTCACTTTGGTTTAGTGCGTTATCTGTAAGAGCACCCGAGAAAGCACCATATATATGCTGGATTTTTAAATGACTTTGGGTGACGGATACCGAAAATCTGTAATTTTCTCGGTCCCTGGTGGTCAGAGGGCGATCCCGCTGCACAGATTCATGCGCCAGGGCCTCCTGCAGACAGTGCAATTTGATTTATCGCGCTGGCTGTAATAGCACCCGAGATATCACCAGATATATATTGGATTTCTCCCTGACCCTGAGTGTCCGGCCCCATGAGACGGTGGTTTTCTCGGACCCTAGTGGTCCGATTTCGTTCCCGCTGCACATATTCATGCGCCAGGGCCTCCTGCAGATAATTCACTTCGGTTTATTGCGTTATCTCTAATAGCACCCGAGAAATCACCAGAAGTATATTGGACTTTTTCCCTGACCCTGAGTGTCCGGCCCCATGAGACGGTGGTTTTTTCGGACCCTAGTGGTCCGAGGTCGTTCCCGCTGCACATATTCATGCGCCAGGGCCTCCTGCAGATAAGTCGCTTCGGTTTATTGCGCTATCTCTAATAGCACCCGAGAATTCACCAGAAGTATATTGGACTTTTTCCCGACCCTGAGTGTCCGTCCCCATGAGACGGTGGTTTTCTCGGCCCCTGGTGGTCCGAGGTCGTCCCCGCTGCACAGATGCATGCGCCAGGGCCCCCTGCAGATAATTCACTTTGGTTTATTGCGCTATCTCTAATAGCAGCCGAGATATCACCAGATATATATTGTATTTTCCCCTGACCCTGAGTGTCCGGCCCAATGAGACGGTGGTTTTCTAGGCCCCTGGTGGTCCGAGGTCGTTCCCGCTGCCCAGATTCATGCGCCAGAGCCTCCTACAGACAATGCACTTTGATTTATTGCACTATCTGTAATAGCAGCCGAGATATCACCAGATATATATTGGATTTTCCCCTGACCCTGAGTGTCCGCCCCATGAGACGGTGTTTTTCTCGGCCCCTGGTAGTCCGAGGTCGTTCCCACTGCACAGATTCATGCGCCAGAGCCTCCTGCAGATAATTCACTTTGTATTATTGCGCTATATGTAATAGCACCCGAGATATCACCAGATGTATATTGGATTTTTCCCTGACCCTGAGTGTACGGCCCCATGAGACGGCGGTTTTCTCGGGCCCTGGTGGTCCGAGGTCGTTCCCGCTGCACAGATTCATGAGCCAGGGCCCCCTGTAGATAATTCACTTTGGTTTAGTGCGCTATCTCTAATAGCACCCGAGCTATCACCAGATATATATTGGATTTTTCCCTGACACTGAGTGTCCGGCCCCATGAGTCGGTGGTTTTCTCGGCCCCTGGTGGTCCGAGGTCGTTCCCGCTGCACAGATTCATGCCCCAGGGCCCGCTACAGATAATTCACTTTGGTTTAGTGCGCTATCTGTAAGAGCACCCGAGATATCACCAGAGATATATTGAATTTTTCAACCGAACCTGACTGTCCCGCCCCATGAGACGGTGGTTTTCTCGGACTCTGGAGATCCGAGGTCGTTCTGGCTGCACAGATGCATGCGCCAGGGCCTCCTGCAGATAATTCACTTTGGTTTATTGCGCTATCTGTAATAGCACCCGAGATATCACAAGATATATATTGAATTTTTCCCTGACCCTGACAGTCCGGCTCCATGAGACGGTGATTTTCTCGGCCCCTGGTGGTCCGAGGTAGTTCCCGCTGCACAGAATCATGCGCCAGGGCTTCCTGCAGACAATGCACTTTGATTTATCGCGCTATCTCTAATAGCACCCGAGATATCACCAGATATATATTGGATTTTACCCTGACACTGCGTGTCCGGAACCATGTGGCGGTGGTTTTCTCGGCCCCTGGTGGTCCGAGGTCGTTCCCGCTGCCCAGATTCATGCGCCAGAGCCTCCTACAGACTTGATTTATTGCGGTATCTGTAATAGCACCAAAGATATCACCAGATATACATTGGATTTTACCCTGACACTGCGTTTCCGGAACCATGAGACGGTGATTTTCTCGGCCCCTGGCGGTCCGAGGTCGTTCCTGCTGCACAGATTCATGCGCCAGGGCCTCCTGCTGATAATTCACTTTGGTTTATTGCGCTATCTCTAATAGCACCCGAGATATCAACAGATATATATTGGATTCTCCCCTGACCCTGAGTGTCCGGCCACATGAGACTGTGGTTTTCTCGGCCCCTGGTGGTAAGATGTCGTTCCCGCTGCACAGATTCATGAGCCTGGGCCTCCTGCAGATAATGCATTTTGATTTATTGCACTATCTGTAATCGCACCCGAGATATCACCAGATATATATTGGATTTTCCCCTGACCCTGAGTGTCCGCCCCATGAGTCGGTGTTTTTCTCGGCCCCTGGTAGTCCGAGGTCGTTCCCACTGCACAGATTCATGCGCCAGAGCCTCCTGCAGATAATTCACTTTGTATTCTTGCGCTATATGTAATAGCACCCGAGATATCACCAGATGTATATTGGATTTTTCCCTGATCCTGAGTGTACGGCCCCATGAGACGGCGGTTTTCTCGGGCCCTGGTGGTCCGACGTCGTTCCCGCTGCACAGATTCATGAGCCGGGGCCCCCTGTAGATAATTCACTTTGGTTTAGTGCGCTATCTCTAATAGCACCCGAGATATCACCAGATATATATTGGATTTTCTCCAGACCCTGAGTATCCGACCCCATGAGACGGTGGTTTTCTCGGCCCCTGGTGGTCCGAGGTCGTTCCCGCTGCACAGATTCATGCGCCAGGGCATCCTACAGACAATGCACTTTGATTTATTGCGCTATCTGTAATAGCACCCGAGATATCACCAGATATACATTGGATTTTTCCCTCACCCTGAGTGTCCGGCCCCATGAGTCGGTGGTTTTCTCGGCCCCTGGTGGTCCTAGGTCGTTCCCGCTGCACAGATTCATGCCCCAGGGCCCGCTACAGATAATTCACTTTGGTTTAGTGCGCTATCTGTAAGAGCACCCGAGATATCACCAGAGATATATTGAATTTTTCAACCGAACCTGACTGTCCCGCCCCATGAGACGGTGGTTTTCTCGGACTCTGGAGATCCGAGGTCGTTCCCGCTGCACAGATGCATGCGCCAGGGCCTCCTGCAGATAATTCACTTTGGTTTATTGCGCTATCTGTAATAGCACCCGAGATATCACAAGATATATATTGGATTTTTCCCTGACCCTGACAGTCCGGCTCCATGAGACGGTGATTTTCTCGGCCCCTGGTGGTCCGAGGTAGTTCCCGCTGCACAGAATCATGCGCCAGGGCGTCCTGCAGACAATGCACTTTGATTCATCGCGCTATCTCTAATAGCACCCGAGATATCACCAGATATATAATGTATTGTTCCCTGACCCTGACAGTCCGGCCCCATGAGACGGTGGTTTTCTCGGACCCTGGTGATCCGAGGTCGTTCCCGCTGCACAGAAGCATGCGCCAGGGCCTCCTGCAGATAACTCACTTTGGTTTATTGCGCTATCTCTAATAGCACCCGAGATATCATCAGATACATCCTGGGTTTTTACACGACCTTGGGTGTCCGGCGCCATGTGTCGGTGGTTTTCTCGGCCCCTGGTGGTCCGAGGTCGTTCCCGCTGCACAGATTCATGCGCCAGGGCATCCTACAGACAATGCACTTTGATTTATTGCGCTATCTGTAATAGCACCCGAGATATCACCAAATATACATTGGATTTTTCCCTCACCCTGAGTGTCCGGCCCCATGAGTCGGTGGTTTTCTCGGCCCCTGCTGGTCCGAGGTCGTTCCCGCTGCACAGATTCATGCGCCAAGGCCTCCTGCAGATAATTCACTTTGGTTTATTGCGCTTTCTGTAATAGTACCCGAGATATCACCGGATATATATTGGATTTTCCAGTGACCCTGAGTGTCCCGCCCCATGAGACGGTGGTTTTCTCGGACCCTGGTGATCCGAGGTCGTTCCCGCTGCACAGTTTCATGCGACAGGGCCTCCTGCAGATAAATCACTTTGGTTTATTGCGCTATCTCTAATAGCACCCGACATATCACCAGATATATAATGGATTTTCCCCTGACCCTGAGTGTCCCGCCCCATGAGGCGGTGGTTTTCTCGGCCCCTGGTGGTCCGAGGTCGTTCCCGCTGCACAGATTCATGCGCCAGGGCATCCTACAGACAATGCACTTTGATTTATTGCGCTATCTCTAATAGCAACCGAGATATCACCAGATACATCCTGGGTTTTTACACGACCTTGGGTGTCCGGCGCCATGTGTCGGTGGTTTTCTCGGCCCCTGGTGGTCCGAGGTCGTTCCCGCTGCACAGATTCATGCGCCAGGGCCTCCTGCAGACAATTCACTTTGTTTTATTGCGCTATCTCTAATAGCACCAGAGATATCACCAGATATATATTGGATTTTTCCCTGACCCTGAGTGTCCGGCCCCATGAGGCGGTGGTTTTCTCGGCCCCTGGTGGTCCGAGGTCGTTCCCGCTGCACAGATTCATGCGCCAGGGCCTCCTGCAGATAATTCACTTTGGTTTCTTGCGCTATCTCTAATAGCACCCGAGATATCACCAGATATATGCTGGATTTTTACATGACCTTGGGTGACGGATTCCGAATATCTGTAATTTTCTCGGCCCCTGGTGGTCCGATGTCGTTCCTGCTGCACGGATTCATGCCAAAGGGCCTCCTACAGACAATGCACTTTGATTTATTTCGCTATCTGTAATAGCACCCGAGATATCACCAGATATATATTGGATTTTGCCCTGACCCTGAGTGTCCGGCCCCATGCGGATGGTGGTTTTCTCCGTCCCTGGTGATCCGAGGTCGTTCCCGCTGTACAGATTCATGCGCCAGGACCTCTTGCAGACAATTCACTTTGGTTTATTGCGCTATCTCTAATAACACCCGAGATATCACCAGATATATATTGCATTTTTCCCTGACCCTGAGTGTCCGGCCCCATGTGTCGGTGGTTTTCTCGGCCCCTGGTGATGCGAGGTCGTTCCCGCTGCACAGATTCATGCGCCAGGGCCTCCTGCAGACAATTCACTTTGGTTTGTTGCGCTATCTCTAATAGCACCAGAGATATCACCAGATATATATTGGATTTTTCCCTGACCCTGAGTGTCCGGCCCCATGAGACGGTGGTTTGTTCGGCCCCTGGTGGTCCGAGGTCGTTCCCGCTGCACAGATTCATGCGCCAGGGCCTCCTGCAGATAATTCACTTTGGTTTATTGCGCTATCTCTAATAGCACCCGAGATATCAGCAGATATATATTGGATTTTCCCCTGACCCTGAGCGTCCGGCCCTATGGGACTGTGGTTTTCTCGGCCCCTGGTGGTCCGAGGTCGTTGCCGCTGCACAGATTCGTGCGCCAGGGCCTCCTGCAGACAACGCACTTTGGTTTATTGCGCTATCTGTAATAGCACCCGAGATATCACCAGATTTATGCTGGATTTTTACATGACCTTGGGTGACGGATTCCGAATATCTGTAATTTTCTCGACCCCTGGTGGTCCGATGTCGTTCCTGCTGCACAGATTCATGCCCCAGGGCCTCCTACAGACAATGCACTTTGATTTATTGCGCTATCTGTAATAGCACCCGAGATATCACCAGATATATATTGGATTATTCCCTGTCCCTGAGTGTCCGGCCCCATGAGACGGTGGTTTTCTCGGCCCGTGGTGGTCCAAGGTCGTTTCTGCTGCACAGATTCATGCGCCAGGCCCTCCTGCAGATAATTCACTTTGGGTTATTGCGCTATCACTAATAGCACCCGAGATATCATCAGATACATCCTGGGTTTTTACATGACCTTGGGAGTGCGGCCCCATGTGTCGGTGGTTTTCTCGGCCCCTGGTGGTCCGAGGTCGTTCCCGCTGCACAGATTCATGCGCCAGGGCCTCCTGCAGATAATTCACTTTGGTTTATTGCGCTATCTCTAATAGCACCCGAGATATTACCAGATATATATTGGATTTTCCCCTGACCCTGATTGTCCGGCCTCATGAGACTGTGGGTTTCTCGGCCCCTGGTGGTCCGAGGTCGTTCCCGCTGCACAGATTCATGCGCCAGAGCCTCGTGCAGATAATTCACTTTGGTTTATTGCGCTATCTCTAATAGCTCCCGAGATATCACCAGATATATATTGGATTTTTCCCTGACATTGAGGGTCCGGCCCCATGAGACGGTGGTTTTCTCGGCCCCTGGTGGTCCGAGGTCGTTCCCGCTGCAAAGATACATGCGCCAGGGCCTCCTGCAGATAATTCACTTTGGTTTATTGCGCTATCTCTAATAGCACCCGAGATATTACCAGATATATATTGGATTTTCCCCTGACCCTGAGTGTCCGGCCCCATGAGACTGTGGTTTTCTCGGCCCCTGGTGGTCCGAGGTCGTTCCCGCTGCACAGATTCATGCGCCTGGGACTCCTGCAGATAATTCACTTTGGTTTATTGCGCTACCTCTAATAGCTCCCGAGATATCACCAGATATATATTGGATTTTTCCCTGACACTGACAGTCCGGCCCCATGTGTCGACGGTTTTCTCGGTCCCTCGTGGTCCGAGGTCGATCCCGCTGAACAGATTCATGCGCCAGGGTTTCCTGCAGACAATTCTCTTTGGTTTATTGCGCTATCTGTAATAGCATCCGAGATATCACCAAATATATGCTAGATTTTTACATGACCTTGGGTGACGGATTCCGAATATCTGTAATTTTCTCGGCCCCTGGTGGTCCGAGGTCGTTCCTCCTGCACAGATTCATTCGCCAGTGCCTCCTACAGACAATGCACTTTGATTTATTGCGCTATCTCTATTAGCACCCGAGATATCACCCGATATATATTGGATTTTCCCCTGATCCTGAGTGTCCGGCCTCACGAGTCGGTGGTTTTCTCGGGCCCTGGTGGTCCGAGGTCCATCCCGCTGCACAGATTCATGCGCCAGGGCTTCCTGCTGACAATTCTCTTTGGTTTATTGCGCTATCTCTAATAGCACCCGAGATATCACCAGATACATATTGAATTTTTCAACCGACCCTGAGTGTCCCGCCCCATGAGACGGTGGTTTTCTCGGACCCTGGTGATCCGAGGTCGTTCCCGCTGCACAGATTCATGCGCCAGGGCATCCTACAGACAATGCACTTTGATTTATTGCGCTATCTCTAATAGCAACCGAGATATCACCAGATACATATTGAATTTTTCAACCGACCCTGAGTGTCCCGCCCCATGAGACGGTGGTTTTCTCAGCCCCTGGTGGTCCGAGGTCGTTGCTGCTGCACAGATTCATGCGCCAAGGCCTCCTGCAGACAACGCACTTTGGTTTATTGCGCTATCTGTAATAGCACCCGAGATATCACAAGATATATGCTGGATTTTTACATGACCTTGGGTGACGGATTCCGAATATCTGTAATTTTCTCGGCCCCTCGTGGTCCGAGGTCGTTCCTGCTGCACAGATTCATGCCCCAGGGCCTCCTACAGACAATGCAATTTGATTTATTGCGCTATCTGTAAGAGCACCCGAGATATCACCCGATACATGCTGGATTTTTACATGACCTTGGGTGACGGATTCCGAATATCTTTAATTTGCTCGGCCCCTGGTGGTCCGAGGTCGTTCCCGCTGCACAGATTCATGTGCCAGGTCCTCCTACAGACAATGCAATTTGATTTATTGCGCTATCTGTAAGAGCACCCGAGATATCACCAGATATATATTGGATTTTTCCTTGACCCGGACAGTCCGGCTCCAGGTGTTTATGGTTTTCTCGGTCCCTCGTGGTCCGAGCTCGATCCCGCTGAACAGATTCATACGCCAGGGCTTCCTGCAGACAATTCACTTTGGTTTATTGCGCTATCTGTAATAGCATCCGAGATATCACCAAATATATGCTGGATTTTTACATGTCCTTGGGTGACGGATTCCGAATATCTGTAATTTTCTCGGCCCCTGGTGGTCCGAGGTCGTTCCTGCTGCACAGATTCATTCGCCAGTGCCTCCTACAGACAATGCACTTTGATTTATTGCGCTATCTCTAATAGCACCCGAGATATCAATAGATATATATTCTATTTTTCCCTGACCCTGAGTGTCCGGCCCCATGAGACGGTAGTTTTCTCAGCCCCTGGTGGTCCGAGGTCGTTCCCTTTGCACAGATTCATGCGCCAGGGCCTCCTGCAGACATTGCACTTTGATTTATTGCGCTTTCTCTAATAGCACCCTTGATATCACCAGATATATATTGGATTTTTCTCTGACCCTGACAGTCCGGCCCCATGAGACGGTAGTTTTCTCAGCCCCTGGTGGTCCGAGGTCGTTCCCGCTGCACAGATTCATGCCCCAGGGCCCGCTACAGATAATTCACTTTGGTTTAGTGCGCTATCAGTAAGAGCACCCGAGATATCACCAGAGATATATTGAATTTTTCAACCGAACCTGTCTGTCCCGCCCCATGAGACGGTGGTTTTCTCGGACTCTGGAGATCCGAGGTCGTTCCCGCTGCACAGATGCATGCGCCAGGGCCTCCTGCAGATAATTCACTTTGGTTTATTGCGCTATCTGTAATAGCACCCGAGATATCACAAGATATATATTGGATTTTTCCCTGACCCTGACAGTCCGGCTCCATGAGACGGTGATTTTCTCGGCCCCTGGTGGTCCGATGTAGTTCCCGCTGCACAGAATCATGCGCCAGGGCTTCCTGCAGACAATGCACTTTGATTTATCGCGCTATCTCTAATAGAACCCGAGATATCACCAGATATATAATGGATTTTTCCCTGACCCTGACAGTCCGGCCCCATAAGACGGCAGTTTTCTCGGACCCTGGTGATCCGAGGTCGTTCCCGCTGCACAGAAGCATGCGCCAGGGCCTCCTGCAGATAACTCACTTTGGTTTATTGCGCTATCTCTAATAGCACCCGAGATATCATCAGATACATCCTGGGTTTTTACACGACCTTGGGTGTCCGGCGCCATGTGTCGGTGGTTTTCTCGGCCCCTGGTGGTCCGAGGTCGTTCCCGCTGCACAGATTCATGCGCCAGGGCATCCTACAGACAATGCACTTTGATTTATTGCGCTATCTGTAATAGCACCCGAGATATCACCAGATATACATTGGATTTTTCCCTCACCCTGAGTGTCCGGCCCCATGAGTCGGTGGTTTTCTCGGCCCCTGGTGGTCCGAGGTCGTTCCCGCTGCACAGATTCATGCGCCAAGGCCTCCTGCAGATAATTCACTTTGGTTTATTGCGCTATCTGTAATAGCACCCGAGATATCACCGGATATATATTGGATTTTCCAGTGACCCTGAGTGTCCCGCCCCATGAGACGGTGGTTTTCTCGGACCCTGGTGATCCGAGGTCGTTCCCGCTGCACAGTTTCATGCGCCAGGGCCTCCTGCAGATAAATCACTTTGGTTTATTGCGCTATCTCTAATAGCACCCGAGATATCACCAGATATATAATGGATTTTCCCCTGACCCTGAGTGTCCCGCCCAATGAGGCGGTGGTTTTCTCGGCCCCTGGTGGTCCGAGGTCGTTCCCGCTGCACAGATGCATGCGCCAGGGCATCCTACAGACAATGCACTTTGATTTATTGCGCTATCTCTAATAGCAACCGAGATATCACCAGATACATCCTGGGTTTTTACACGACCTTGGGTGTCCGGCGCCATGTGTCGGTGGTTTTCTCGGCCCCTGGTGGTCCGAGGTCGTTCCCGCTGCACAGATTCATGCGCCAGGGCCTCCTGCAGACAATTCACTTTGTTTTATTGCGCTATCTCTAATAGCTCCAGAGATATCACCAGATATATATTGGATTTTTCCCTGACCCTGAGTGTCCGGCCCCATGAGACGGTGGTTTTCTCGGCCCCTGGTGGTCCGAGGTCGTTCCCGCTGCACAGATTCATGCGCCAGGGCCTCCTGTAGATAATTCACTTTGGTTTAGTGCGCTATCTCTAATAGCACCCGAGATATCACCAGATATATATTGGATTTTCCCGAGACCCTGAATATCCGACCCCATGAGACGGTGGTTTTCTCGGCCCCTCGTGGTCCGAGGACGTTGCCGCTGCACAGATTCATGCGCCAGGGACTCCTACAGACAATGCACTTTCATTTATTGCACTGTCTGTAATAGCACCCGAGAAATCACCAGATATATATATGATTTTTCCCTGACACTGAGTGTCCGGCCCCATGAGTCGGTGGTTTTCTCTGGCCCTGGTGGTCCGAGGTCGTTCCCGCTGCACAGATTCATGAGCCAGGGCCCCCTGTAGATAATTCACTTTGGTTTATTGCGCTATCTATAATAGCACCCGAGATATCACCAGATATATGCTGGATTTTTACATGACCTTGGGTGACGGATTCCGAATATCTGTAATTTTCTCGGCCCCTGGTGGTCCGAGGTCGTTCCTGCTGCACAGATTCATGCCCCAGGGCCTCCTACAGACAATGCACTTTGATTTATTGCGCTATCTGTAATAGCACCCGAGATATCACCAGATATATATTGGATTTTCCCCTGTCCCTGAGTGTCCGGCCTCATGCGGATGGTGGTTTTCTCGGCCCCTGGTGATCCGAGGTCGTTCCCGCTGTACAGATTCATGCGCCAGGACCTCTTGCAGACAATTCACTTTGGTTTATTGCGCTATCTCTAATAACACCCGAGATATCACCAGATATATATTGCATTTTTCCCTGACCCTGAGTGTACGACCCCATGAGACGGTAGTTTTCTCGGCCCCTGGTGGTCCGAGGTCGTTCCCGCTGCACAGATTCATGCGCCAGGGACTCCTACAGACAATGCACTTTGATGTATTGCGCTATCTGTAATAGCTCGCGAGATATCACCAGATATATATTGGATTTTTCCCTGACCCTGAGTGTCCGGCCCCATGAGACTGTAGTTTTCTCGGCCCCTGGTGGTCCGAGATCGTTCCCGCTGCACAGATTCATGCGCTAGGGCCTCCTGCAGACAATGCACTTTGATTTATTGCGCTATCTGTAATAGCACCCGAGATATCACCAGATATATATTGGATTTTCCCCTGACCCTGAGTGTCCGACCCCATGAGACTGTGGTGTTCCCGGCCTCTGGTGGTCCGAGGTCGTTCCCGCTGCACAGATTCATGCGCCATGGCCTCCTGCAGATAATGCACTTTGATTTATTGCGCTATCTGTAATCGCACCCGAGATATCACCAGATATATATTGGATTTTCCCCTGACCCTGAGTGTCCGCCCCATGAGACGGTGTTTGTCTCGGCCCCTGGTAGTCCGATGTCGTTCCCACTGCACAGATTCATGCGCCAGAGCCTCCTGCAGATAATTCACTTTGTATTATTGCGCTATATGTAATAGCACCCGAGATATCACCAGATGTATATTGGATTTTTCCCTGACCCTGAGTGTACGGCCCCATGAGACGGCGGTTTTCTCGGGCCCTGGTGGTCCGAGGTCGTTGCCGCTGCACAGATTCATGCGCCAGGGACTCCTACAGACAATGCACTTTCATTTATTGCACTGTCTGTAATAGCACCCGAGAAATCACCAGATATATATATGATTTTTCCCTGACACTGAGTGTCCGGCCCCATGAGTCGGTGGTTTTCTCGGGCCCTGGTGGTCCGAGGTCGTTCCCGCTGCACAGATTCATGAGCCAGTGCCCCCTGTAGATAATTCACTTTGGTTTATTGCGCTATCTATAATAGCACCCGAGATATCACCAGATATATGCTGGATTTTTACATGACCTTGGGTGACGGATTCCGAATATCTGTAATTTTCTCGGCCCCTGGTGGTCCGAGGTCGTTCCTGCTGCACAGATTCATGCCCCAGGGCCTCCTACAGACAATGCACTTTGATTTATTGCGCTATCTGTAATAGCACCCGAGATATCACCAGATATATATTGGATTTTCCCCTGACCCTGAGTGTCCGGCCTCATGCGGATGGTGGTTTTCTCGGCCCCTGGTGATCCGAGGTCGTTCCCGCTGCACAGATTCATGCGCCAGGGCCTCCTGCAGACAATTCACTTTGGTTTATTGCGCTATCTCTAATAGCACCAGAGATATCACCAGATATATATTGGATTTTTCCCTGACCCTGAGTGTCCGGCCCCATGAGACGGTGGTTTGCTCGGCCCCTGGTGGTCCGAGGTAGTTCCCGCTGCTCAGATTCGTGCGCCAGGGCCTCCTGCAGACAACGCACTTTGGTTTATTGAGCTATCTGTAATAGCACCCGAGATATCACCAGATATATGCTGGATTTTTACTTGACCTTGGGTGACGGATTCCGAATATCTGTAATTTTCTCGGCCCCTGGTGGTCCGATGTCGTTCCTGCTGCACAGATTCATGCCCCAGGGCCTCCTACAGACAATGCACTTTGATTTATTGCGCTATCTGTAATAGCACCCGAGATATCACCAGATATATATTCTATTTTTCCCTGACCCTGAGTGTCCGGCCCCATGAGACGGTAGTTTTCTCAGCCCCTGGTGGTCCGAGGTCGTTCCCGCTGCACAGATTCATGCGCCAGGGCCTCCTGCAGACAATGCACTTCGATTTATTGCGCTTTCTCTAATAGCTCCCTTGATGTCACCTGATATATATTGGATTTTTCCCTGACCCTGACAGTCCGGCCCCATGAGACGGTGATTTTCTCGGCCCCTGGTGGTCCGAGGTCGATCCCGCTGCACAGATTCATGCGCCAGGGCCTCCTGCAGACAATGCACTTTGGTTTATTGCGCTATCTCTAATAGCACCCGAGATATCACCAGATATATATTGCATTTTTCCCTGACCCTGAGTGTACGGCCCCATGAGACGGTAGTTTTCTCGGCTCCTGGTGGTCCGAGGTCGTTCCCGCTGCACAGATTCATGCGCCAGGGCCTCCTGCAGACAATTCACTTTGGTTTATTGCGCTATCTCTAATAGCACCAGAGATATCATCAGATATATATTGGATTTTTCCCTGACCCTGAGTGTCCGGCCCCATGAGACGGTGGTTTGCTCGGCCCCTGGTGGTCCGAGGTCGTTCCCGCTGCACAGATTCGTGCGCCAGGGCCTCCTGCAGACAATTCACTTTGGTTTATTGCGCTATCTGTAATAGCATCCGAGATATCACCAAATATATGCTGGATTTTTACATGTCCTTGGGTGACGGATTCCGAATATCTGTAATTTTCTCGGCCCCCGGTGGTCTGAGGTCGTTCCTGCTGCACAGATTCATTCGCCAGTGCCTCCTACAGACAATGCACTTTCATTTATTGCGCTATCTCTAATAGCACCCAAGATGTCACCAGATATATATTGGATTTTTCCCTGACCCTGAGTGTCCGGCCCCATGAGACTGTAGTTTTCTCGGTCCCTCGTGGTCCGAGCTCGATCCCGCTGAACAGATTCATACGCCAGGGCTTCCTGCAGACAATTCACTTTGGTTTATTGCGCTATCTGTAATAGCAGCCGAGATATCACCAAATATATGCTGGATTTTTTCATGTCCTTGGGTGACGGATTCCGAATATCTGTAATTTTCTCGGCCCCTGGTGGTCCGAGGTCGTTCCTGCTGCACAGATTCATTCGCCAGTGCCTCCTACAGACAATGCACTTTGATTTATTGCGCTATCTCTAATAGCACCCGAGATGTCAATAAATATATATTCTATTTTTCCCTGACCCTGAGTGTCCAGCCCCATGAGACGGTAGTTTTCTCAGCCCCTGGTGGTCCGAGGTCGTTCCCGCTGCACAGATTCATGCGCCAGGGCCTCCTGCAGACAATGCACTTTGATTTATTGCGTTTTCTCTAATAGCTCCCTTGATATCACCAGATATATATTGGATTTTTCTCTGACCCTGACAGTCCGGCCCCATGAGACGGTAGTTTTCTCGGCCCCTGGTGGTCCGAGGTCGATCCCGCTGCACAGATTCATGCGCCAGGGCCCCCTGCAGATAATTCACTTTGATTTATTGCGGTATCTCTAATAGCAGCCGAGATGTCAATAGATATATATTCTATTTTTCCCTGACCCTGAGTGTCCAGCCCCATGAGACGGTAGTTTTCTCAGCCCCTGGTGGTCCGAGGTCGTTCCCGCTGCACAGATTCATGCGCCAGGGCCTCCTGCAGATAATGCACTTTGATTTATTGCGTTTTCTCTAATAGCTCCCTTGATATCACCAGATATATATTGGATTTTTCTCTGACCCTGACAGTCCGGCCCCATGAGACGGTAGTTTTCTCGGCCCCTGGTGGTCCGAGGTCGATCCCGCTGCACAGATTCATGCGCCAGGGCCCCCTGCAGATAATTCACGTTGATTTATTGCGCTATCTCTAATAGCACCCAAGATGTCACCAGATATATATTGGATTTTTCCCTGACCCTGAGTGTCCGGCCCCATGAGACTGTAGTTTTCTCGGCCCCTGGTGGTCCGAGATCGTTCCCGCTGCACAGATTCATGCGCTAGGGCCTCCTGCAGACAATGCACTTTGATTTATTGCGTTACCTGTAATAGCACCCGAGATATCACTAGATATATATTGGATTTTCCCCTGACCCTGAGTGTCCGGCCCCATGAGACGGTGGTTTTCTCGGCCCCTGGTGGTCCGAGGTCGCTCCTGCTGCACAGATTCATTCGCCAGGGCCACCAACAGATAATTCACTTTGGCTTAGTGCGCTATCTGTAAGAGCACCCGAGATATCACCAGAAATATATTGGATTTTTCTCTGACCCTGAGTGTGCGGTCCCATGAAACGGTGGTTTTCTCGGCCCCTGGTGGTCCGAGGTCGTTGCCGCTGCACAGATTCTTGCGCCAAGGCCTCCTGCAGATAATTCACTTTGGTTTATTGCGCTATCTCTAATAGCACCCGACATATCACCAGATATATATTGGATCTTCCCCTGACCCAGAGTGTCCGGCACCATGAGATGGTGGTTTTCTCGGCCCCTGGTGATCCGAGGACGTTCCCGCTGCACAGATTCATGCGCCAGGGCCTCCTGCAGACAATTCACTTTGGTGTATTGCGCTATCTCTAATAGCACCCGACATATCACCATATATATATATTGGATTTTTCCCCGACCCTGAGTGTGCGGCCCCATGAGACGGTGGTTTTCTCGGCCCCTGTGGTCCGAGGTCGTTCCTGCTGCACAGATTCATTCGCCAGGGGCCTCCTACAGACAATGCACTTTGATTTATTGCGCTATCTCTAATAGCACCCGAGATATCATCAGATGATATCCTGGATTTTTACATGACCTTGGGTGTCCGGCACCGTGTGTCGGTGGTTTTCTCGGCCCCTGGTGGTCCGAGGTCGCTCCTGCTGCACAGATTCATGCGCCAGGGCCACCAACAGATGATTCACTTTGATTTATGGCGCTATATCTAATAGCACCCGAGATATCACCAGATATATATTGGATTTTCGCCTGACCCTGAGCGTCCGGCCCCATGAGACGGTGGTTTTCTCGGCCCCTGGTGGTCCGAGGTCTTTCCCGCTGCACAGATTCATGCGCCAGGGCCTCCTGCAGATAATTCACTTTGGTTTATTGCGCTATCTCTAGTAGCACCCGAGATATCACCAGATATATATTGGATTTTCCCCTGACCCTGAGTGTCCGGCCCCATGAGACTGTGGTTTTCTCGGCCCCTGGTGGTCCGAGGTCGTTCCCGCTGCACAGATTCATGCGCCAGGGCCTCCTACAGATAATTCACTTTGGTATAGTGCGCTATCTGTAAGAGCACCCGAGATATCACCAGAAATATATTGGATTTTTCTCTGACCCTGAGTGGCCGGCCCCATGAGACGGTGGTTTTGTCGGCCCCTGGTGGTCCGAGGTCGTTTCCATTGCACGGATTCATGCACCAGGGCCTCCTACAGATAATTCACTTTGGTTTATTGCGCTATCTCTAATAGCACCCGAGATATCACCAGATATATATCGGATTTTCCCCTGACCCTGAGTGTCCGGCCCAATGAGACGGTGGTTTTCTCTTCCCCTGGTGGTCCGAGGTCGCTCCTGCTGCACAGATTCATTCGCCAGGGCCACCAACAGATGATTCACTTTGATTTATGGCGCTATATCTAATAGCACTCGAGATATCACCAGATATATATTGGATTTTCGCCTGACCCTGAGCGTCCGGCCCCATGAGACGGTGGTTTTCTCGGCCCCTGGTGGTCCGAGGTCTTTCCCGCTGCACAGATTCATGCGCCAGGGCCTCCTGCAGATAATTCACTTTGGTTTATTGCGCTATCGCTAGTAGCACCCGAGATATCACCAGATATATATTGGATTTTCCCCTGACCCTGAGTGTCCGGCCCCATGAGACTGTGGTTTTCTCGGCCCCTGGTGGTCCGAGGTCGTTCCCGCTGCACAGATTCATGTGCCAGGGCCTCCTACAGACAATTCAATTTGGTTTATTGCGCTATCTCTAATAGCACCCGAGATATCACCAGATATATATTGGATTTTCCCCTGATCCTGAGTGTCCGACCCCATGAGACGGTGGTTTTCTTGGCCCCTGGTGGTCCGAGGTCGTTCCCGCTGCACAGATGCATGCGCCAGGGCCTCGTGCAGATAATTCCCTTTGATTTATTGCGCTATCTCTAATAGCACTCGAGATATCACCTGATATATATTGGATTTTCCCCTGACCCTGAGTGTCCGGCCCCGTGAGACGGTGGTTTTCTCGGCCCCTTGTGGTCCGAGGTCGTTCCCGCTGCACAGATTCATGCGCCAGGGCCTCCTGCAGATAATTCACTTTGGTTTATTGCGCTATCGCTAGTAGCACCCGAGATATCACTAGATATATATTTTATTTTCCCCTGACACTGAGTGTCGGGCCCCATGAGACGGTGGTTTTCTCGGCCCCTGGTGGTCCCTGGTCGTTCTCGCTGCACAGATTCATGCGCCAGGGCCTGCTGCAGATAAATCACTTTGGATTATTGCGCTATCTCTAATAGCACCCTAGATATCAACAGATAAATATTGAATTTTTCCTTGACCCTGAGTGTCCGGCCCCATGAGACTGTAGTTTTCTCGGCCCCTGGTGGTCCGAGGTCGATCCCGCAGCACAGGTTCATGCGCGAGGGTCTCCTACAGACAATGCACTTTGATTTATTGCGCTATCTGTAAGAGCACGCGAGATATCACCAGATATATATTGAATTTTCCCCGAACCTGAGGGTCCGGTCCCAAGTGTCGGTGGTTTTCTCGGCCCCTGGTGGTCCGAGGTCGTTCCCGCTGCACAGATTCATGCGCCAGGGCCGCCTACAGACAATGCACTTTGATTTATTGCGCTATCTGTAATAGCACCCGAGATGTCACCAGATATATATTGGATTTTTCCCTGACCCTGACAGTCCGGCCCCATGAGACGGTGATTTTCTCGGCCCCTGGTGGTCCGAGGTCGATCCCGCTGCACAGATTCATGCGCCAGGGCCCCCTGCAGATAATTCACTTTGATTTATTGCGCTATCTCTAATGGCACCCAAGATGTCACCAGATATATATTGGATTTTCGCCTGACCCTGAGCGTCCAGCCCCATGAGACGGTAGTTTTCTCAGCCCCTGGTGGTCCGAGGTCGTTCCCGCTGCACAGATTCATGCGCCAGGGCCTCCTGCAGATAATGCACTTTGATTTATTGCGTTTTCTCTAATAGCTCCCTTGATATCACCAGATATATATTGGATTTTTCTCTGACCCTGACAGTCCGGCCCCATGAGACGGTAGTTTTCTCGGCCCCTGGTGGTCCGAGGTCGATCCCGCTGCACAGATTCATGCGCCAGGGCCCCCTGCAGATAATTCACGTTGATTTATTGCGCTATCTCTAATAGCACCCAAGATGTCACCAGATATATATTGGATTTTTCCCTGACCCTGAGTGTCCGGCCCCATGAGACTGTAGTTTTCTCGGCCCCTGGTGGTCCGAGATCGTTCCCGCTGCACAGATTCATGCGCTAGGGCCTCCTGCAGACAATGCACTTTGATTTATTGCGTTACCTGTAATAGCACCCGAGATATCACTAGATATATATTGGATTTTCCCCTGACCCTGAGTGTCCGGCCCCATGAGACGGTGGTTTTCTCGGCCCCTGGTGGTCCGAGGTCGCTCCTGCTGCACAGATTCATTCGCCAGGGCCACCAACAGATAATTCACTTTGGCTTAGTGCGCTATCTGTAAGAGCACCCGAGATATCACCAGAAATATATTGGATTTTTCTCTGACCCTGAGTGTGCGGTCCCATGAAACGGTGGTTTTCTCGGCCCCTGGTGGTCCGAGGTCGTTGCCGCTGCACAGATTCTTGCGCAAAGGCCTCCTGCAGATAATTCACTTTGGTTTATTGCGCTATCTCTAATAGCACCCGACATATCACCAGATATATATTGGATCTTCCCCTGACCCAGAGTGTCCGGCACCATGAGATGGTGGTTTTCTCGGCCCCTGGTGATCCGAGGACGTTCCCGCTGCACAGATTCATGCGCCAGGGCCTCCTGCAGACAATTCACTTTGGTGTATTGCGCTATCTCTAATAGCACCCGACATATCACCATATATATATATTGGATTTTTCCCCGACCCTGAGTGTGCGGCCCCATGAGACGGTGGTTTTCTCGGCCCCTGTGGTCCGAGGTCGTTCCTGCTGCACAGATTCATTCGCCAGGGGCCTCCTACAGACAATGCACTTTGATTTATTGCGCTATCTCTAATAGCACCCGAGATATCATCAGATGATATCCTGGATTTTTACATGACCTTGGGTGTCCGGCACCGTGTGTCGGTGGTTTTCTCGGCCCCTGGTGGTCCGAGGTCGCTCCTGCTGCACAGATTCATGCGCCAGGGCCACCAACAGATGATTCACTTTGATTTATGGCGCTATATCTAATAGCACCCGAGATATCACCAGATATATATTGGATTTTCGCCTGACCCTGAGCGTCCGGCCCCATGAGACGGTGGTTTTCTCGGCCCCTGGTGGTCCGAGGTCTTTCCCGCTGCACAGATTCATGCGCCAGGGCCTCCTGCAGATAATTCACTTTGGTTTATTGCGCTATCTCTAGTAGCACCCGAGATATCACCAGATATATATTGGATTTTCCCCTGACCCTGAGTGTCCGGCCCCATGAGACTGTGGTTTTCTCGGCCCCTGGTGGTCCGAGGTCGTTCCCGCTGCACAGATTCATGCGCCAGGGCCTCCTACAGATAATTCACTTTGGTATAGTGCGCTATCTGTAAGAGCACCCGAGATATCACCAGAAATATATTGGATTTTTCTCTGACCCTGAGTGGCCGGCCCCATGAGACGGTGGTTTTGTCGGCCCCTGGTGGTCCGAGGTCGTTCCCATTGCACGGATTCATGCACCAGGGCCTCCTACAGATAATTCACTTTGGTTTATTGCGCTATCTCTAATAGCACCCGAGATATCACCAGATATATATCGGATTTTCCCCTGACCCTGAGTGTCCGGCCCAATGAGACGGTGGTTTTCTCGGCCCCTGGTGGTCCGAGGTCGCTCCTGCTGCACAGATTCATTCGCCAGGGCCACCAACAGATGATTCACTTTGATTTATGGCGCTATATCTAATAGCACTCGAGATATCACCAGATATATATTGGATTTTCGCCTGACCCTGAGCGTCCGGCCCCATGAGACGGTGGTTTTCTCGGCCCCTGGTGGTCCGAGGTCTTTCCCGCTGCACAGATTCATGCGCCAGGGCCTCCTGCAGATAATTCACTTTGGTTTATTGCGCTATCGCTAGTAGCACCCGAGATATCACCAGATATATATTGGATTTTCCCCTGACCCTGAGTGTCCGGCCCCATGAGACTGTGGTTTTCTCGGCCCCTGGTGGTCCGAGGTCGTTCCCGCTGCACAGATTCATGTGCCAGGGCCTCCTACAGACAATTCAATTTGGTTTATTGCGCTATCTCTAATAGCACCCGAGATATCACCAGATATATATTGGATTTTCCCCTGATCCTGAGTGTCCGACCCCATGAGACGGTGGTTTTCTTGGCCCCTGGTGGTCCGAGGTCGTTCCCGCTGCACAGATGCATGCGCCAGGGCCTCGTGCAGATAATTCCCTTTGATTTATTGCGCTATCTCTAATAGCACTCGAGATATCACCTGATATATATTGGATTTTCCCCTGACCCTGAGTGTCCGGCCCCGTGAGACGGTGGTTTTCTCGGCCCCTTGTGGTCCGAGGTCGTTCCCGCTGCACAGATTCATGCGCCAGGGCCTCCTGCAGATAATTCACTTTGGTTTATTGCGCTATCGCTAGTAGCACCCGAGATATCACTAGATATATATTTTATTTTCCCCTGACACTGAGTGTCGGGCCCCATGAGACGGTGGTTTTCTCGGCCCCTGGTGGTCCCTGGTCGTTCTCGCTGCACAGATTCATGCGCCAGGGCCTGCTGCAGATAATTCACTTTGGATTATTGCGCTATCTCTAATAGCACCCTAGATATCAACAGATAAATATTGAATTTTTCCTTGACCCTGAGTGTCCGGCCCCATGAGACTGTAGTTTTCTCGGCCCCTGGTGGTCCGAGGTCGATCCCGCAGCACAGGTTCATGCGCGAGGGTCTCCTACAGACAATGCACTTTGATTTATTGCGCTATCTGTAAGAGCACGCGAGATATCACCAGATATATATTGAATTTTCCCCGAACCTGAGGGTCCGGTCCCAAGTGTCGGTGGTTTTCTCGGCCCCTGGTGGTCCGAGGTCGTTCCCGCTGCACAGATTCATGCGCCAGGGCCGCCTACAGACAATGCACTTTGATTTATTGCGCTATCTGTAATAGCACCCGAGATGTCACCAGATATATATTGGATTTTTCCCTGACCCTGACAGTCCGGCCCCATGAGACGGTGATTTTCTCGGCCCCTGGTGGTCCGAGGTCGATCCCGCTGCACAGATTCATGCGCCAGGGCCCCCTGCAGATAATTCACTTTGATTTATTGCGCTATCTCTAATGGCACCCAAGATGTCACCAGATATATATTGGATTTTCGCCTGACCCTGAGCGTCCGGCCCCATGAGACTGTAGTTTTCTCGGTCCCTCGTGGTCCGAGCTCGATCCCGCTGAACAGATTCATACGCCAGGGCTTCCTGCAGACAATTCACTTTGGTTTATTGCGCTATCTGTAATAGCAGCCGAGATATCACCAAATATATGCTGGATTTTTTCATGTCCTTGGGTGACGGATTCCGAATATCTGTAATTTTCTCGGCCCCTGGTGGTCCGAGGTCGTTCCTGCTGCACAGATTCATTCGCCAGTGCCTCCTACAGACAATGCACTTTGATTTATTGCGCTATCTCTAATAGCACCCGAGATGTCAATAGATATATATTCTATTTTTCCCTGACCCTGAGTGTCCAGCCCCATGAGACGGTAGTTTTCTCAGCCCCTGGTGGTCCGAGGTCGTTCCCGCTGCACAGATTCATGCGCCAGGGCCTCCTGCAGACAATGCACTTTGATTTATTGCGTTTTCTCTAATAGCTCCCTTGATATCACCAGATATATATTGGATTTTTCTCTGACCCTGACAGTCCGGCCCCATGAGACGGTAGTTTTCTCGGCCCCTGGTGGTCCGAGGTCGATCCCGCTGCACAGATTCATGCGCCAGGGCCCCCTGCAGATAATTCACTTTGATTTATTGCGCTATCTCTAATAGCAGCCGAGATGTCAATAGATATATATTCTATTTTTCCCTGACCCTGAGTGTCCAGCCCCATGAGACGGTAGTTTTCTCAGCCCCTGGTGGTCCGAGGTCGTTCCCGCTGCACAGATTCATGCGCCAGGGCCTCCTGCAGATAATGCACTTTGATTTATTGCGTTTTCTCTAATAGCTCCCTTGATATCACCAGATATATATTGGATTTTTCTCTGACCCTGACAGTCCGGCCCCATGAGACGGTAGTTTTCTCGGCCCCTGGTGGTCCGAGGTCGATCCCGCTGCACAGATTCATGCGCCAGGGCCCCCTGCAGATAATTCACGTTGATTTATTGCGCTATCTCTAATAGCACCCAAGATGTCACCAGATATATATTGGATTTTTCCCTGACCCTGAGTGTCCGGCCCCATGAGACTGTAGTTTTCTCGGCCCCTGGTGGTCCGAGATCGTTCCCGCTGCACAGATTCATGCGCTAGGGCCTCCTGCAGACAATGCACTTTGATTTATTGCGTTACCTGTAATAGCACCCGAGATATCACTAGATATATATTGGATTTTCCCCTGACCCTGAGTGTCCGGCCCCATGAGACGGTGGTTTTCTCGGCCCCTGGTGGTCCGAGGTCGCTCCTGCTGCACAGATTCATTCGCCAGGGCCACCAACAGATAATTCACTTTGGCTTAGTGCGCTATCTGTAAGAGCACCCGAGATATCACCAGAAATATATTGGATTTTTCTCTGACCCTGAGTGTGCGGTCCCATGAAACGGTGGTTTTCTCGGCCCCTGGTGGTCCGAGGTCGTTGCCGCTGCACAGATTCTTGCGCCAAGGCCTCCTGCAGATAATTCACTTTGGTTTATTGCGCTATCTCTAATAGCACCCGACATATCACCAGATATATATTGGATCTTCCCCTGACCCAGAGTGTCCGGCACCATGAGATGGTGGTTTTCTCGGCCCCTGGTGATCCGAGGACGTTCCCGCTGCACAGATTCATGCGCCAGGGCCTCCTGCAGACAATTCACTTTGGTGTATTGCGCTATCTCTAATAGCACCCGACATATCACCATATATATATATTGGATTTTTCCCCGACCCTGAGTGTGCGGCCCCATGAGACGGTGGTTTTCTCGGCCCCTGTGGTCCGAGGTCGTTCCTGCTGCACAGATTCATTCGCCAGGGGCCTCCTACAGACAATGCACTTTGATTTATTGCGCTATCTCTAATAGCACCCGAGATATCATCAGATGATATCCTGGATTTTTACATGACCTTGGGTGTCCGGCACCGTGTGTCGGTGGTTTTCTCGGCCCCTGGTGGTCCGAGGTCGCTCCTGCTGCACAGATTCATGCGCCAGGGCCACCAACAGATGATTCACTTTGATTTATGGCGCTATATCTAATAGCACCCGAGATATCACCAGATATATATTGGATTTTCGCCTGACCCTGAGCGTCCGGCCCCATGAGACGGTGGTTTTCTCGGCCCCTGGTGGTCCGAGGTCTTTCCCGCTGCACAGATTCATGCGCCAGGGCCTCCTGCAGATAATTCACTTTGGTTTATTGCGCTATCTCTAGTAGCACCCGAGATATCACCAGATATATATTGGATTTTCCCCTGACCCTGAGTGTCCGGCCCCATGAGACTGTGGTTTTCTCGGCCCCTGGTGGTCCGAGGTCGTTCCCGCTGCACAGATTCATGCGCCAGGGCCTCCTACAGATAATTCACTTTGGTATAGTGCGCTATCTGTAAGAGCACCCGAGATATCACCAGAAATATATTGGATTTTTCTCTGACCCTGAGTGGCCGGCCCCATGAGACGGTGGTTTTGTCGGCCCCTGGTGGTCCGAGGTCGTTCCCATTGCACGGATTCATGCACCAGGGCCTCCTACAGATAATTCACTTTGGTTTATTGCGCTATCTCTAATAGCACCCGAGATATCACCAGATATATATCGGATTTTCCCCTGACCCTGAGTGTCCGGCCCAATGAGACGGTGGTTTTCTCGGCCCCTGGTGGTCCGAGGTCGCTCCTGCTGCACAGATTCATTCGCCAGGGCCACCAACAGATGATTCACTTTGATTTATGGCGCTATATCTAATAGCACTCGAGATATCACCAGATATATATTGGATTTTCGCCTGACCCTGAGCGTCCGGCCCCATGAGACGGTGGTTTTCTCGGCCCCTGGTGGTCCGAGGTCTTTCCCGCTGCACAGATTCATGCGCCAGGGCCTCCTGCAGATAATTCACTTTGGTTTATTGCGCTATCGCTAGTAGCACCCGAGATATCACCAGATATATATTGGATTTTCCCCTGACCCTGAGTGTCCGGCCCCATGAGACTGTGGTTTTCTCGGCCCCTGGTGGTCCGAGGTCGTTCCCGCTGCACAGATTCATGTGCCAGGGCCTCCTACAGATAATTCACTTTGGTTTATTGCGCTATCTCTAATAGCACCCGAGATATCACCAGATATATATCGGATTTTCCCCTGACCCTGAGTGTCCGACCCCATGAGACGGTGGTTTTCTTGGCCCCTGGTGGTCCGAGGTCGTTCCCGCTGCACAGATGCATGCGCCAGGGCCTCGTGCAGATAATTCCCTTTGATTTATTGCGCTATCTCTAATAGCACTCGAGATATCACCTGATATATATTGGATTTTCCCCTGACCCTGAGTGTCCGGCCCCGTGAGACGGTGGTTTTCTCGGCCCCTTGTGGTCCGAGGTCGTTCCCGCTGCACAGATTCATGCGCCAGGGCCTCCTGCAGATAATTCACTTTGGTTTATTGCGCTATCGCTAGTAGCACCCGAGATATCACTAGATATATATTTTATTTTCCCCTGACACTGAGTGTCGGGCCCCATGAGACGGTGGTTTTCTCGGCCCCTGGTGGTCCCTGGTCGTTCTCGCTGCACAGATTCATGCGCCAGGGCCTGCTGCAGATAATTCACTTTGGATTATTGCGCTATCTCTAATAGCACCCTAGATATCAACAGATAAATATTGAATTTTTCCTTGACCCTGAGTGTCCGGCCCCATGAGACTGTAGTTTTCTCGGCCCCTGGTGGTCCGAGGTCGATCCCGCAGCACAGGTTCATGCGCGAGGGTCTCCTACAGACAATGCACTTTGATTTATTGCGCTATCTGTAAGAGCACGCGAGATATCACCAGATATATATTGAATTTTCCCCGAACCTGAGGGTCCGGTCCCAAGTGTCGGTGGTTTTCTCGGCCCCTGGTGGTCCGAGGTCGTTCCCGCTGCACAGATTCATGCGCCAGGGCCGCCTACAGACAATGCACTTTGATTTATTGCGCTATCTGTAATAGCACCCGAGATGTCACCAGATATATATTGGATTTTTCCCTGACCCTGACAGTCCGGCCCCATGAGACGGTGATTTTCTCGGCCCCTGGTGGTCCGAGGTCGATCCCGCTGCACAGATTCATGCGCCAGGGCCCCCTGCAGATAATTCACTTTGATTTATTGCGCTATCTCTAATGGCACCCAAGATGTCACCAGATATATATTGGATTTTTCCCTGACCCTGACAGTCCGGCCCCATGAGACGGTGATTTTCTCGGACCCTGGTGGTCCGAGGTCGATCCCGCTGCACAGATTCATGCGCCAGGGCCTCCTGCAGACAATGCACTTTGGTTTATTGCGCTATCTCTAATAGCACCCGAGATATCACCAGATATATATTCTATTTTTCCCTGACCCTGAGTGTCCGGCCCCATGAGACGGTAGTTTTCTCAGCCCCTGGTGGTCCGAGGTCGTTTCCACTGCGCAGATTCATACGCCAGGGCGTTCTGCAGATAATGCACATTGATTTATTGCGCTATCTGTAACAGCACCCGAGATATCACCAGATATATATTGGATTTTTCCCTGACCCTGAGTGTCCGGCCCCATGAGACGGTGGTTTTCTCGGCCCCTGGTGGTCCGAGGTCGTTCCCGCTGCACAGATTCATGCGCCAGGGCCTCCTGCAGACAATGCACTTTGATTTATTGCGCTTTCTCTAATAGCTCCCTTGATATCACCAGATATATATTGGATTTTTCTCTGACCCTGACAGTCCGGCCTCATGAGACGGTAGTTTTCTCGGCCCCTGGTGGTCCGAGGTCGATCCCGCTGCACAGATTCATGCGCCAGGGCCTCCTAGAGACAATGCACTTTGATTTCTTGCGCTATATCTAATAGCACCCGAGATATCACCATATATATATTGGATTTTCCCCTGACCCTGAGTGTCCGGACCCATGAGACGGTGGTTTTCTCGACCCCTGGGGGTCCGAGGTCGTTCCCGCTGCACAGATTCATGCGCCAGGGTCTCCTACAGACAATGCACTTTGATTTCTTGCGCTATCTGTAATAGCACCCGAGATATCACTAGATATATATTTTATTTTCCCCTGACACTGAGTGTCGGGCCCCATGAGACGGTGGTTTTCTCGGCCCCTGGTGGTCCCTGGTCGTTCTCGCTGCACAGATTCATGCGCCAGGGCCTGCTGCAGATAATTCACTTTGGATTATTGCGCTATCTCTAATAGCACCCTAGATATCACCAGATAAATATTGAATTTTTCCTTGACCCTGAGTGTCCGGCCCCATGAGACGGTGATTTTCTCGGCCCCTGGTGGTCCGAGGTCGTTCCCGCTGCACAGATTCATGCGCCAGGGCCTCCTGCAGACAATGCACTTTGATTTATTGCGCTATCTCTAATAGCACCCGAGATATCACCAGATATATATTGGATTTTTCCCTGACCCCGAGTGTCCGGCCCCATGAGCCGGTGGTTGTCTCGGCCCCTGGTGGTCCGAGGTCGTTCCCGCTGCACAGATGCATGCGCCAGGGCCACCAACAGATGATTCACTTTGATTTATGGCGCTATATCTAATAGCACCCGAGATATCACCAGATATATATTGGATTTTCGCCTGACCCTGAGCGTCCGTCCCCATGAGACGGTGGTTTTCTCGGGCCCTGGTGGTCCGAGATCGTTCCCGCGACACAGATTCATGCGCCAGGGCCTCCTACAGATAATGCACTTTGATTTATTGCGCTATCTGTAAGAGCACCCGAGATGTCACCAGATATATATTGGATTTTTCCTTGACCCGGACAGTCCGGCCCCATGTGTTTATGGTTTTCTCGGCCCCTGGTGGTCTGAGGTCGTTCCTGCTGCACAGATTCATTCGCCAGTGCCTCCTACAGACAATGCACTTTGATTTATTGCGCTATCTCTAATAGCACCCGAGATATGAATAGATATATATTCTATTTTTCCCTGACCCTGAGTGTCCGGCCCCATGAGACGGTAGTTTTCTCAGCCCCTGGTGGTCCGAGGTCGTTCCCGCTGCACAGATTCATGCGCCAGGGCCTCCTGCAGACAATGCACATTGATTTATTGCGCTATATCTAATAGCACCCGAGATATCATCAGATACATCCTGGATTTTTACATGACCTTGGGTGTCCGGCACCATGTGTCGGTGGTTTTCTCGGCCCCTGGTGGTCCGAGGTCGCTCCCGCTGCACAGGTTCATGCGCCAGGGACTCCCGCAGACAATGCACTTCGATTTATGGCGCTATATCTAATAGCACCCGAGATATCACCAGATATATATTGGATTTTCCCCTGATCCTGAGTGTCCGGCCATATGAGACGTTGGTTTTCTAGGCCCCTGGTGGTCCGAGTTCATTCCCGCTGCACAGATTCATGCGCCAGTGCCTCCTGCAGATAATTCACTTTGATTTATTGCGCTATCTGTAATAGTACCCGAGATATCACCAGATATATATTGGATTTTGCCCTGACCCTGAGAGTCCGGCCCCATGAGACGGTGGTTTTCTCGGCCCCTGGTCATCTGAGGTCGTTCCCGCTTCACAGATGCATGCGACAGGGCCTCCTACGGACAATGCACTTTGATTTATTCCGCTATCTGTTATAGCACCCGAGATATCACCAGATATATATTGGATTTATCCCTGTCCCTGAGTGTCCGGCCATATGAGACGGTGGTTTTCTAGGCCCCTGGTGGTCCGAGTTCATTCCCGCTGCACCGATTCATGCGCCAGTGCCTCCTGCAGATAATTCACTTTGATTTATTGCGCTATCTGTAATAGCACCCGAGATATCACCAGATATATATTGGATTTTTCCATGACCCTGACAGTCCGGCCCCATGAGACGGTGATTTTCTCGGCCCCTGGTGGTCCGAGGTCGATCCCGCTGCACATATTCATGCGCCAGGGCCTCCTACAGACAATGCACTTTGATTTATTGCGCCATCTGTAATAGCACCCGAGATATCACCAGATATATATTGGATTTTGCCCTGACCCTGAGTGTCCGGCCCCATGAGACGGTGGTTTTCTCGGGCCCTGGTGGTCCGAGATCGTTCCCGCTGCACAGATTCATGCGCCAGGTCCTCCTACAGACAATGCACTTTGATTTATTGCGCTATCTGTAATAGAACCCGACATATCACCATATATATATTGGATTTTTCCCCGACCCTGAGTGTGCTGCCCCATGAGACGGTGGTTTTCTCGGCCCCCGTGGTCCGAGGTCGTTCCTGCTGCACAGATTCATTCGCCAGTGCCTCCTACAGACAATGCACTTTGATTTATTGCGCTATCTCTAATAGCACCCGAGATATCATCAGATACATCCTGGATTTTTACATGACCTTGGGTGTCCGGCACCATGTGTCGGTGGTTTTCTCGGCCCCTGGTGGTCCGAGGTCGCTCCTGCTGCACAGATTCATGTGCCAGGGCCTCCTACGGACAATGCTATTTGATTTATTGCGCTATCTGATATAGCACCCGAGATATCACCAGATATATATTGGATTTTCCCCCGACCCTGAGTGTCCCACCCCATGAGACTGTGGTTTTCTCGGCCCCTGGTGGTCCGAGGTCGTTCCCGCTGCACAGATTCATGTGCCAGGGCCTCCTACAGACAATTCACTTTGGTTTATTGCGCTATCTCTAATAGCACCCGAGATATCACCAGATATATATTGGATTTTCCCCTGATCCTGAGTGTCCGACCCCATGAGACGGTGGTTTTCTTGGCCCCTGGTGGTCCGAGGTCGTTCCCGCTGCACAGATGCATGCGCCAGGGCCTCGTGCAGATAATTCCCTTTGATTTATTGCGCTATCTCTAATAGCACTCGAGATATCACCTGATATATATTGGATTTTCCCCTGACCCTGAGTGTCCGGCCCCGTGAGACGGTGGTTTTCTCGGCCCCTTGTTGTCCGAGGTCGTTCCCGCTGCACAGATTCATGCGCCAGGGCCTCCTACAGATAATTCACTTTGGTTTATTGCCCTATCTTTATTAGCACCGGAGATATCACCAGATATATATTGGATTTTTCCCTGACCCTGAGTATGCGGACCCATGAGACGGTGGATTTCTCGGCCCCTGGTGGTCCTAGGTCGTTCCCGCTGCACAGATTCATGCGCCAGGGCCTCCCGCAGACAAAGCACTTTGATTTATCGATCTATCTCTAATAGCACCCGAGATATCACCAGATATATATTTGATTTTCCCCTGACCCTGAGTGTCCGGCCCCATGGGACTGTGGTTTTCTCGGCCCCTGGTGATCCGAGGTCGTTTCCGCTGCACAGATTCATGCGCAAGGGTCTCCTACGGACAATGCACTTTGATTTATTGCGTTATCTGTAATAGCACCCGAGATATCACCAGATATATATTGGATTTTCCCCTGACCCTGAGTGTCCGGCCCCATGACACTGTGGTTTTCTCGGCGCCTGGTGGTCCGAGGTCGTTCCCGCTGCACAAATTCATGCGCCAGGGTCTCCTACAGGCAATGCACTTTGATTTATTGGGCTATCTGTAATAGCACCCGAGATATCACCAGATATATATTGGATTTTTCCCTGACCCTGAGTGTCCGGCCCCATGAGACGGTGGTTTTCTCGGCCCCCGGTGGTCCGAGGTCGTTCCCGCTGCACAGATTCATGCGCCAGGGCCTCCTGCAGATAATTCACTTTGGTTTATTAGGCTATCTCCAATAGCACCCGAGATATCACCAGATATATATTGGATTTTTCCCTGACCCTGAGTGTCCGGCCCCATGAGACGGTGGTTTTCTCGGCCCCTGGTGGTCCGAGGTCGTTCCCGCTGCACAGATTCATGCGCCAGGGCCTCCTGCAGATAATTCACTTTTGTTTATTGCGCTATCTCCAATAGCACCCGAGATATTACCAGATATATATTGGATTTTTCCCTGACCCTGAGTGTCCGGCCCCATGAGACGGTGGTTTTCTCGGCCCCTGGTGGTCCGAGGTCGTTCCCGCTGCACAGATTCATGCGCCAGGGCGTTCTGCAGATAATTCACCTTCGCTTATTGCGCTATCTGTAATAGCACCCGAGATATCACCAGATATATATTGGATTTTTCCCTGACCCTGAGTGTCCGGCCCCATGAGACGGTGGTTTTCTCGGCCCCTGGTGGTCCGAGGTCGTTCCCGCTGCACAGATTCATGCGCCAGGGCGTTCTGCAGATAATGCACTTTGATTTATTGCGCCATCTGTAATAGCACCCGAGATATCACCAGATATATATTGGATTTTTCCCTGACCCTGAGTGTCCGGCCCCATGAGACGGTGGTTTTCTAGGCCCCTGGTGGTCCGAGGTCGTTCCCGCTGCCCAGATTTATGCGCAGGGGCCTCCTACGGACAATGCACTTTGATTTATTGCGCTATCTGTAATAGCACCCGAGATATCACCAGATACATATTGGATTTTTCCCGGACCCTGAGTGTCCGGCCCCATGAGACGGTGGTTTTCTCGGCCCCTGGTGGTCCGAGGTCGTTCCCGCTGCACAGATTCATGCACCAGGGCCTCCTACAGATAATTCACTTTGGTTTATGGCGCTATATCTAATAGCACCCGAGATATCACCAGGTTTATATTGGATTTTCCCCTGACCATGAGTGTCCGGCCCCATGAGACTGTGGTTTTCTCGGCCCCTGGTGGTCCGAGGTCGTTCCCGCTGCACAGATTCATGCGCCGGGGCCTCCTGCAGATAATTCACTTTGGTTTATTGCGCTATCTCTAATAGCACCCGAGATATCACCAGATATATAATGGATTTTTCCCTGACCCTGAGTGTCCGGCCCCATGAGACGGTTGTTTTCTCGGCCCCTGGTGGTCCGAGGTCGTTCCCGCTGCCCAGATTTATGCGCAGGGGCCTCTTACGGACAATGCACTTTGATTTATTGCGCTATCTCTAATAGCACCCGAGATATCACCAGATATATATTGGATTTTTCCCTGACCCTGAGCGTCCGGCCCCATGAGACTGTGGTTTTCTCCTCCCCTGGTGGTCCGAGGTCGTTCCCGCTGCCCAGATTCATGCGCCAGGGCCTCCTACAGGCAATGCACTTTGATTTATTTCGCTATTTGTAATAGCACCCGAGATATCACCAGATATATATTGGATTTTTCCCTGACCCTGAGTGTCTGGCCCCATGAGACGGTGGTTTTCTCGGCCCCTGGTGGTCCGAGGTCGTTCCCGCTGCCCAGATTCATGCGCAAGGGCCTCCTACGGACAATGCACTTTGATTTATGGCGCTATATCTAATAGCACCCGAGATATCACCAGGTATATATTGGATTTTCCCCTGACCATGAGTGTCCGGCCCCATGAGACTGTGGTTTTCTCGGTCCCTGGTGGTCCGAGGTCGTTTCCACTGCGCAGATTCATACGCCAGGGCGTTCTGCAGATAATGCACATTGATTTATTGCGCTATCTGTAACAGCACCCGAGATATCACCAGATATATATTGGATTTTTCCCTGACCCTGAGTGTCCGGCCCCATGAGACGGTGGTTTTCTCGGCCCCTGGTGGTCCGAGGTCGTTCCCGCTGCACAGATTCATGCGCCAGGGCCTCCTGCAGATAATTCACTTTGGATTATTGCGCTATCTCCAATAGCACCCGAGATATCAGCAGATATATATTGGATTTTTCCCTGACCCTGAGTGTCCGGCCCCATGAGACGGTGGTTTTCTCGGCCCCTGGTGGTCCGAGGTCGTTCCCGCTGCCCAGATTTATGCGCAGGGGACTCCTACGGACAATGCACTTTGATTTATTGCGCTATCTCTAATAGCACCCGAGATATCACCAGATATATATTGGATTTTTCCCTGACCCTGAGTGTCCGGCCCCATGAGACGGTGGTTTTCTCGGCCCCTGGTGGTCCGAGGTCGTTCCCGCTGCACAGATTCATGCGCCAGGGTCTCCTACAGGCAATGCACTTTGATTTATTGGGCTATCTGTAATAGCACCCGAGATATCACCAGACATATATTGGATTTTTCCCTGACCCTGAGTGTCCGGCCCCATGAGACGGTGGTTTTCTCGGCCCCTGGTGGTCCGAGGTCGTTCCCGCTGCTCAGATTCATGCGCCAGGGCCTCCTGCAGATAATTCACTTTGGTTTATTGCGCTATCTCCAATAGCACCCGAGATATCACCAGATATATATTGGATTTTTCCCTGACCCTGAGTGTCCGGCCCCATGAGACGGTGGTTTTCTCGGCCCCTGGTGGTCCGAGGTCGTTCCCGCTGCACAGATTCATGCGCCAGGGCCTCCTGCAGATAATTCACTTTGGTTTATTGCGCTATCTCTTATAGCACCCGAGATATCAGCAGATATATATTGGATTTTTCCCTGACCCTGAGTGTCCGGCCCCATGAGACGGTGGTTTTCTCGGCCCCTGGTGGTCCGAGGTCGTTCCCGCTGCCCAGATTTATGCGCAGGGGCTTCCTACGGACAATGCACTTTGATTTATTGCGCTATCTCCAATAGCACCCGAGATATCACCAGATATATATTGGATTTTTCCCTGACCCTGAGCGTCCGGCCCCATGAGACTGTGGTTTTCTCCTCCCCTGGTGGTCCGAGGTCGTTCCCGCTGCCCAGATTCATGCGCCAGGGCCTCCTACAGACAATGCACTTTGATTTATTTCGCTATCTGTAATAGCACCCGAGATATCGCCAGAAATATATTGGAGTCTTCCCTGACCCTGAGTGTCCGACCCCATGAGACGGTGGTTTTCTCGGCCCCTGGTGGTCCGAGGTCGTTCCCGCTGCCCAGATTTATGCGCAGGGGCCTCCTACGGACAATGCACTTTGATTTATTGCGCTATCTCCAATAGCACCCGAGATATCACCAGATATATATTGGATTTTTCCCTGACCCTGAGCGTCCGGCCCCATGAGACTGTGGTTTTCTCCTCCCCTGGTGGTCCGAGGTCGTTCCCGCTGCCCAGATTCATGCGCCAGGGCCTCCTACAGACAATGCACTTTGATTTATTTCGCTATCTGTAATAGCACCCGAGATATCGCCAGAAATATATTGGAGTCTTCCCTGACCCTGAGTGTCCGACCCCATGAGACGGTGGTTTTCTCGGCCCCTGGTGGTCCGAGGTCGTTCCCGCTGCACATATTCATGCGCCAGGGCCTCCTGCAGATAATTCACTTTGGTTTATTGCGCTATCTCTAATAGCACCCGAGATATCACCAGATATATATTTGATTTTTCCCTGATCCTGAGTGTCCGGCCCCATGAGACGGTGGTTTTCTCGGCCCCTGGTGGTCCGAGGTTGTTCCCGCTGCACAGATTCATGCGCCAGGGCCTCCTGCAGATAATTCACTTTGGTTTATTGCGCTATCTCTAATAGCACCCGAGATATCACCAGATATATATTGGATTTTTCCCTGACCCTGAGCGTCCGGCCCCATGAGACTGTGGTTTTCTCCTCCCCTGGTGGTCCGAGGTCGTTCCCGCTGCCCAGATTCATGCGCCAGGGCCTCCTACAGACAATGCGCTTTGATTTATTTCGCTATCTGTAATAGCACCCGAGATATCGCCAGAAATATATTGGAGTCTTCCCTGACCCTGAGTGTCCGACCCCATGAGACGGTGGTTTTCTCGGCCCCTGGTGGTCCGAGGTCGTTCCCGCTGCACAGATTCATGCGCCAGGGCCTCCTGCAGATAATTCACTTTGGTTTATTACGCTATCTCCAATAGCACCCGAGATATCACCAGATATATATTGGATTTTTCCCTGACCCTGAGTGTCCGGCCCCATGAGACGGTGGTTTTCTCGGCCCCTGGTGGTCCGAGGTCGTTCCCGCTGCACAGATTCATGCGCCAGGGCCTCCTGCAGATAATTCACTTTTGTTTATTGCGCTATCTCCAATAGCACCCGAGATATTACCAGATATATATTGGATTTTTCCCTGACCCTGAGTGTCCGGCCCCATGAGACGGTGGTTTTCTCGGCCCCTGGTGGTCCGAGGTCGTTCCCGCTGCACAGATTCATGCGCCAGGGCGTTCTGCAGATAATTCACCTTCGCTTATTGCGCTATCTGTAATAGCACCCGAGATATCACCAGATATATATTGGATTTTTCCCTGACCCTGAGTGTCCGGCCCCATGAGACGGTGGTTTTCTCGGCCCCTGGTGGTCCGAGGTCGTTCCCGCTGCACAGATTCATGCGCCAGGGCGTTCTGCAGATAATGCACTTTGATTTATTGCGCCATCTGTAATAGCACCCGAGATATCACCAGATATATATTGGATTTTTCCCTGACCCTGAGTGTCCGGCCCCATGAGACGGTGGTTTTCTAGGCCCCTGGTGGTCGGAGGTCGTTCCCGCTGCCCAGATTTATGCGCAGGGGCCTCCTACGGACAATGCACTTTGATTTATTGCGCTATCTGTAATAGCACCCGAGATATCACCAGATACATATTGGATTTTTCCCGGACCCTGAGTGTCCGGCCCCATGAGACGGTGGTTTTCTCGGCCCCTGGTGGTCCGAGGTCGTTCCCGCTGCACAGATTCATGCACCAGGGCCTCCTACAGATAATTCACTTTGGTTTATGGCGCTATATCTAATAGCACCCGAGATATCACCAGGTTTATATTGGATTTTCCCCTGACCATGAGTGTCCGGCCCCATGAGACTGTGGTTTTCTCGGCCCCTGGTGGTCCGAGGTCGTTCCCGCTGCACAGATTCATGCGCCGGGGCCTCCTGCAGATAATTCACTTTGGTTTATTGCGCTATCTCTAATAGCACCCGAGATATCACCAGATATATAATGGATTTTTCCCTGACCCTGAGTGTCCGGCCCCATGAGACGGTGGTTTTCTCGGCCCCTGGTGGTCCGAGGTCGTTCCCGCTGCCCAGATTTATGCGCAGGGGCCTCTTACGGACAATGCACTTTGATTTATTGCGGTATCTCTAATAGCACCCGAGATATCACCAGATATATATTGGATTTTTCCCTGACCCTGAGCGTCCGGCCCCATGAGACTGTGGTTTTCTCCTCCCCTGGTGGTCCGAGGTCGTTCCCGCTGCCCAGATTCATGCGCCAGGGCCTCCTACAGGCAATGCACTTTGATTTATTTCGCTATTTGTAATAGCACCCGAGATATCACCAGATATATATTGGATTTTTCCCTGACCCTGAGTGTCTGGCCCCATGAGACGGTGGTTTTCTCGGCCCCTGGTGGTCCGAGGTCGTTCCCGCTGCCCAGATTCATGCGCAAGGGCCTCCTACGGACAATGCACTTTGATTTATGGCGCTATATCTAATAGCACCCGAGATATCACCAGGTATATATTGGATTTTCCCCTGACCATGAGTGTCCGGCCCCACGAGACTGTGGTTTTCTCGGTCCCTGGTGGTCCGAGGTCGTTTCCACTGCGCAGATTCATACGCCAGGGCGTTCTGCAGATAATGCACATTGATTTATTGCGCTATCTGTAACAGCACCCGAGATATCACCAGATATATATTGGATTTTTCCCTGACCCTGAGTGTCCGGCCCCATGAGACGGTGGTTTTCTCGGCCCCTGGTGGTCCGAGGTCGTTCCCGCTGCACAGATTCATGCGCCAGGGCCTCCTGCAGATAATTCACTTTGGATTATTGCGCTATCTCCAATAGCACCCGAGATATCAGCAGATATATATTGGATTTTTCCCTGACCCTGAGTGTCCGGCCCCATGAGACGGTGGTTTTCTCGGCCCCTGGTGGTCCGAGGTCGTTCCCGCTGCCCAGATTTATGCGCAGGGGACTCCTACGGACAATGCACTTTGATTTATTGCGCTATCTCTAATAGCACCCGAGATATCACCAGATATATATTGGATTTTTCCCTGACCCTGAGTGTCCGGCCCCATGAGACGGTGGTTTTCTCGGCCCCTGGTGGTCCGAGGTCGTTCCCGCTGCACAGATTCATGCGCCAGGGTCTCCTACAGGCAATGCACTTTGATTTATTGGGCTATCTGTAATAGCACCCGAGATATCACCAGACATATATTGGATTTTTCCCTGACCCTGAGTGTCCGGCCCCATGAGACGGTGGTTTTCTCGGCCCCTGGTGGTCCGAGGTCGTTCCCGCTGCTCAGATTCATGCGCCAGGGCCTCCTGCAGATAATTCACTTTGGTTTATTGCGCTATCTCCAATAGCACCCGAGATATCACCAGATATATATTGGATTTTTCCCTGACCCTGAGTGTCCGGCCCCATGAGACGGTGGTTTTCTCGGCCCCTGGTGGTCCGAGGTCGTTCCCGCTGCCCAGATTTATGCGCAGGGGCTTCCTACGGACAATGCACTTTGATTTATTGCGCTATCTCCAATAGCACCCGAGATATCACCAGATATATATTGGATTTTTCCCTGACCCTGAGCGTCCGGCCCCATGAGACTGTGGTTTTCTCCTCCCCTGGTGGTCCGAGGTCGTTCCCGCTGCCCAGATTCATGCGCCAGGGCCTCCTACAGACAATGCACTTTGATTTATTTCGCTATCTGTAATAGCACCCGAGATATCGCCAGAAATATATTGGAGTCTTCCCTGACCCTGAGTGTCCGACCCCATGAGACGGTGGTTTTCTCGGCCCCTGGTGGTCCGAGGTCGTTCCCGCTGCCCAGATTTATGCGCAGGGGCCTCCTACGGACAATGCACTTTGATTTATTGCGCTATCTCCAATAGCACCCAAGATATCACCAGATATATATTGGATTTTTCCCTGACCCTGAGCGTCCGGCCCCATGAGACTGTGGTTTTCTCCTCCCCTGGTGGTCCGAGGTCGTTCCCGCTGCCCAGATTCATGCGCCAGGGCCTCCTACAGACAATGCACTTTGATTTATTTCGCTATCTGTAATAGCACCCGAGATATCGCCAGAAATATATTGGAGTCTTCCCTGACCCTGAGTGTCCGACCCCATGAGACGGTGGTTTTCTCGGCCCCTGGTGGTCCGAGGTCGTTCCCGCTGCACATATTCATGCGCCAGGGCCTCCTGCAGATAATTCACTTTGGTTTATTGCGCTATCTCTAATAGCACCCGAGATATCACCAGATATATATTTGATTTTTCCCTGATCCTGAGTGTCCGGCCCCATGAGACGGTGGTTTTCTCGGCCCCTGGTGGTCCGAGGTTGTTCCCGCTGCACAGATTCATGCGCCAGGGCCTCCTGCAGATAATTCACTTTGGTTTATTGCGCTATCTCTAATAGCACCCGAGATATCACCAGATATATATTGGATTTTTCCCTGACCCTGAGCGTCCGGCCCCATGAGACTGTGGTTTTCTCCTCCCCTGGTGGTCCGAGGTCGTTCCCGCTGCCCAGATTCATGCGCCAGGGCCTCCTACAGACAATGCGCTTTGATTTATTTCGCTATCTGTAATAGCACCCGAGATATCGCCAGAAATATATTGGAGTCTTCCCTGACCCTGAGTGTCCGACCCCATGAGACGGTGGTTTTCTCGGCCCCTGGTGGTCCGAGGTCGTTCCCGCTGCACAGATTCATGCGCCAGGGCCTCCTACAGACAATGCACTTTGATTTATTTCGCTATCTCTAATAGCACCCGAGATATCACCAGATATATATTGGATTTATCCCTGACCCTGAGTGTCCGGCCCCATGAGACGGTGGTTTTCTCGGCCCCTGGTGGTCCGAGGTTGTTCCCGCTGCACAGATTCATGCGCCAGGGCCTCCTACGGACAATGCACTTTGATTTATTGCGCTATCTCTAATAGCACCCGTGATATCACCAGATATATATAGGATTTTTCCCTGACCCTGAGTGTCCGGCCCCATGAGACGGTGGTTTTCTCGGCCCCTGGTGGTCCGAGGTCGTTCCCGCTGCACAGATTCATGCGCCAGGGCGTTCTGCAGATAATGCACTTTGATTTATTGCGCTATCTGTAATAGCACCCGAGATATCACCAGATATATATTGGATTTTTCCCTGACCCTGAGTGTCCGGCTCCATGAGACGGTGGTTTTCTCGGCCCCTGGTGGTCCGAGGTCGTTCCCGCTGCACAGATTCATACGCCAGGGCGTCCTGCAGATAATTCACTTTGGTTTATTGCGCTATCTCTAATAGCACCCGAGATATCACCAGATATATATTGGATTTTTCCCTGACCCTGAGTGTCCGGCCCCATGAGACGGTGGTTTTCTCGGCCCCTGGTGGTCCGAGGTCGTTCCCGCTGCCCAGATTTATGCGCAGGGGCCTCCTACGGACAATGCACTTTGATTTATTGCGCTATCTCCAATAGCACCCGAGATATCACCAGATATATATTGGATTTTTCCCTGACCCTGAGCGTCCGGCCCCATGAGACTGTGGTTTTCTCCTCCCCTGGTGGTCCGAGGTCGTTCCCGCTGCCCAGATTCATGCGCCAGGGCCTCCTACAGACAATGCACTTTGATTTATTTCGCTATCTGTAATAGCACCCGAGATATCGCCAGAAATATATTGGAGTCTTCCCGGACCCTGAGTGTCCGACCCCATGAGACGGTGGTTTTCTCGGCCCCTGGTGGTCCGAGGTCGTTCCCGCTGCACATATTCATGCGCCAGGGCCTCCTGCAGATAATTCACTTTGGTTTATTGCGCTATCTCTAATAGCACCCGAGATATCACCAGATATATATTTGATTTTTCCCTGATCCTGAGTGTCCGGCCCCATGAGACGGTGGTTTTCTCGGCCCCTGGTGGTCCGAGGTTGTTCCCGCTGCACAGATTCATGCGCCAGGGCCTCCTGCAGATAATTCACTTTGGTTTATTGCGCTATCTCTAATAGCACCCGAGATATCACCAGATATATATTGGATTTTTCCCTGACCCTGAGCGTCCGGCCCCATGAGACTGTGGTTTTCTCCTCCCCTGGTGGTCCGAGGTCGTTCCCGCTGCCCAGATTCATGCGCCAGGGCCTCCTACAGACAATGCGATTTGATTTATTTGGCTATCTGTAATAGCACCCAAGATATCGCCAGAAATATATTGGAGTCTTCCCTGACCCTGAGTGTCCGACCCCATGAGACGGTGGTTTTCTCGGCCCCTGGTGGTCCGAGGTCGTTCCCGCTGCACATATTCATGCGCCAGGGCCTCCTGCAGATAATTCACTTTGGTTTATTGCGCTATCTCTAATAGCACCCGAGATATCACCAGATATATATTTGATTTTTCCCTGACCCTGAGTGTCCGGCCCCATGAGACGGTGGTTTTCTCCTCCCCTGGTGGTCCGAGGTCGTTCCCGCTGCCCAGATTCATGCGCCAGGGCCTCCTACAGACAATGCGCTTTGATTTATTTCGCTATCTGTAATAGCACCCGAGATATCGCCAGAAATATATTGGAGTCTTCCCTGACCCTGAGTGTCCGGCCCCATGAGACGGTGGTTTTCTCGGCCCCTGGTGGTCCGAGGTCGTTCCCGCTGCCCAGATTTATGCGCAGGGGCCTCCTACGGACAATGCACTTTGATTTATTGCGCTATCTGTAATAGCACCCGAGATATCACCAGATATATATTGGATTTTTCCCTGACCCTGAGTGTCCGGCCCCATGAGCCGGTGGTTTTCTCGGCCCCTGGTGGTCCGAGGTCGTTCCCGCTGCACAGATGCATGCGCCAGGGCCTCCTGCAGATAATTCACTTTGGTTTATTGCGCTATCTCTAATAGCACCCGAGATATCACCAGATATATATTGGATTTTTCCCTGACCCTGAGTGTCCGGCCCCATGAGACGGTGGTTTTCTCGGCCCCTGGTGGTCCGAGGTCGTTCCCGCTGCCCAGATTTATGCGCAGGGGCCTCCTACGGACAATGCACTTTGATTTATTGCGCTATCTCTAATAGCACCCGAGATATCACCAGATATATATTGGATTTTTCCCTGACCCTGAGCGTCCGGCCCCATGAGACTGTGGTTTTCTCCTCCCCTGGTGGTCCGAGGTCGTTCCCGCTGCCCAGATTCATGCGCCAGGGCCTCCTACAGACAATGCACTTTGATTTATTTCGCTATCTGTTATAGCACCCGAGATATCGCCAGAAATATATTGGAGTCTTCCCTGACCCTGAGTGTCCGGCCCCATGAGACGGTGGTTTTCTCGGCCCCTGGTGGTTCGAGGTCGTTCCCGCTGCCCAGATTTATGCGCAGGGACCTCCTACGGACAATGCACTTTGATTTATTTCGCTATCTGTAATAGCACCCGAGATATCACCAGAAATATATTGGATTCTTCCCTGACCCTGAGTGTCCGGCCCCATGAGACGGTGGTTTTCTCGGCCCCTGGTGGTCCGAGGTCGTTCCCGCTGCCCAGATTTATGCGCAGGGGCCTCCTACGGACAATGCACTTTGATTTATTGCGCTATCTGTAATAGCACCCGAGATATCACCAGATATATATTGGATTTTTCCCTGACCCTGAGTGTCCGGCCCCATGAGACGGTGGTTTTCTCGGCCCCTGGTGGTCCGAGGTCGTTCCCGCTGCACAGATTCATGCGCCAGGGCCTCCTGCAGATAATTCACTTTGGTTTATTGCGCTATCTCTTATAGCACCTGAGATATCAGCAGATATATATTGGATTTTTCCCTGACCCTGAGTGTCCGGCCCCATGAGACGGTGGTTTTCTCGGCCCCTGGTGGTCCGAGGTCGTTCCCGCTGCCCAGATTTATGCACAGGGGCCTCCTACGGACAATGCACTTTGATTTATTGCGCTATCTGTAATAGCACCCGAGATATCACCAGATATATATTGGATTTTTCCCTGACCCTGAGTGTCCGGCCCCATGAGACGGTGGTTTTCTCGGCCCCTGGTGGTCCGAGGTCGTTCCCGCTGCACAGATTCATGCGCCAGGGCGTACTGCAGATAATGCACTTTGATTTATTGCGCTATCTGTAATAGCACCCGAGATATCACCAGATATATATTGGATTTTTCCCTGACCCTGAGTGTCCGGCCCCATGAGCCGGTGGTTTTCTCGGCCCCTGGTGGTCCGAGGTCGTTCCCGCTGCACAGATTCATACGCCAGGGCCTCCTGCAGATAATTCACTTTGGTTTATTGCGCTATCTCTAATAGCACCCGAGATATCACCAGATATATATTTGATTTTTCCCTGACCCTGAGTGTCCGGCCCCATGAGACGGTGGTTTTCTCGGCCCCTGGTTGTCCGAGGTCGTTCCCGCTGCCCAGATTTATGCGCAGGGACCTCCTGCGGACAATGCACTTTGATTTATTTCGCTATCTGTAATAGCACCCGAGATATCACCAGAAATATATTGGATTCTTCCCTGACCCTGAGTGTCCGGCCCCATGAGACGGTGGGTTTCTCGGCCCCTGGTGGTCCGAGGTTGTTCCCGCTGCACAGATTCATGCGCCAGGGCCTCCTGCAGATAATTCACTTTGGTTTATTGCGCTATCTCTAATAGCACCCGAGATATCACCAGATATATATTGGATTTTTCCCTGACCCTGAGCGTCCGGCCCCATGAGACTGTGGTTTTCTCCTCCCCTGGTGGTCCGAGGTCGTTCCCGCTGCCCAGATTCATGCGCCAGGGCCTCCTACAGACAATGCGCTTTGATTTATTTCGCTATCTGTAATAGCACCCGAGATATCGCCAGAAATATATTGGAGTCTTCCCTGACCCTGAGTGTCCGGCCCCATGAGACGGTGGTTTTCTCGGCCCCTGGTGGTCCGAGGTCGTTCCCGCTGCCCAGATTTATGCGCAGGGGCCTCCTACGGACAATGCACTTTGATTTATTGCGCTATCTGTAATAGCACCCGAGATATCACCAGATATATATTGGATTTTTCCCTGACCCTGAGTGTCCGGCCCCATGAGACGGTTGTTTTCTCGGCCCCTGGTGGTCCGAGGTCGTTCCCGCTGCACAGATGCATGCGCCAGGGCCTCCTGCAGATAATTCACTTTGGTTTATTGCGCTATCTCTAATAGCACCCGAGATATCACCAGATATATATTGGATTTTTCCCTGACCCTGAGTGTCCGGCCCCATGAGACGGTGGTTTTCTCGGCCCCTGGTGGTCCGAGGTCGTTCCCGCTGCCCAGATTTATGCGCAGGGGCCTCCTACGGACAATGCACTTTGATTTATTGCGCCATCTCTAATAGCACCCGAGATATCACCAGATATATATTGGATTTTTCCCTGACCCTGAGCGTCCGGCCCCATGAGACTGTGGTTTTCTCCTCCCCTGGTGGTCCGAGGTCGTTCCCGCTGCCCAGATTCATGCGCCAGGGCCTCCTACAGACAATGCACTTTGATTTATTTCGCTATCTGTTATAGCACCCGAGATATCGCCAGAAATATATTGGAGTCTTCCCTGACCCTGAGTGTCCGGCCCCATGAGACGGTGGTTTTCTCGGCCCCTGGTGGTTCGAGGTCGTTCCCGCTGCCCAGATTTATGCGCAGGGACCTCCTACGGACAATGCACTTTGATTTATTTCGCTATCTGTAATAGCACCCGAGATATCACCAGAAATATATTGGATTCTTCCCTGACCCTGAGTGTCCGGCCCCATGAGACGGTGGTTTTCTCGGCCCCTGGTGGTCCGAGGTCGTTCCCGCTGCCCAGATTTATGCGCAGGGACCTCCTACGGACAATGCACTTTGATTTATTTCGCTATCTGTAATAGCACCCGAGATATCACCAGAAATATATTGGATTCTTCCCTGACCCTGAGTGTCCGGCCCCATGAGACGGTGGTTTTCTCGGCCCCTGGTGGTCCGAGGTCGTTCCTGCTGCCCAGATTTATGCACAGGGGCCTCCTACGGACAATGCACTTTGATTTATTGCGCTATCTGTAATACCACCCGAGATATCACCAGATATATATTGGATTTTTCCCTGACCCTGAGTGTCCGGCCCCATGAGACGGTGGTTTTCTCGGCCCCTGGTGGTCCGAGGTCGTTCCCGCTGCACAGATTCATGCGCCAGGGCGTACTGCAGATAATGCACTTTGATTTATTGCGCTATCTGTAATAGCACCCGAGATATCACCAGATATATATTGGATTTTTCCCTGACCCTGAGTGTCCGGCCCCATGAGCCGGTGGTTTTCTCGGCCCCTGGTGGTCCGAGGTCGTTCCCGCTGCACAGATTCATACGCCAGGGCGTCCTGCAGATAATTCACTTTGGTTTATTGCGCTATCTCTAATAGCACCCGAGATATCACCAGATATATATTGGATTTTTCCCTGACCCTGAGTGTACGGCCCCATGAGACGGTGGTTTTCTCGGCCCCTGGTGGTCCGAGGTCGTTCCCGCTGCCCAGATTTATGCGCAGGGGCCTCCTACGGACAATGCACTTTGATTTATTGCGCTATCTCTAATAGCACCCGAGATATCACCAGATATATATTGGATTTTTCCCTGACCCTGAGCGTCCGGCCCCATGAGACTGTGGTTTTCTCCTCCCCTGGTGGTCCGAGGTCGTTCCCGCTGCCCAGATTCATGCGCCAGGGCCTCCTACAGACAATGCACTTTGATTTATTTCGCTATCTGTTATAGCACCCGAGATATCGCCAGAAATATATTGGAGTCTTCCCTGACCCTGAGTGTCCGGCCCCATGAGACGGTGGTTTTCTCGGCCCCTGGTGGTCCGAGGTCGTTCCCGCTGCCCAGATTTATGCGCAGGGACCTCCTACGGACAAAGCACTTTGATTTATTTCGCTATCTGTAATAGCACCCGAGATATCACCAGAAATATATTGGATTCTTCCCTGACCCTGAGTGTCCGGCCCCATGAGACGGTGGTTTTCTCGGCCCCTGGTGGTCCGAGGTCGTTCCCGCTGCCCAGATTTATGCGCAGGGGCCTCCTACGGACAATGCACTTTGATTTATTGCGCTATCTGTAATAGCACCCGAGATATCACCAGATATATATTGGATTTTTCCCTGACCCTGAGTGTCCGGCCCCATGAGACGGTGGTTTTCTCGGCCCCTGGTGGTCCGAGGTCGTTCCCGCTGCACAGATTCATGCGCCGGGGCCTCCTGCAGATAATTCACTTTGGTTTATTGCGCTATCTCTTATAGCACCTGAGATATCAGCAGATATATATTGGATTTTTCCCTGACCCTGAGTGTCCGGCCCCATGAGACGGTGGTTTTCTCGGCCCCTGGTGGTCCGAGGTCGTTCCCGCTGCCCAGATTTATGCACAGGGGCCTCCTACGGACAATGCACTTTGATTTATTGCGCTATCTGTAATAGCACCCGAGATATCACCAGATATATATTGGATTTTTCCCTGACCCTGAGTGTCCGGCCCCATGAGACGGTGGTTTTCTCGGCCCCTGGTGGTCCGAGGTCGTTCCCGCTGCACAGATTCATGCGCCAGGGCGTACTGCAGATAATGCACTTTGATTTATTGCGCTATCTGTAATAGCACCCGAGATATCACCAGATATATATTGGATTTTTCCCTGACCCTGAGTGTCCGGCCCCATGAGCCGGTGGTTTTCTCGGCCCCTGGTGGTCCGAGGTCGTTCCCGCTGCACAGATTCATACGCCAGGGCGTCCTGCAGATAATTCACTTTGGTTTATTGCGCTATCTCTAATAGCACCCGAGATATCACCAGATATATATTGGATTTTTCCCTGACCCTGAGTGTACGGCCCCATGAGACGGTGGTTTTCTCGGCCCCTGGTGGTCCGAGGTCGTTCCCGCTGCCCAGATTTATGCGCAGGGGCCTCCTACGGACAATGCACTTTGATTTATTGCGCTATCTCTAATAGCACCCGAGATATCACCAGATATATATTGGATTTTTCCCTGACCCTGAGTGTCCGGCCCCATGAGCCGGTGGTTTTCTCGGCCCCTGGTGGTCCGAGGTCGTTCCCGCTGCACAGATTCATGCGCCAGGGCCTCCTACAGACAATGCACTTTGATTTATTGCGCTATCTCTAATAGCACCCGAGATATCACCAGATATATATTGGATTTATCCCTGACCCTGAGTGTCCGGCCCCATGAGACGGTGGTTTTCTCGGCCCCTGGTGGTCCGAGGTTGTTCCCGCTGCACAGATTCATGCGCCAGGGCCTCCTGCAGATAATTCACTTTGGTTTATTGCGCTATCTCTAATAGCACCCGAGATATCACCAGATATATATTGGATTTTTCCCTGACCCTGAGTGTCCGGTCCCATGAGACGGTGGTTTTCTCGGCCCCTGGTGGTCCGAGGTCGTTCCCGCTGCCCAGATTTATGCGCAGGGACATCCTACGGACAATGCACTTTGATTTATTTCGCTATCTGTAATAGCACCCGAGATATCACCAGAAATATATTGGATTCTTCCCTGACCCTGAGCGTCCGGCCCCATGAGACGGTGGTTTTCTCGGCCCCTGGTGGTCCGAGGTCGTTCCCGCTGCACATATTCATGCGCCAGGGCCTCCTGCAGATAATTAACTTTGGTTTATTGCGCTATCTCTAATAGCACCCGAGATATCACCAGATATATATTGGATTTTTCCCTGATCCTGAGTGTCCGGCCCCATGTGACGGTGGTTTTCTCGGCTCCTGGTGGTCCGAGGTCTTTCCCGCTGCACAGATTCATGCGCAGGGGCCTCCTACGGACAATGCACTTTGATTTATTGCGCTATCTGTAATAGCACCCGAGATATCACCAGATATATATTGGATTTATCCCTGACCCTGAGTATCCGGCCCCATGAGACGGTGGTTTTCTCGGCCCCTGGTGGTCCGAGGTCGTTCCCGCTGCACAGATTCATGCGCCAGGGCCTCCTGCAGATAATTCACTTTGGTTTGTTGCGCTATCTCTAATAGCAACCGAGATATCACCAGATATAAATTGGATTTTTCCCTGACCCTGACTGTGTCCGGCCCCATGAGACGGTGGTTTTCTCGGCCCCTGGTGGTCCGAGGTCGTTCCCGCTGCCCAGATTTATGCGCAGGGACCTCCTACGGACAATGCACTTTGATTTATTTCGCTATCTGTAATAGCACCCGAGATATCACCAGAAATATATTGGATTCTAACCTGACCCTGAGTGTCCGGCCCCATGAGACGGTGGTTTTCTCGGCCCCTGGTGGTCCGAGGTCGTTCCCGCTGCCCAGATTTATGCGCAGGGGCCTCCTACGGACAATGCACTTTGATTTATTGCGCTATCTGTAATAGCACCCGAGATATCACCAGATATATATTGGATTTTTCCCTGACCCTGAGTGTCCGGCCCCATGAGACGGTGGTTTTCTCGGCCCCTGGTGGTCCGAGGTTGTTCCCGCTGCACAGATTCATGCGCCAGGGCCTCCTGCAGATAATTCACTTTGGTTTATTGCGCTATCACTTATAGCACCTGAGATATCAGCAGATATATATTGGATTTTTCCCTGACCCTGAGTGTCCGGCCCCATGAGACGGTGGTTTTCTCGGCCCCTGGTGGTCCGAGGTCGTTCCCGCTGCCCAGATTTATGCGCAGGGGCCTCCTACGGACAATGCACTTTGATTTATTTCGCTATCTGTAATAGCACCCGAGATATCGCCAGAAATATATTGGAGTCTTCCCTGACCCTGAGTGTCCGACCCCATGAGACGGTGGTTTTCTCGGCCCCTGGTGGTCCGAGGTCGTTCCCGCTGCACAGATTCATGCGCCAGGGCCTCCTACAGACAATGCACTTTGATTTATTGCGCTATCTCTAATAGCACCCGAGATATCACCAGATATATATTGGATTTATCCCTGACCCTGAGTGTCCGGCCCCATGAGACGGTGGTTTTCTCGGCCCCTGGTGGTCCGAGGTTGTTCCCGCTGCACAGATTCATGCGCCAGGGCCTCCTGCAGATAATTCACTTTGGTTTATTGCGCTATCCCTAATAGCACCCGAGATATCACCAGATATATATTGGATTTTTCCCTGACCCTGACCGTCCGGCCCCATGAGACTGTGGTTTTCTCCTCCCCTGGTGGTCCGAGGTCGTTCCCGCTGCCCAGATTCATGCGCCAGGGCCTCCTACAGACAATGCACTTTGATTTATTTCGCTATCTGTAATAGCACCCGAGATATCGCCAGAAATATATTGGAGTCTTCCCTGACCCTGAGTGTCCGACCCCATGAGACGGTGGTTTTCTCGGCCCCTGGTGGTCCGAGGTCGTTCCCGCTGCACAGATTCATGCGCCAGGGCCTCCTACAGACAATGCACTTTGATTTATTGCGCTATCTCTAATAGCACCCGAGATATCACCAGATATATATTGGATTTATCCCTGACCCTGAGTGTCCGGCCCCATGAGACGGTGGTTTTCTCGGCCCCTGGTGGTCCGAGGTTGTTCCCGCTGCACAGATTCATGCGCCAGGGCCTCCTGCAGATAATTCACTTTGGTTTATTGCGCTATCCCTAATAGCACCCGAGATATCACCAGATATATATTGGATTTTTCCCTGACCCTGACCGTCCGGCCCCATGAGACTGTGGTTTTCTCCTCCCCTGGTGGTCCGAGGTCGTTCCCGCTGCCCAGATTCATGCGCCAGGGCCTCCTACAGACAATGCACTTTGATTTATTTCGCTATCTGTAATAGCACCCGAGATATCGCCAGAAATATATTGGAGTCTTCCCTGACCCTGAGTGTCCGACCCCATGAGACGGTGGTTTTCTCGGCCCCTGGTGGTCCGAGGTCGTTCCCGCTGCACAGATTCATGCGCCAGGGCCTCCTACAGACAATGCACTTTGATTTATTGCGCTATCTCTAATAGCACCCGAGATATCACCAGATATATATTGGATTTATCCCTGACCCTGAGTGTCCGGCCCCATGTGACGGTGGTTTTCTCGGCCCCTGGTTGTCCGAGGTTGTTCCCGCTGCACAGATTCATGCGCCAGGGCCTCCTGCAGATAATTCACTTTGGTTTATTGCGCTATCTCTAATAGCACCCGAGATATCACCAGATATATATTGGATTTTTCCCTGACCCTGAGTGTCCGGCCCCATGAGACGGTGGTTTTCTCGGCCCCTGGTGGTCCGAGGTCGTTCCCGCTGACAAGATTTATGCGCAGGGACCTCCTACGGACAATGCACTTTGATTTATTTCGCTATCTGTAATAGCACTCGAGATATCACCAGAAATATATTGGATTCTTCCCTGACCCTGAGCGTCCGGCCCCATGAGACGGTGGTTTTCTCGGCCCCTGGTGGTCCGAGGTCGTTCCCGCTGCACATATTCATGCGCCAGGGCCTCCTGCAGATAATTCACTTTGGTTTATTGCGCTATCTCTAATAGCACCCGAGATATCACCAGATATATATTGGATTTTTCCCTGATCCTGAGTGTCCGGCCCCATGAGACGGTGGTTTTCTCGGCTCCTGGTGGTCCGAGGTCTTTCCCGCTGCACAGATTCATGCGCCAGGGCCTCCTGCAGATAATTCACTTTGGTTTATTGCGCAATCTGTAATAGCACCCGAGATATCACCAGATATATATTGGATTTTTCCCTGACCCTGTGTGTCCGGCACCATGAGACGGTGGTTTTCTCGGCCCCTGGTGGTCCGAGGTCGTTCCCGCTGCACAGATTCATGCGCCAGGGCCTCCTACAGACAATGCACTTTGATTTATTGCGCTATCTGTAATAGCACCCGAGATATCGCCAGAAATATATTGGATTTTTCCCTGACCCTGAGTGTCCGGCCCCATGAGACGGTGGTTTTCTCGGCCCCTGGTGGTCCGAGGTCGTTCCCGCTGCACAGATTCATGCGCCGGGGCCTCCTGCAGATAATTCACTTTGGTTTATTGCGCTATCTCTTATAGCACCTGAGATATCAGCAGATATATATTGGATTTTTCCCTGACCCTGAGTGTCCGGCCCCATGAGACGGTGGTTTTCTCGGCCCCTGGTGGTCCGAGGTCGTTCCCGCTGCCCAGATTTATGCACAGGGGCCTCCTACGGACAATGCACTTTGATTTATTGCGCTATCTGTAATAGCACCCGAGATATCACCAGATATATATTGGATTTTTCCCTGACCCTGAGTGTCCGGCCCCATGAGACGGTGGTTTTCTCGGCCCCTGGTGGTCCGAGGTCGTTCCCGCTGCACAGATTCATGCGCCAGGGCGTACTGCAGATAATGCACTTTGATTTATTGCGCTATCTGTAATAGCACCCGAGATATCACCAGATATAAATTGGATTTTTCCCTGACCCTGAGTGTCCGGCCCCATGAGCCGGTGGTTTTCTCGGCCCCTGGTGGTCCGAGGTCGTTCCCGCTGCACAGATTCATACGCCAGGGCGTCCTGCAGATAATTCACTTTGGTTTATTGCGCTATCTCTAATAGCACCCGAGATATCACCAGATATATATTGGATTTTTCCCTGACCCTGAGTGTACGGCCCCATGAGACGGTGGTTTTCTCGGCCCCTGGTGGTCCGAGGTCGTTCCCGCTGCCCAGATTTATGCGCAGGGGCCTCCTACGGACAATGCACTTTGATTTATTGCGCTATCTCTAATAGCACCCGAGATATCACCAGATATATATTGGATTTTTCCCTGACCCTGAGTGTCCGGCCCCATGAGCCGGTGGTTTTCTCGGCCCCTGGTGGTCCGAGGTCGTTCCCGCTGCACAGATTCATGCGCCAGGGCCTCCTACAGACAATGCACTTTGATTTATTGCGCTATCTCTAATAGCACCCGAGATATCACCAGATATATATTAGATTTATCCCTGACCCTGAGTGTCCGGCCCCATGAGACGGTGGTTTTCTCGGCCCCTGGTGGTCCGAGGTTGTTCCCGCTGCACAGATTCATGCGCCAGGGCCTCCTGCAGATAATTCACTTTGGTTTATTGCGCTATCTCTAATAGCACCCGAGATATCACCAGAAATATATTGGATTTATCCCTGACCCTGAGTATCCGGCCCCATGAGACGGTGGTTTTCTCGGCCCCTGGTGGTCCGAGGTCGTTCCCGCTGCACAGATTCATGCGCCAGGGCCTCCTGCAGATAATTCACTTTGGTTTGTTGCGCTATCTCTAATAGCAACCGAGATATCACCAGATATAAATTGGATTTTTCCCTGACCCTGACTGTGTCCGGCCCCATGAGACGGTGGTTTTCTCGGCCCCTGGTGGTCCGAGGTCGTTCCCGCTGCCCAGATTTATGCGCAGGGACCTCCTACGGACAATGCACTTTGATTTATTTCGCTATCTGTAATAGCACCCGAGATATCACCAGAAATATATTGGATTCTTCCCTGACCCTGAGTGTCCGGCCCCATGAGACGGTGGTTTTCTCGGCCCCTGGTGGTCCGAGGTCGTTCCCGCTGCCCAGATTTATGCGCAGGGGCCTCCTACGGACAATGCACTTTGATTTATTGCGCTATCTGTAATAGCACCCGAGATATCACCAGATATATATTGGATGTTTCCCTGACCCTGAGTGTCCGGCCCCATGAGACGGTGGTTTTCTCGGCCCCTGGTGGTCCGAGGTCGTTCCCGCTGCACAGATTCATGCGCCAGGGCCTCCTGCAGATAATTCACTTTGGTTTATTGCGCTATCACTTATAGCACCTGAGATATCAGCAGATATATATTGGATTTTTCCCTGACCCTGAGTGTCCGGCCCCATGAGACGGTGGTTTTCTCGGCCCCTGGTGGTCCGAGGTCGTTCCCGCTGACAAGATTTATGCGCAGGGACCTCCTACGGACAATGCACTTTGATTTATTTCGCTATCTGTAATAGCACCCGAGATATCACCAGAAATATATTGGATTCTTCCCTGACCCTGAGCGTCCGGCCCCATGAGACGGTGGTTTTCTCGGCCCCTGGTGGTCCGAGGTCGTTCCCGCTGCACATATTCATGCGCCAGGGCCTCCTGCAGATAATTCACTTTGGTTTATTGCGCTATCTCTAATAGCACCCGAGATATCACCAGATATATATTGGATTTTTCCCTGATCCTGAGTGTCCGGCCCCATGAGACGGTGGTTTTCTCGGCTCCTGGTGGTCCGAGGTCTTTCCCGCTGCACAGATTCATGCGCCAGGGCCTCCTGCAGATAATTCACTTTGGTTTATTGCGCAATCTGTAATAGCACCCGAGATATCACCAGATATATATTGGATTTTTCCCTGACCCTGTGTGTCCGGCACCATGAGACGGTGGTTTTCTCGGCCCCTGGTGGTCCGAGGTCGTTCCCGCTGCACAGATTCATGCGCCAGGGTCTCCTACAGGCAATGCACTTTGATTTATTGGGCTATCTGTAATAGCACCCGAGATATCACCAGATATATATTGGATTTTTCCCTGACCCTGAGTGTCCGGCCCCATGAGACGGTGGTTTTCTCGGCCCCTGGTGGTCCGAGGTCGTTCCCGCTGCTCAGATTCATGCGCCAGGGCCTCCTGCAGATAATTCACTTTGGTTTATTGCGCTATCTCTAATAGCACCCGAGATATCACCTGATATATATTGGATTTTTCCCTGACCCTGAGTGTCCGGCCCCATGAGACGGTGGTTTTCTCGGCCCCTGGTGGTCCGAGGTCGTTCCCGCTGCACAGATTCATGCGCCAGGGCGTACTGCAGATAATGCACTTTGATTTATTGCGCTATCTGTAATAGCACCCGAGATATCACCAGATATATATTGGATTTTTCCCTGACCCTGAGTGTCCGGCCCCATGAGACGGTGGTTTTCTCGGCCCCTGGTGGTCCGAGGTCGTTCCCGCTGCACAGATTCATGCGCCAGGGCGTACTGCAGATAATGCACTTTGATTTATTGCGCTATCTGTAATAGCACCCGAGATATCACCAGATATATATTGGATTTTTCTCTGACCCTGAGTGTCCGGCCCCATGAGACGGTGGTTTTCTCGGCCCCTGGTGGTCCGAGGTCGTTCCCGCTGCACAGATTCATACGCCAGGGCGTCCTGCAGATAATTCACTTTGGTTTATTGCGCTATCTCTAATAGCACCCGAGATATCACCAGATATATATTGGATTTTTCCCTGACCCTGAGTGTACGGCCCCATGAGACGGTGGTTTTCTCGGCCCCAGGTGGTCCGAGGTCGTTCCCGCTGCCCAGATTTATGCGCAGGGGCCTCCTACGGACAATGCACTTTGATTTATTGCGCTATCTCTAATAGCACCCGAGATATCACCAGATATATATTGGATTCTTCCCTGACCCTGAGTGTCCGGCCCCATGAGACGGTGGTTTTCTCGGCCCCTGGTGGTCCGAGGTCGTTCCCGCTGCCCAGATTTATGCGCAGGGGCCTCCTACGGACAATGCACTTTGATTTATTGCGCTATCTCTAATAGCACCCGAGATATCACCAGATATATATTGGATTTTTCCCTGACCCTGAGTGTCCGGCCCCATGAGACGGTGGTTTTCTCGGCCCCTGGTGGTCCGAGGTCGTTCCCGCTGCACAGATTCATGCGCCAGGGCCTCCTGCAGATAATTCACTTTGGTTTATTGCGCTATCTCTTATAGCACCTGAGATATCAGCAGATATATATTGGATTTTTCCCTGACCCTGAGTGTCCGGCCCCATGAGACGGTGGTTTTCTCGGCCCCTGGTGGTCCGAGGTCGTTCCCGCTGCCCAGATTTATGCGCAGGGGCCTCCTACGGACAATGCACTTTGATTTATTGCGCTATCTGTAATAGCACCCGAGATATCACCAGATATATATTGGATTTTTCCCTGACCCTGAGTGTCCGGCCCCATGAGACGGTGGTTTTCTCGGCCCCTGGTGGTCCGAGGTCGTTCCCGCTGCACAGATTCATGCGCCAGGGCGTACTGCAGATAATGCACTTTGATTTATTGCGCTATCTGTAATAGCACCCGAGATATCACCAGATATATATTGGATATTTCTCTGACCCTGAGTGTCCGGCCCCATGAGACGGTGGTTTTCTCGGCCCCTGGTGGTCCGAGGTCGTTCCCGCTGCACAGATTCATACCCCAGGGCGTCCTGCAGATAATTCACTTTGGTTTATTGCGCTATCTCTAATAGCACCCGAGATATCACCAGATATATATTGGATTTTTCCCTGACCCTGAGTGTACGGCCCCATGAGACGGTGGTTTTCTCGGCCCCTGGTGGTCCGAGGTCGTTCCCGCTGCCCAGATTTATGCGCAGGGGCCTCCTACGGACAATGCACTTTGATTTATTGCGCTATCTCTAATAGCACCCGAGATATCACCAGATATATATTGGATTTTTCCCTGACCCTGACCGTCCGGCCCCATGAGACTGTGGTTTTCTCCTCCCCTGGTGGTCCGAGGTCGTTCCCGCTGCCCAGATTCATGCGCCAGGGCCTCCTACAGACAATGCACTTTGATTTATTTCGCTATCTGTAATAGCACCCGAGATATCGCCAGAAATATATTGGAGTCTTCCCTGACCCTGAGTGTCCGACCCCATGAGACGGTGGTTTTCTCGGCCCCTGGTGGTCCGAGGTCGTTCCCGCTGCACAGATTCATGCGCCAGGGCCTCCTGCAGATAATTCACTTTGGTTTATTGCGCTATCTCCAATAGCACCCGAGATATCACCAGATATATATTGGATTTTTCCCTGACCCTGAGTGTCCGGGCCCATGAGACGGTGGTTTTCTCGGCCCCTGGTGGTCCGAGGTCGTTCCCGCTGCCCAGATTTATGCGCAGGGGCCTCCTACGGACAATGCACTTTGATTTATTGCGCTATCTGTAATAGCACCCGAGATATCACCAGATATATATTGGATTTTTCCCTGACCCTGAGTGTCCGGCCCCATGAGACGGTGGTTTTCTCGGCCCCTGGTGGTCCGAGGTCGTTCCCGCTGCACAGATTCATGCGCCAGGGCGTACTGCAGATAATGCACTTTGATTTATTGCGCTATCTGTAATAGCACCCGAGATATCACCAGATATATATTGGATTTTTCTCTGACCCTGAGTGTCCGGCCCCATGAGACGGTGGTTTTCTCGGCCCCTGGTGGTCCGAGGTCGTTCCCGCTGCACAGATTCATGCGCCAGGGCCTCCTGCAGATAATTCACTTTGGTTTATTGCGCTATCTCTTATAGCACCTGAGATATCAGCAGATATATATTGGATTTTTCCCTGACCCTGAGTGTCCGGCCCCATGAGACGGTGGTTTTCTCGGCCCCTGGTGGTCCGAGGTCGTTCCCGCTGCGCAGATTCATGCGCCAGGGCCTCCTGCAGATAATTCACCTTCGCTTATTGCGCTATCTCCAATAGCACCCGAGATATCAGCAGATATATATTGGATTTTTCACTGACCCTGAGTGTCCGGCCCCATGAGACGGTGGTTTTCTCGGCCCCTGGTAGTCCGAGGTCGTTCCCGCTGCACAGATTCATACGCCAGGGCGTCCTGCAGATAATTCACTTTGGTTTATTGCGCTATCTCTAATAGCACCCGAGATATCACCAGATATATATTGGATTTTTCCCTGACCCTGAGTGTCCGGCCCCATGAGACGGTGGTTTTCTCGGCCCCTGGTGGTCCGAGGTCGTTCCCGCTGCCCAGATTTATGCGCAGGGGCCTCCTACGGACAATGCACTTTGATTTATTGCGCTATCTCTAATAGCACCCGAGATATCACCAGATATATATTGGATTTTTCCCTGACCCTGAGCGTCCGGCCCCATGAGACTGTGGTTTTCTCTTCCCCTGGTGGTCCGAGGTCGTTCCCGCTGCCCAGATTCATGCGCCAGGGCCTCCTACAGACAATGCACTTTGATTTATTTCGCTATCTGTAATAGCACCCGAGATATCGCCAGAAATATATTGGAGTCTTCCCTGACCCTGAGTGTCCGACCCCATGAGACGGTGGTTTTCTCGGCCCCTGGTGGTCCGAGGTCGTTCCCGCTGCACAGATTCATGCGCCAGGGCCTCCTGCAGATAATTCACTTTGGTTTATTGCGCTATCTCCAATAGCACCCGAGATATCACCAGATATATATTGGATTTTTCCCTGACCCTGAGTGTCCGGCCCCATGAGACGGTGGTTTTCTCGGCCCCTGGTGGTCCGAGGTCGTTCCCGCTGCACAGATTCATGCGCCAGGGCCTCCTGCAGATAATTCACTTTGGTTTATTGCGCTATCTCTTATAGCACCTGAGATATCAGCAGATATATATTGGATTTTTCCCTGACCCTGAGTGTCCGGCCCCATGAGACAGTGGTTTTCTCGGCCCCTGGTGGTCCGAGGTCGTTCCCGCTGCCCAGATTTATGCGCAGGGGCCTCCTACGGACAATGCACTTTGATTTATTGCGCTATCTGTAATAGCACCCGAGATATCACCAGATATATATTGGATTTTTCCCTGACCCTGAGTGTCCGGCCCCATGAGACGGTGGTTTTCTCGGCCCCTGGTGGTCCGAGGTCGTTCCCGCTGCACAGATTCATGCGCCAGGGCGTACTGCAGATAATGCACTTTGATTTATTGCGCTATCTGTAATAGCACCCGAGATATCACCAGATATATATTGGATTTTTCTCTGACCCTGAGTGTCCGGCCCCATGAGACGGTGGTTTTCTCGGCCCCTGGTGGTCCGAGGTCGTTCCCGCTGCACAGATTCATACGCCAGGGCGTCCTGCAGATAATTCACTTTGGTTTATTGCGCTATCTCTAATAGCACCCGAGATATCACCAGATATATATTGGATTTTTCCCTGACCCTGAGTGTACGGCCCCATGAGACGGTGGTTTTCTCGGCCCCTGGTGGTCCGAGGTCGTTCCCGCTGCCCAGATTTATGCGCAGGGGCCTCCTACGGACAATGCACTTTGATTTATTGCGCTATCTCTAATAGCACCCGAGATATCACCAGATATATATTGGATTTTTCCCTGACCCTGACCGTCCGGCCCCATGAGACTGTGGTTTTCTCCTCCCCTGGTGGTCCGAGGTCGTTCCCGCTGCCCAGATTCATGCGCCAGGGCCTCCTACAGACAATGCACTTTGATTTATTTCGCTATCTGTAATAGCACCCGAGATATCGCCAGAAATATATTGGAGTCTTCCCTGACCCTGAGTGTCCGACCCCATGAGACGGTGGTTTTCTCGGCCCCTGGTGGTCCGAGGTCGTTCCCGCTGCACAGATTCATGCGCCAGGGCCTCCTACAGACAATGCACTTTGATTTATTGCGCTATCTCTAATAGCACCCGAGATATCACCAGATATATATTGGATTTATCCCTGACCCTGAGTGTCCGGCCCCATGAGACGGTTGTTTTCTCGGCCCCTGGTGGTCCGAGGTCGTTCCCGCTGCACAGATGCATGCGCCAGGGCCTCCTGCAGATAATTCACTTTGGTTTATTGCGCTATCTCTAATAGCACCCGAGATATCACCAGATATATATTGGATTTTTCCCTGACCCTGAGTGTCCGGCCCCATGAGACGGTGGTTTTCTCGGCCCCTGGTGGTCCGAGGTCGTTCCCGCTGCACAGATTCATGCGCCAGGGCCTCCTACAGACAATGCACTTTGATTTATTGCGCTATCTGTAATACCACCCGAGATATCACCAGATATATATTGGATTTTTCCCTGACCCTGAGTGTCCGGCCCCATGAGACGGTGGTTTTCTCGGCCCCTGGTGGTCCGAGGTCGTTCCCGCTGCACAGATTCATGCGCCAGGGCCTCCTGCAGATAATTCACTTTGCTTTATTGCGCTATCTCCAATAGCACCCGAGATATCACCAGATATATATTGGATTTTTCCCTGACCCTGAGTGTCCGGCCCCATGAGACGGTGGTTTTCTCGGCCCCTGGTGGTCCGAGGTCGTTCCCGCTGCACAGATTCATGCGCCAGGGCCTCCTGCAGATAATTCACTTTGGTTTATTGCGCTATCTCTTATAGCACCTGAGATATCAGCAGATATATATTGGATTTTTCCCTGACCCTGAGTGTCCGGCCCCATGAGACGGTGGTTTTCTCGGCCCCTGGTGGTCCGAGGTCGTTCCCGCTGCGCAGATTCATGCGCCAGGGCCTCCTGCAGATAATTCACCTTCGCTTATTGCGCTATCTCTAATAGCACCCGAGATATCACCAGATATATATTGGATTTTTCCCTGACCCTGAGTGTCCGGCCCCATGAGACGGTGGTTTTCTCGGCCCCTGGTGGACCGAGGTCGTTCCCGCTGCACAGATTCATGCGCCAGGGCCTCCGGCAGATAATTCACTTTGGTTTATTGCGCTATCTCCAATAGCACCCGAGATATCAGCAGATATATATTGGATTTTTCACTGACCCTGAGTGTCCGGCCCCATGAGACGGTGGTTTTCTCGGCCCCTGGTAGTCCGAGGTCGTTCCCGCTGCACAGATTCATACGCCAGGGCGTCCTGCAGATAATTCACTTTGGTTTATTGCGCTATCTCTAATAGCACCCGAGATATCACCAGATATATATTGGATTTTTCCCTGACCCTGAGTGTCCGGCCCCATGAGACGGTGGTTTTCTCGGCCCCTGGTGGTCCGAGGTCGTTCCCGCTGCCCAGATTTATGCGCAGGGGCCTCCTACGGACAATGCACTTTGATTTATTGCGCTATCTCTAATAGCACCCGAGATATCACCAGATATATATTGGATTTTTCCCTGACCCTGAGCGTCCGGCCCCATGAGACTGTGGTTTTCTCTTCCCCTGGTGGTCCGAGGTCGTTCCCGCTGCCCAGATTCATGCGCCAGGGCCTCCTACAGACAATGCACTTTGATTTATTTCGCTATCTGTAATAGCACCCGAGATATCGCCAGAAATATATTGGAGTCTTCCCTGACCCTGAGTGTCCGACCCCATGAGACGGTGGTTTTCTCGGCCCCTGGTGGTCCGAGGTCGTTCCCGCTGCACAGATTCATGCGCCAGGGCGTTCTGCAGATAATGCACTTTGATTTATTGCGCTATCTGTAATAGCACCCGAGATATCACCAGATATATATTGGATTTATCCCTGACCCTGAGTGTCCGGCCCCATGAGACGGTGGTTTTCTCGGCTCCTGGTGGTCCGAGGTTGTTCCCGCTGCACAGATTCATGCGCCAGGGCCTCCTGCAGATAATTCACTTTGGTTTATTGCGCTATCTCTAATAGCACCCGTGATATCACCAGATATATATTGGATTTTTCCCTGACCCTGAGTGTCCGGCCCCATGAGACGGTGGTTTTCTCGGCGCCTGGTGGTCCGAGGTCGTTCCCGCTGCACAGATTCATGCGCCAGGGCCTCCGGCAGATAATTCACTTTGGTATATTGCGCTATCTCCAATAGCACCCGAGATATCAGCAGATATATATTGGATTTTTCCCTGACCCTGAGTGTCCGGCCCCATGAGACGGTGGTTTTCTCGGCCCCTGGTGGACCGAGGTCGTTCCCGCTGCACAGATTCATGCGCCAGGGTCTCCTACAGGCAATGCACTTTGATTTATTGGGCTATCTGTAATACCACCCGAGATATCACCAGATATATATTGGATTTTTCCCTGACCCTGAGTGTCCGGCCCCATGAGACGGTGGTTTTCTCGGCCCCTGGTGGTCCGAGGTCGTTCCCGCTGCACAGATTCATGCGCCAGGGCCTCCGGCAGATAATTCACTTTGGTTTATTGCGCTATCTCCAATAGCACCCGAGATATCACCAGATATATATTGGATTTTTCCCTGACCCTGAGTGTCCGGCCCCATGAGACGGTTGTTTTCTCGGCCCCTGGTGGTCCGAGGTCGTTCCCGCTGCACAGATTCATGCGCCAGGGCGTTCTGCAGATAATGCACTTTGATTTATTGCGCTATCTGTAATAGCACCCGAGATATCACCAGATATATATTGGATTTTTCCCTGACCCTGAGTGTCCGGCCCCATGAGACGGTGGTTTTCTCGGCCCCTGGTGGTCCGAGGTCGTTCCCGCTGCACAGATTCATACGCCAGGGCGTCCTGCAGATAATTCACTTTGGTTTATTTCGCTATCTGTAATAGCACCCGAGATATCGCCAGAAATATATTGGAGTCTTCCCTGACCCTGAGTGTCCGACCCCATGAGACGGTGGTTTTCTTGGCCGCTGGTGGTCCGAGGTCGTTCCCGCTGCAGGGATTCATGCGCCAGGGCCTCCTGCAGATAATTCACTTTGGTTTATTGCGCTATCTCTAATAGCACCCGAGATATCACCAGATATATATTGGATTTTTCCCTGACCCTGAGTGTCCGGCCCCATGAGACGGTGGTTTTCTCGGCTCCTGGTGGTCCGAGGTTGTTCCCGCTGCACAGATTCATGCGCCAGGTCCTCCTGCAGATAATTCCCTTTGGTTTATTGCGCTATCTCTAATAGCACCCGAGATATCACCAGATATATATTGGATTTTTCCCTGACCCTGAGCGTCCGGCCCCATGAGACTGTGGTTTTCTACTCCCCTGGTGGTCCGAGGTCGTTCCCGCTGCCCAGATTCATGCGCCAGGGCCTCCTACAGACAATGCACTTTGATTTATTTCGCTATCTGTAATAGCACCCGAGATATCGCCAGAAATATATTGGAGTCTTCCCTGAACCTGAGTGTCCGACCCCATGAGACGGTGGTTTTCTCGGCCCCTGGTGGTCCGAGGTCGTTCCCGCTGCACAGATTCATGCGCCAGGGCCTCCAACAGACAATGCACTTTGATTTATTGCGCTATCTCTAATAGCACCCGAGATATCACCAGATATATATTGGATTTATCCCTGACCCTGAGTGTCCGGCCCCATGAGACAGTGGTTTTCTCGGCTCCTGGTGGTCCGAGGTTGTTCCCGCTGCACAGATTCATGCGCCAGGGCCTCCTGCAGATAATTCACTTTGGTTTATTGCGCTATCTCTAATAGCACCCGAGATATCACCAGATATATATTGGATTCTTCCCTGACCCTGAGTGTCCGGCCCCATGAGACGGTGGTTTTCTCGGCGCCTGGTGGTCCGAGGTCGTTCCCGCTGCACAGATTCATGCGCCAGGGCCTCCGGCAGATAATTCACTTTGGTTTATTGCGCTATCTCCAATAGCACCCGAGATATCAGCAGATATATATTGGATTTTTCCCTGACCCTGAGTGTCCGGCCCCATGAGACGGTTGTTTTCTCGGCCCCTGGTGGTCCGAGGTCGTTCCCGCTGCACAGATTCATGCGCCAGGGCGTTCTGCAGATAATGCACTTTGATTTATTGCGCTATCTGTAATAGCACCCGAGATATCGCCAGATATATATTGGATTTTTCCCTGACCCTGAGTGTCCGGCCCCATGAGACGGTGGTTTTCTCGGCCCCTGGTGGTCCGAGGTCGTTCCCGCTGCACAGATTCATACGCCAGGGCGTCCTGCAGATAGTTCACTTTGGTTTATTGCGCTATCTCTAATAGCACCCGAGATATCACCAGATATATATTGGATTTTTCCCTGACCCTGAGTGTCCGGCCCCATGAGACGGTGGTTTTCTCGGCCCCTGGTGGTCCGAGGTCGTTCCCGCTGCCCAGATTTATGCGCAGGGGCCTCCTACGGACAGTGCACTTTGATTTATTGCGCTATCTCTAATAGCACCCGAGATATCACCAGATATATATTGGATTTTTCCCTGACCCTGAGCGTCCGGCCCCATGAGACTGTGGTTTTCTCCTCCCCTGGTGGTCCGATGTCGTTCCCGCTGCCCAGATTCATGCGCCAGGGCCTCCTACAGACAATGCACTTTGATTTATTTCGCTATCTGTAATAGCACCCGAGATATCGCCAGAAATATATTGGAGTCTTCCCTGACCCTGAGTGTCCGACCCCATGAGACGGTGGTTTTCTCGGCCCCTGGTGGTCCGAGGTCGTTCCCGCTGCACAGATTCATGCGCCAGGGCCTCCAACAGACAATGCACTTTGATTTATTGCGCTATCTCTAATAGCACCCGAGATATCACCAGATATATATTGGATTTATCCCTGACCCTGAGTGTCCGGCCCCATGAGACGGTGGTTTTCTCGGCTCCTGGTGGTCCGAGGTTGTTCCCGCTGCACAGATTCATGCGCCAGGGCCTCCTGCAGATAATTCACTTTGGTTTATTGCGCTATCTCTAATAGCACCCGAGATATCACCAGATATATATTGGATTTTTCCCTGACCCTGAGTGTCCGGCCCCATGAGACGGTGGTTTTCTCGGCGCCTGGTGGTCCGAGGTCGTCCCCGCTGCACAGATTCATGCGCCAGGGCCTCCGGCAGATAATTCACTTTGGTTTATTGCGCTATCTCCAATAGCACCCGAGATATCAGCAGATATATATTGGATTTTTCCCTGACCCTGAGTGTCCGGCCCCATGAGACGGTGGTTTTCTCGGCCCCTGGTGGACCGAGGTCGTTCCCGCTGCACAGATTCATGCGCCAGGGTCTCCTACAGGCAATGCACTTTGATTTATTGGGCTATCTGTAATACCACCCGAGATATCACCAGATATATATTGGATTTTTCCCTGACCCTGAGTGTCCGGCCCCATGAGACGGTGGTTTTCTCGGCCCCTGGTGGTCCGAGGTCGTTCCCGCTGCACAGATTCATGCGCCAGGGCCTCCGGCAGATAATTCACTTTGGTTTATTGCGCTATCTCCAATAGCACCCGAGATATCACCAGATATATATTGGATTTTTCCCTGACCCTGAGTGTCCGGCCCCATGAGACGGTTGTTTTCTCGGCCCCTGGTGGTCCGAGGTCGTTCCCGCTGCACAGATTCATGCGCCAGGGCGTTCTGCAGATAACGCACTTTGATTTATTGCGCTATCTGTAATAGCACCCGAGATATCACCAGATATATATTGGATTTTTCCCTGACCCTGAGTGTCCGGCCCCATGAGACGGTGGTTTTCTCGGCCCCTGGTGGTCCGAGGTCGTTCCCGCTGCCCAGATTTATGCGCACGGACCTCCTACGGACAATTCACTTTGATTTATTTCGCTATCTGTAATAGCACCCGAGATATCACCAGAAATATATTGGATTCTTCCCTGACCCTGAGTGTCCGGCCCCATGAGACGGTGGTTTTCTCGGCCCCTGTTGGTCCGAGGTCGTTCCCGCTGCACATATTCATGCGCCAGGGCCTCCTGCAGATAATTCACTTTGGTTTATTGCGCTATCTCTAATAGCACCCGAGATATCACCAGATATATATTGGACTTTTCCCTGACCCTGAGTGTCCGGCCCCATGAAACGGTGGTTTTCTCGGCCCCTGGTGGTCCGAGGTCGTTCCCGCTGCGCAGATTCATGCGCCAGGGCCTCCTGCAGATAATTCACCTTCGCTTATTGCGCTATCTCTAATAGCACCCGAGATATCACCAGATATATATTGGATTTTTCCCTGACCCTGAGTGTCCGGCCCCATGAGACTGTGGTTTTGTCGGCCCCTGGTGGTCCGAGGTTGTTCCCGGTGCGCAGATTCATGCGCCAGGGCCTCCTGCAGATAATTCACCTTCGCTTATTTCGCTATCTCTAATAGCACCCGAGATATCACCAGATATATATTGGATTTTGCCCTGACCATGAGTGTCCGGATCCATGAGACTGTGGTTTTCTCGGCCCCGGTGGTCCGAGGTCGTTCCCGCTGCGCAGATTCATGCGCCAGGTCCTCCTGCAGATAATGCACTTTGATTTATTGCGCTATCTGTAATAGCACCCGAGATATCTCCAGATATATATTGGATTTTTCCCTGACCCTGAGTGTCCGGCCCCATGAGACGGTGGTTTTCTCGGCCCCTGGTGGTCCGAGGTCGTTCCCGCTGCACAGATTCATGCGCCAGGGCCTCCTGCAGATAATTCACCTTCGCTTATTGCGCTATCTCTAATAGCACCCGAGATATCACCAGATATATATTGGATTTTTCCCTGACCCTCAGTGTCCGGCCCCATGAGACGGTGGTTTTCTCGGCCCCTGGTGGTTCGAGGTCGTTCCCGCTGCACAGATTCATGCGCCAGCGCCTCCTGCAGATAATTCACTTTGGTTTATTGCGCTATCTCTTATAGCACCCGAGATATCAGCAGATATATATTGCATTTTTCCCTGACCCTGAGTGTCCGGCCCCATGAGACGGTGTTTTTCTCGGCCCCTGGTGGTCCGAGGTCGTTCCCGCTGCCCAGATTTATGCGCAGGGACCTCCTACGGACAATGCACTTTGATTTATTGCGCTATCTCTAATAGCACCCGAGATATCACCAGATATATATTGGATTTTTCCCTGACCCTGAGTGTCCGGCCCCATGTGACTGTGGTTTTCTCGGCCCCGGTGGTCCGAGGTCGTTCCCGCTGCGCAGATTCATGCGCCAGGTCCTCCTGCAGATAATGCACTTTGATTTATTGCGCTATCTGTAATAGCACCCGAGATATCTCCAGATATATATTGGATTTTTCCCTGACCCTGAGTGTCCGGCCCCATGAGACGGTGGTTTTCTCGGCCCCTGGTGGTCCGAGGTCGTTCCCGCTGCACAGATTCATGCGCCAGGGCCTCCTGCAGATAATTCACCTTCGCTTATTGCGCTATCTCTAATAGCACCCGAGATATCACCAGATATATATTGGATTTTTCCCTGACCCTCAGTGTCCGGCCCCATGAGACGGTGGTTTTCTCGGCCCCTGGTGGTTCGAGGTCGTTCCCGCTGCACAGATTCATGCGCCAGGGCCTCCTACAGACAATGCACTTTGATTTATTGCGCTATCTGTAATAGCACCCGAGATATCACCAGATATATATTGGATTTTTCCCTGACCCTGAGTGTCCGGCCCCATGAGACGGTGGTTTTCTCGGCCCCTGGTGGTCCGAGGTCGTTCCCGCTGCACAGATTCATGCGCCAGGGCCTCCTGCAGATAATTCACCTTTGCTTATTGCGCTATCTCTAATAGCACCCGAGATATCACCAGATATAAATTGGATTTTCCCCTGACCCTGAGTGTCCGGCCCCATGAGACTGTGGTTTTGTCGGCCCCTGGTGGTCCGAGGTTGTTCCCGGTGCGCAGATTCATGCGCCAGGGCCTCCTGCAGATAATTCACCTTCGCTTACTGCGCTATCTCTAATAGCACCCGAGATATCACCATATATATATTGGATTTTGCCCTGACCATGAGTGTCCGGATCCATGAGACTGTGGTTTTCTCGGCCCCGGTGGTCCGAGGTCGTTCCCGCTGCGCAGATTCATGCGCCAGGTCCTCCTGCAGATAATGCACTTTGATTTATTGCGCTATCTGTAATAGCACCCGAGATATCTCCAGATATATATTGGATTTTTCCCTGACCCTGAGTGTCCGGCCCCATGAGACGGTGGTTTTCTCGGCCCCTGGTGGTCCGAGGTCGTTCCCGCTGCACAGATTCATGCGCCAGGGCCTCCTGCAGATAATTCACTTTGGTTTATTGTGCTATCTCTTATAGCACCTGAGATATCAGCAGATATATATTGGATTTTTCCCTGACCCTGAGGGTCCGGCCCCATGAGACGGTGGTTTTCTCGGCCCCTGGTGGTCCGAGGTCGTTCCCGCTGCACTGATTCATGCGCCAGGGCCTCCTGCAGATAATTCACTTTGGTTTATTGCGCTATCTGTATTAGCACCCGTGATATCAACAGATATATATTGGATTTTTCCCTGACGATGAGTGTCCGGCCCCATGAGACGGTCGTTTCCTTGGCCCCTGGTGGTCCGAGGTCGTTCCCGCTGCACAGATGCATGCGCCAGGGCCGCCTGCAGATAATTCAATTTGGTTTATTGCGCTATCTCTTATAGCACCCGAGATATCAGCAGATATATAAGGCATTTTTCCCTGACCCTGAGTGTCCGGCCCCATGAGACGGTGTTTTTCTCGGCCCCTGGTGGTCCGAGGTCGTTCCCGCTGCCCAGATTTATGCGCAGGGACCTCCTACGGACAATGCACTTTGATTTATTGCGCTATCTCTAATAGCACCCGAGATATCACCAGATATATATTGGATTTTTCCCTGACCCTGAGTGTCCGGCCCCATGTGACTGTGGTTTTCTCGGCCCCTGGTGGTTCGAGGTCGTTCCCGCTGCACAGATTCATGCGCCAGGGCCTCCTGCAGATAATTCACTTTGGTTTATTGCGCTATCTCTAATAGCACCCGAGATATCACCAGATATATATTGGATTTTTCCATGACCCTGAGTGTCCGGCCCCATGAGACGGTGGTTTTCTCGGCCCCTGGTGGTCCGAGGTCGTTCCCGCTGCACAGATTCATGCACCAGGGCCTCCTGCAGATAAATCACTTTGGTTTATTGCGCTATCTCTAATAGCACACGAGATATCACCAGATATATATTGGATTTTTCCCCTATCCCTGAGTGTCCGGTCCCATGAGATGGTGGTTTTCTCGGCCCCTGGTGATCCGAGGTCGTTCCCGCTGCACAGATTCATGCGCCAGGGCCTCCTGCAGACAATTCACTTTGGTGTATTGCGCTATCTCTAATAGCACCCGAGATATCACGAGATATATATTGGATTTTTCCCCGACTCTGAGTGACCGGCCCCATGAGACGGTGGTTTTCTCGGCCCCTAGTGGTCCGAGGTCGTTCCTGCTGCACCGATTCATTCGCCAGTGCCTCCTACAGACAATGCACCTTGATTTATCGCGCTATCTCTAATAGCACCCGAGATATCACCAGATATATATTGGATTTTTCCCAGACCCTGAGTGTCCGGCCCCATGAGACGGTGGTTTTCTCGGCCCCTGGTGGTCCGAGGTCGTTCCCGCTGCACAGATTCATGCGCCAGGGCCTCCTGCAGATAATTCACTTTGGTTTATTGCGCTACCTCTAATAGCGCCCCAGATATCACCAGACATATATTGGATTTTCCCCTGACCCTGAGTGTCCGGCCCCATGAGACTGTGGTTTTCTCGGCCCCTGGTGGTCCGAGGTCGTTCCCGCTGCCCAGATTCATGCGCCAGGGCCTCCTACCGACAATGCATGCATATATGCATATATAAAGCAAATAAAATTATGTAAGACTACATAAAACTCTATAAAACTATATAACACTATAAAAAACAATATAAAACTGTATAAAACTGTATAAAACTATATAAAACTACCAAAACTATATAAAACTATTTAAATCTATATAAAACTAACACAACCATATAAAACTATATAAAACAATATAAAGCTATACAAAACTATATAAAACTATGTAAAACTATATAACACTATATAAAACAATATAAAATTATATAAAACTAACAAAACCATATAAACCTATATAAAACTCTATAGAACTATATAAAACTATATAAAACTATACAAAACTATATAAAACTATATAAAGCTATAATAAAACTGATAAAACTAATAAAACTAATAAAACTAATAAAACTATTAAAACAGTTAAAACGAATAAAACTATATAAAACCATATAAAACTGTATAAAGCTATATAAAACTATGTAAAACTGAATAAAACTATATGGTACTATATAAAACTAATAAAACTATATAAAACTATATAAAACTGTGTAAATCTAATAAAACCATATAAAACTTTGTAAATCTGTATAAAACTATATGAAACTAACAAAACTATATAAAACTATATGAAATTATATAAAACTATATAATACCATATAAAACTAAATAAAACCATATAAAACTATATAAAACTAACAAAACTATATAAACCTATATAAAACTATATAGAACCATATAAAACTATGTCAAACTACATAGGTCTAAATAAAACTATGTAAAACTATAAAATCCTATTAAAACTATATAAAACTATATAAAATTAATAAAACTATAAAAGACTACATAATACTATATAAAACTATATACAACTATATAAAGCTATGTAAAACTATATAAAACGATGCAAAATTAATAAAACTATATAAAACTATATAAAACTATATAAAACTATACAAAACTATATAAAACTATATAAAACAAACAAAACTATATAAAACTACGTAAAACTCTATAATACTATATTAAAATATATAAAACTATATAAAACTATATAATTCTATATAAAACTATGTGAAACTGTATAAAACAATGTAAAACTATATAAAACAAACAAAACTACAAAAAACTACATAAAACTATATAAAACTGTATAGAACTACATATAACTATATAAAACTAATAAAACTATATAAAACTATATAAAACAATATAAAACTATATAAAACTATATAAAATTATATAAAACTATATAAAACGATATAAACCTATATCAAACTATATAAAACTGTATAAAGCTATGTAAAACTATATAAAACGAAGTAAAATTAATGAAACTATATAAAAGTATATAAAACTATATAAAACTATATAAAACTATATAAAACTATGTAAAACTAATCAAACTATATGATACTATATAAAACTATATAAAACTAATAAAACTATATAAAACTTTATAAAACTATATAAAACTATATAAAGCTATGTACATCTATATAAGTCTATGTAAAATTATATAAAACTATATAATACAAATAAAACTATATAAAACTATGTAAAACTATATACAACTATATAAAACTATATAAAACTATGTAGAACCATATAAAACTAATAAAACTATATAAAAATACGGAAAACTACATAAAACTATATAAAACTATACAAAACTAAATAACACTACACAAAATTATATAAAACTATACAAAACAATATAAACCTATATAAATCCGTATAAAACTATATAAAACTATATAAAATTATATAAAACTATATAAAACTGTATAAAATTATATAAAGCTATGTAGAACTATATAATACTATATAAAACTGTGTAAAACTAATAAAACTATATAAAACTATATAAAACTATGTAAAAGTACATAAAACTATATAAAACTACACAAAACTATATAAAACTATATAAAACAATATCAAACTATATAAAACTATATAAAATTATATAAAACTATATAAAACGATATAAACCTATATCAAACTATATAAAACTGTATAAAGCTATGTAAAACTATATAAAACGATGTAAAATTAATGAAACTATATAAAAGTATATAAAACTATATAAAACTATATAAAACTATATAAAATTATGTAAAAGTATATAAAACTATATAAAACTAATAAAACTATATAAAACTATATAAATCTATATAAAACTATATAAAACTATATAAAAGTATATAAAACTATATAAAACTATATAAACCGATATAAAACCATATAAAACTATATGAAAATATATAAAACTATATAAAACTATATAAATCTATACAAAACTATGTAAAACTAATAAAACTATGTAAAACTACGTAAATCTATATAAAACTATACATAACTATATAAAACTATACATAAATTTATAAAACTATCTAAAACTATATAAAAGTATATAAAACTATATAGAACTATATAAAACTATATAAAACTATATTAAACTATATAAAACAATATAAAACTGTATAGAACTGTATATAATTATACAAAACTAATAAAACTATATGAAACAATACAAAACTATATAAAACTATATAAAACTATATAAAACTATATAAATCTATGTAAAGTTATATAAAACTATATAAAACTTATAAAACTATATAAAACTGTGTAAAACTAATAAACTATATAAAACTATATAAAACTATATACAGCTATGTAAAGCTATATAAAACTATATAAAACTATATACAGCTATGTAAAGCTATATAAAACTATATAAAACAGTGTAATACTAATAAAACTATATTAAACTATATAACACTATGTGAAAGTATATGAAACTACATAAAACTATATAATTCTATGTTAAACTATGTAAAACTATAAAAAACTATATAAAACTATGTAAATCTACAAAAAACTAAGGAAAACTATGCAAAACTATATAAAAATATATAAAACGATATAAAACTATATAAAACTATGTAAAACCAATAAAACTATATGAAACTATAAAAAACTATATAAAACTACTAAAACTACTAAAACTACATAAATCTACATAAAACAATATAAAACAATATAAAACTATATAAAACTATATAAAACTATATAAAACTATATAAAACTATACAAAACTATATAAAATTAGTAAAACGTTATAAAACTATATAAAACTATATAAAACTATATAAAACTATATAATACTATGTAAAACTATATAAAACTATATAAAACTATATAAAGCTATATAAAACTATGTAAAAGTATATGAAACTACATAAAACTATATAAAACTATACAAAACTATATAAAACTATATAAAACTATATAAAACTGTATAAAACTATATGGAACTATATAAAACTATATAAAACTATATAAAACTATGTAAAACTGTATAAAACTGTGTAAATCTACATAATACTAAGGAAAACTATACAAAACTATATAAAAATATAAAAATCGATATAAAAATATGTAAAACTATGTGAAACTAATAAAACTATGTAAAACTCTATAAACCTGTATTAAACTATATAAAACTATAAAAAACTGTATGAAACTATACAAAACTATATAAAACTACTAAAACTACTAAAGCTATATAAAACTACATAAAACTACATAAAACAATATAAAACTATATAAACCTATGTAAATCTACATAAAACTGAGGAAAACGATACAAAACTATATAAAAATATATAAAACGACATAAAACTATATAAAACTATGTAAAACTAATAAAACTACATGAAAATATACAAAACTATATAAAACTCCTAAATCTATATAAAACTATGTAAAACTATGTAAAACTATATAAAACTATATAAAACTATATAAAACTATGTAAAACCAATAAAACTATATGAAACTATACAAAACTATATAAAACTACTAAAACTATTAAAACTATATAAAACTACATAAAACAATATAAAACAATATAAAACTATATAAAACTATATAAAATTAGTAAAATGTTATAAAACTATATAAAACGATATAAAACTGTATAAAACTATGTAAAACTAATAAAACTATATAAAACTATATAAACCTATATAAAACTATGTAAAATTATATAAAACTGTATAAAACTGTGTAAAACTAATAAAACTATATAAAACTATATGAAACTATATAAAGCCATGTAAAACTATATAAAACTATACAAAACTGTGTAAAACCAATAAAACAATATTAAACTATACAAAACTATATAAAACTACTAAAATTACTTAAACTATATAAAACTATATAAAACTATAAAAAACTATGTAAAAGTATATGAAACTACATAAAACTATATAAAATTACTAATACTATTAAAACTATACAAAACTATATAAAACTATATGAAACTATATAAATCTATATAATTCTATGTTAAACTATGTAAAACTATATAAAACTATATAAAACTATGTAAAACTGTATAAATCTATGTAAAACCATGAAAAACTATATAAAACAATATAAAACTATATAAAACTATATAAAACTATATAAAACTATATAAAACTATATAAAACTATATGAAGCTTTATAAAACTACATCAAATAATATCAATTTATATAAAATTATATAAAACTACATAAATCAATATCAATATATATCAAACTGTACAAAACTACATAAAATGATAACAGTGTATATAAAACAATATAAAACTACATAAAACCATATCAATCTATAAAAGTTGTATAAAACTATATAAATCTATATAAAACTATATAAAACTACATAGGACTATATGAAACAATTTAAAAAAACATAAAACTATCTACAACTGTAGAAAAGTATATAAATATAGATAAAACTATAGAAAAATATATAAAACTATATAAAACTAATAGAAATACATATAACTAATTAAAACTGTATTAAATAATACAAAACTGTATAAAACTGTATAGAACTAATAGAATTATATAAATCTAATTGAAACTGTATAAAATAATACAAAACTGTTTTAAAATTAACAGAACTATATAAAACTATATAAAACCACACAAAACTTCACAATAATATATATAACTGCATAGCACAATGTAAAAGGTGAAATACAATAAAAAGGAATACAAGACAATGTAAAACCGCGTAAAACTACATAATACTATAGAAACATGTATAATACTACTTAAAACTGTATAAAATAACATAGAACCTTAATATACTATACAATACTGTATAAAACTGTATAAAATTATAGAAAACTCGCAAAACACAGTTCCAGATCGCTTCTCGGCATTATGTTTAATATCTACGTGTGCTCGCATAACACGGATCCAGATCGCCTCCCGGGACTTACGGCTAATATGAACGCGTACTAGCATAACCCAAATCCAGATCGCCTCTCGGCATTATGGCAAAGATCGAAGTTTAGTCGCATAACACACATCCAGATCGCTTCTCGGCGTTATGGCTAAGATCAAAGTGTACTTGCATAACACACATCCAGATCGCTTCTCGGCCTAACGTCTCAGTTCAAAGTGTACTTGAATAACCCAAATCCAGATCGCTTCTCGGCCTTAAGGCTAAGATCAAAGTGTACTCGCTTAACACATATCCAGACGGCTTCTCGGCCTTATGGCTAACATCAAAGTGTACTCGAATAACCCAGATCCAGCTCGCTTCACTGCCTTATCGCTAAGGTCAATGTGTACACGCATAACACACATCCAAATCGCTTCTCGGCCTTACGGCTAAGATCAAAGTGTACACGAATATCCCAAATCCAGGTCGCTGCTCGACCGTATGGCTAAGATCAAAGTGTACTCGCATAACACACATCCAGGTCGCTTCTCGGCCTTATGACCAAGATCAAAGTGTACTCGCATATCACACATCCAGATCGCTTCTCGGCCTTGTGGCTAGGATCAAAGTGTACTCGCATATCACACGTCCAGGTCGCTTCACGGTCTTATGGCTCAGATCAAACTGTAGTCGAATAACCCAAATCCTGATCGCTTCTCGGCCTCATAGCTAAGATCAAAGTGTACTCGCATGACACATCTCCAGATCGCTTCTCGGCCTTATGGCTAAGATCAAAGTGTACTCGAAAAAACCGTATCCAGTTAGCTTCTCGGCCTTATGGCTAAAATCTAATTGTACTCGAATAACCCAAATCCAGATCGCCCCTGGGACTTATGGGTAAGATCAAAGTGTACTCGAATATCTCAAATGCAGGTCGCTTCTCGGCCTAATGGCTAAGACCAAAGTGCGCGCTCATAACACACATCCATTTCGCTTCTCGGCCTTATAGCTGAGATCAAAGTGTAGTCGCATAACCCAAATCCAGTTCGCTACTCGGCCTTATGCCTAAGATCAAAGTCTACTCGCATGACACACATCCAGATTGCTTGTCGGCTGTATGGCTAAGATCAAGGTTTACAGGCATAACACACCTCCAGATCGCCTCTCGGCCTTATGGCAAAGATCAATGTGTACACGGATAACCCAAATCCAGATCGCTGCTCGGCTGTATGGCTAAGATCAAAGTGTACTCGCATAACACACATCCAGAACGCTTCTCGCCCTTATGGCTAATATCAAAGTGTACTCGAATAAATCAAATCCAGATCGCTTTTCGGCTTTATGACTAAGGCCAAAGTGTACTCTCATAACACACCTCCAGATCGCCTCTCGGCCTTATGGCTAAGATCAAAGTGTACCCGAATAACCCAAATCCAGATCGCTTCTCGGCCTTGTGGCTAAGATCAAAGCGTACTCGTATAACGCACATACAGATCGCTTCTCGCCCTTATGGCTAATAAGGCTTATATAGTTTTATATAGTTTTATAAGGTTTCATATTGTTTTCTTAGTTTTATATAGGTATATATAGTTTTATATAGAGTTATACAGTTTTACATAGTTTTATATAGCTTTATATAGTTCTATATAGTTTTATATAGTTGTATATAGTTTTATACTGTTTTATATAGATTTGTATAGTTTTATATAGTTTTGTATAGTTTCATATAGTTTTATATAGTTTTATATAGTTTTATATAGTTTTATATAGTTTTATATAGTTTTATAAAGTTTTAGTAGTTTTAGTAGTTTTGGTGGTTTTATATAGTTTTGTATAGTTTCATATAGTTCTATTAGGTTTACATAGTTTTATATAGTTATATATAGCTTCATATAATATTATATAGTTTTACTAAGATTATATAGTTTTACATAGTTTTATATAGTTTTATATAGTTTTATATAGTTTTATATGGTTTCATATAGGTTCATAGAGTGTTATATAGTTTTATATAGTTTTATATAGTTTTATGTATTTTTATATAGTTTTAGTAATTTTATATAGTTTTGTATAGTTTTCCATAGTTTTATATAGTTTCATATAGATATATATAGTTTCATATAGTTTTATTAGTTTCATTAGTTTGATATAGTTTCATATAGTTTCATATATTTTTATATAGATTTACATAGGTTTACATACTTTTATATACTTTTATTAGTTTTACAAAGCTTTATATAGTTTTATATAACTCTATATAATTTTATATAGTTTTGTATAGTTTTATATAGCTTTATATAGTTCTATGTAGTTTTAAATAATTTTATATAGTTTTATATTGGTGTATTTTTGTTTATACATTTCTATTGGTTCCATATAGTTTTATATGGCTTTAAAACGTTTTATATAGGTTTTTACAGTTTTATATAGTTTTATACAGCTTTACATTGATTTATGTTGTTTTATACTGTTTTATATAAGTTAATCGATTTATAAAGTTTTATTTTAGCTTTATAGAGTTTTATATAGTTTTATATAGATTGATATTGTTTTATGTAGTATTATATAATTAAAATATGGTTTTAATAGATTTGTATAGCTTTAAATAGTTTTATATAATCGTATATTGTTTTCATAGTATTATTAGTGGTATTCTTTTTATGAAAGGCGATCTGGATGTGTGTCATGAGAGTACGCTTTCATCTTACCCATAAGGCCGAGAAGATGCCTGGATGTGCGTTATGCCAGTACGCATTGATCGTCACCATAAGACCGAGAACCGATCTGGATTTGGGTTTTTCGAGTACAATTTGATCTTAGCCATAAGGCCGAGAAGCGACCTGGATTTTGGTTATTCGAGTACACTTTGTGGATGTGTGTTATGCGAGTACACTTTGATCTTAATCATAAGGCCGAGAATCGATCTAGATTTGGGTTATTCGATCACACTTTGATTTTAGCCATAAGGCCGAGAAGCGATCTGGATATGTGTTACGCAAGTGCACTTTGATCTTAGCCATAAGGCCGAGAAGCAATCTGGAATTGGGTTATTCGTGTACACTTTGATCTTGGCCATAAGGCCCAGAAGCGTTCTGGATGTGTGTTATGCGAATACACTTTGCTCTTAGCCATAAGTTATGCGAATACACTTTGCTCTTAGCCATAAGGCCGAGAAGCGATCTGGATGCGTTTTATGCGTGTACACTTTCATCTTAGTTATAAGGCCGAGAAGCGATGTGGATTCGGGTTATTCGGGTAAACTTTGATCTTAGCCATAAGCCCGTGAAGCGTTCTGTATGTGTGTTATTCCAGTACACTATTACCTTAGCCATAATGCCGAGAAGCGATCTGGATTTGGGTTAATCGAGTACACTTTGATCTTTGCCATATGGCCGAGAAGCGATCTGGATTTGGGTTATTCGCGTACACTTTGATCTTAGCCATAAGCCCGTAAAGCGTTCTGGATGTTTGTTATGCGAGTACACTTTGATCTTAGCCATAAGCCCGTGAAGCGTTCTGTATGTGTGTTATTCGAGTACACTATTACCTTAGCCATAAGGCCGAGAAGCGTCCTGGATTAGGGTTATGCGAGTACACTTTGCTCTTAGCCATACGGCAGAGCAGCGATTTGAATGTGTGTTGAGCGAGTACACTTTGATCTTAGCCATAAGGCGGAGCAGCGATCTGGATGTGTGTTATGAGGCGTTTATTTCAAAACATGTTCCCCCGGCCTTACATGCTTCGGCCGGGGGTGGATACATAGTAGCGCCTTTATGGCGATGGCTAATTGATATATTAATTTTAGTTATGATAAAAGTTATCTAGAACCGCCTAGTTGCGGCCTTGGCTATATCGCATATAGATACATACAAGTAGATAGCTGAGTAGGCAAATAAACATAAATTAAAATAAAAGAATACGTTAAAATAATAAATAAATAAATAGATACATATAGATTAAGATTAGCGAATACAATAGAAATAACATAAATAAATAAATAAATAAATAAATAAATAAATAAATAAATTAATTAATTAATAAATAAATAAATAAAAAGAAAGATAAAAAATGATAAATAAATAAGATCGAGGGATAGGTATGTACACTCTGGGTAGAGTATGTACACAAATTATAATTCCTTAGCCAGTTTCCGGTCATTAAGATGCCCGAGCCTTCGCCGTAGAAACTAACGCAAAGCAGAATAATATAACTTAAAGAAATAATACAAAAACAAGACAAAAATAAAAAGAAAAGTATTAATACATAAATTAAGTAGTCACAAAATATATTATAAAATATAAATAAATATATACGATTCGCAAACTTTTAGTGACAATATTTTGGTTAAACTGGGGCGCATGCGCGATAGTGCAGGTTCATATAGATGGTAAGCAGCGTGTTGCAGCAGGCGATAGGAGTGAGCCAGGTTTAAAACCAAAACACATAAGTATTACATAAATAAATAAATAAAAGAGCAAATAAATAAATAAGCAAATAACAAAATAAATAAATAAGTAAATAAATAAAAATAAACAGATATATAGATAAATGAATGAATGAATGAATGAATGAATGAATGAATGAATGAATGAATGAATGAATGAATGAATGAATGAATGAATGAATGAATGAATGAATGAATGAATGAATGAATGAATGAATGAATGAATGAATGAATGAATGAATGAATGAATGAATGAATGAATGAATGAATGAATGAATGAATGAATGAATGAATGAATGAATGAATGAATGAATGAATGAATGAATGAATGAATGAATGAATGAATGAATGAATGAATGAATGAATGAATGAATGAATGAATGAATGAATGAATGAATGAATGAATGAATGAATGAATGAATGAATGAATGAATGAATGAATGAATGAATGAATGAATGAATGAATGAATGAATGAATGAATGAATGAATGAATGAATGAATGAATGAATGAATGAATGAATGAATGAATGAATGAATGAATGAATGAATGAATGAATGAATGAATGAATGAATGAATGAATGAATGAATGAATGAATGAATGAATGAATGAATGAATGAATGAATGAATGAATGAATGAATGAATGAATGAATGAATGAATGAATGAATGAATGAATGAATGAATGAATGAATGAATGAATGAATGAATGAATGAATGAATGAATGAATGAATGAATGAATGAATGAATGAATGAATGAATGAATGAATGAATGAATGAATGAATGAATGAATGAATGAATGAATGAATGAATGAATGAATGAATGAATGAATGAATGAATGAATGAATGAATGAATGAATGAATGAATGAATGAATGAATGAATGAATGAATGAATGAATGAATGAATGAATGAATGAATGAATGAATGAATGAATGAATGAATGAATGAATGAATGAATGAATGAATGAATGAATGAATGAATGAATGAATGAATGAATGAATGAATGAATGAATGAATGAATGAATGAATGAATGAATGAATGAATGAATGAATGAATGAATGAATGAATGAATGAATGAATGAATGAATGAATGAATGAATGAATGAATGAATGAATGAATGAATGAATGAATGAATGAATGAATGAATGAATGAATGAATGAATGAATGAATGAATGAATGAATGAATGAATGAATGAATGAATGAATGAATGAATGAATGAATGAATGAATGAATGAATGAATGAATGAATGAATGAATGAATGAATGAATGAATGAATGAATGAATGAATGAATGAATGAATGAATGAATGAATGAATGAATGAATGAATGAATGAATGAATGAATGAATGAATGAATGAATGAATGAATGAATGAATGAATGAATGAATGAATGAATGAATGAATGAATGAATGAATGAATGAATGAATGAATGAATGAATGAATGAATGAATGAATGAATGAATGAATGAATGAATGAATGAATGAATGAATGAATGAATGAATGAATGAATGAATGAATGAATGAATGAATGAATGAATGAATGAATGAATGAATGAATGAATGAATGAATGAATGAATGAATGAATGAATGAATGAATGAATGAATGAATGAATGAATGAATGAATGAATGAATGAATGAATGAATGAATGAATGAATGAATGAATGAATGAATGAATGAATGAATGAATGAATGAATGAATGAATGAATGAATGAATGAATGAATGAATGAATGAATGAATGAATGAATGAATGAATGAATGAATGAATGAATGAATGAATGAATGAATGAATGAATGAATGAATGAATGAATGAATGAATGAATGAATGAATGAATGAATGAATGAATGAATGAATGAATGAATGAATGAATGAATGAATGAATGAATGAATGAATGAATGAATGAATGAATGAATGAATGAATGAATGAATGAATGAATGAATGAATGAATGAATGAATGAATGAATGAATGAATGAATGAATGAATGAATGAATGAATGAATGAATGAATGAATGAATGAATGAATGAATGAATGAATGAATGAATGAATGAATGAATGAATGAATGAATGAATGAATGAATGAATGAATGAATGAATGAATGAATGAATGAATGAATGAATGAATGAATGAATGAATGAATGAATGAATGAATGAATGAATGAATGAATGAATGAATGAATGAATGAATGAATGAATGAATGAATGAATGAATGAATGAATGAATGAATGAATGAATGAATGAATGAATGAATGAATGAATGAATGAATGAATGAATGAATGAATGAATGAATGAATGAATGAATGAATGAATGAATGAATGAATGAATGAATGAATGAATGAATGAATGAATGAATGAATGAATGAATGAATGAATGAATGAATGAATGAATGAATGAATGAATGAATGAATGAATGAATGAATGAATGAATGAATGAATGAATGAATGAATGAATGAATGAATGAATGAATGAATGAATGAATGAATGAATGAATGAATGAATGAATGAATGAATGAATGAATGAATGAATGAATGAATGAATGAATGAATGAATGAATGAATGAATGAATGAATGAATGAATGAATGAATGAATGAATGAATGAATGAATGAATGAATGAATGAATGAATGAATGAATGAATGAATGAATGAATGAATGAATGAATGAATGAATGAATGAATGAATGAATGAATGAATGAATGAATGAATGAATGAATGAATGAATGAATGAATGAATGAATGAATGAATGAATGAATGAATGAATGAATGAATGAATGAATGAATGAATGAATGAATGAATGAATGAATGAATGAATGAATGAATGAATGAATGAATGAATGAATGAATGAATGAATGAATGAATGAATGAATGAATGAATGAATGAATGAATGAATGAATGAATGAATGAATGAATGAATGAATGAATGAATGAATGAATGAATGAATGAATGAATGAATGAATGAATGAATGAATGAATGAATGAATGAATGAATGAATGAATGAATGAATGAATGAATGAATGAATGAATGAATGAATGAATGAATGAATGAATGAATGAATGAATGAATGAATGAATGAATGAATGAATGAATGAATGAATGAATGAATGAATGAATGAATGAATGAATGAATGAATGAATGAATGAATGAATGAATGAATGAATGAATGAATGAATGAATGAATGAATGAATGAATGAATGAATGAATGAATGAATGAATGAATGAATGAATGAATGAATGAATGAATGAATGAATGAATGAATGAATGAATGAATGAATGAATGAATGAATGAATGAATGAATGAATGAATGAATGAATGAATGAATGAATGAATGAATGAATGAATGAATGAATGAATGAATGAATGAATGAATGAATGAATGAATGAATGAATGAATGAATGAATGAATGAATGAATGAATGAATGAATGAATGAATGAATGAATGAATGAATGAATGAATGAATGAATGAATGAATGAATGAATGAATGAATGAATGAATGAATGAATGAATGAATGAATGAATGAATGAATGAATGAATGAATGAATGAATGAATGAATGAATGAATGAATGAATGAATGAATGAATGAATGAATGAATGAATGAATGAATGAATGAATGAATGAATGAATGAATGAATGAATGAATGAATGAATGAATGAATGAATGAATGAATGAATGAATGAATGAATGAATGAATGAATGAATGAATGAATGAATGAATGAATGAATGAATGAATGAATGAATGAATGAATGAATGAATGAATGAATGAATGAATGAATGAATGAATGAATGAATGAATGAATGAATGAATGAATGAATGAATGAATGAATGAATGAATGAATGAATGAATGAATGAATGAATGAATGAATGAATGAATGAATGAATGAATGAATGAATGAATGAATGAATGAATGAATGAATGAATGAATGAATGAATGAATGAATGAATGAATGAATGAATGAATGAATGAATGAATGAATGAATGAATGAATGAATGAATGAATGAATGAATGAATGAATGAATGAATGAATGAATGAATGAATGAATGAATGAATGAATGAATGAATGAATGAATGAATGAATGAATGAATGAATGAATGAATGAATGAATGAATGAATGAATGAATGAATGAATGAATGAATGAATGAATGAATGAATGAATGAATGAATGAATGAATGAATGAATGAATGAATGAATGAATGAATGAATGAATGAATGAATGAATGAATGAATGAATGAATGAATGAATGAATGAATGAATGAATGAATGAATGAATGAATGAATGAATGAATGAATGAATGAATGAATGAATGAATGAATGAATGAATGAATGAATGAATGAATGAATGAATGAATGAATGAATGAATGAATGAATGAATGAATGAATGAATGAATGAATGAATGAATGAATGAATGAATGAATGAATGAATGAATGAATGAATGAATGAATGAATGAATGAATGAATGAATGAATGAATGAATGAATGAATGAATGAATGAATGAATGAATGAATGAATGAATGAATGAATGAATGAATGAATGAATGAATGAATGAATGAATGAATGAATGAATGAATGAATGAATGAATGAATGAATGAATGAATGAATGAATGAATGAATGAATGAATGAATGAATGAATGAATGAATGAATGAATGAATGAATGAATGAATGAATGAATGAATGAATGAATGAATGAATGAATGAATGAATGAATGAATGAATGAATGAATGAATGAATGAATGAATGAATGAATGAATGAATGAATGAATGAATGAATGAATGAATGAATGAATGAATGAATGAATGAATGAATGAATGAATGAATGAATGAATGAATGAATGAATGAATGAATGAATGAATGAATGAATGAATGAATGAATGAATGAATGAATGAATGAATGAATGAATGAATGAATGAATGAATGAATGAATGAATGAATGAATGAATGAATGAATGAATGAATGAATGAATGAATGAATGAATGAATGAATGAATGAATGAATGAATGAATGAATGAATGAATGAATGAATGAATGAATGAATGAATGAATGAATGAATGAATGAATGAATGAATGAATGAATGAATGAATGAATGAATGAATGAATGAATGAATGAATGAATGAATGAATGAATGAATGAATGAATGAATGAATGAATGAATGAATGAATGAATGAATGAATGAATGAATGAATGAATGAATGAATGAATGAATGAATGAATGAATGAATGAATGAATGAATGAATGAATGAATGAATGAATGAATGAATGAATGAATGAATGAATGAATGAATGAATGAATGAATGAATGAATGAATGAATGAATGAATGAATGAATGAATGAATGAATGAATGAATGAATGAATGAATGAATGAATGAATGAATGAATGAATGAATGAATGAATGAATGAATGAATGAATGAATGAATGAATGAATGAATGAATGAATGAATGAATGAATGAATGAATGAATGAATGAATGAATGAATGAATGAATGAATGAATGAATGAATGAATGAATGAATGAATGAATGAATGAATGAATGAATGAATGAATGAATGAATGAATGAATGAATGAATGAATGAATGAATGAATGAATGAATGAATGAATGAATGAATGAATGAATGAATGAATGAATGAATGAATGAATGAATGAATGAATGAATGAATGAATGAATGAATGAATGAATGAATGAATGAATGAATGAATGAATGAATGAATGAATGAATGAATGAATGAATGAATGAATGAATGAATGAATGAATGAATGAATGAATGAATGAATGAATGAATGAATGAATGAATGAATGAATGAATGAATGAATGAATGAATGAATGAATGAATGAATGAATGAATGAATGAATGAATGAATGAATGAATGAATGAATGAATGAATGAATGAATGAATGAATGAATGAATGAATGAATGAATGAATGAATGAATGAATGAATGAATGAATGAATGAATGAATGAATGAATGAATGAATGAATGAATGAATGAATGAATGAATGAATGAATGAATGAATGAATGAATGAATGAATGAATGAATGAATGAATGAATGAATGAATGAATGAATGAATGAATGAATGAATGAATGAATGAATGAATGAATGAATGAATGAATGAATGAATGAATGAATGAATGAATGAATGAATGAATGAATGAATGAATGAATGAATGAATGAATGAATGAATGAATGAATGAATGAATGAATGAATGAATGAATGAATGAATGAATGAATGAATGAATGAATGAATGAATGAATGAATGAATGAATGAATGAATGAATGAATGAATGAATGAATGAATGAATGAATGAATGAATGAATGAATGAATGAATGAATGAATGAATGAATGAATGAATGAATGAATGAATGAATGAATGAATGAATGAATGAATGAATGAATGAATGAATGAATGAATGAATGAATGAATGAATGAATGAATGAATGAATGAATGAATGAATGAATGAATGAATGAATGAATGAATGAATGAATGAATGAATGAATGAATGAATGAATGAATGAATGAATGAATGAATGAATGAATGAATGAATGAATGAATGAATGAATGAATGAATGAATGAATGAATGAATGAATGAATGAATGAATGAATGAATGAATGAATGAATGAATGAATGAATGAATGAATGAATGAATGAATGAATGAATGAATGAATGAATGAATGAATGAATGAATGAATGAATGAATGAATGAATGAATGAATGAATGAATGAATGAATGAATGAATGAATGAATGAATGAATGAATGAATGAATGAATGAATGAATGAATGAATGAATGAATGAATGAATGAATGAATGAATGAATGAATGAATGAATGAATGAATGAATGAATGAATGAATGAATGAATGAATGAATGAATGAATGAATGAATGAATGAATGAATGAATGAATGAATGAATGAATGAATGAATGAATGAATGAATGAATGAATGAATGAATGAATGAATGAATGAATGAATGAATGAATGAATGAATGAATGAATGAATGAATGAATGAATGAATGAATGAATGAATGAATGAATGAATGAATGAATGAATGAATGAATGAATGAATGAATGAATGAATGAATGAATGAATGAATGAATGAATGAATGAATGAATGAATGAATGAATGAATGAATGAATGAATGAATGAATGAATGAATGAATGAATGAATGAATGAATGAATGAATGAATGAATGAATGAATGAATGAATGAATGAATGAATGAATGAATGAATGAATGAATGAATGAATGAATGAATGAATGAATGAATGAATGAATGAATGAATGAATGAATGAATGAATGAATGAATGAATGAATGAATGAATGAATGAATGAATGAATGAATGAATGAATGAATGAATGAATGAATGAATGAATGAATGAATGAATGAATGAATGAATGAATGAATGAATGAATGAATGAATGAATGAATGAATGAATGAATGAATGAATGAATGAATGAATGAATGAATGAATGAATGAATGAATGAATGAATGAATGAATGAATGAATGAATGAATGAATGAATGAATGAATGAATGAATGAATGAATGAATGAATGAATGAATGAATGAATGAATGAATGAATGAATGAATGAATGAATGAATGAATGAATGAATGAATGAATGAATGAATGAATGAATGAATGAATGAATGAATGAATGAATGAATGAATGAATGAATGAATGAATGAATGAATGAATGAATGAATGAATGAATGAATGAATGAATGAATGAATGAATGAATGAATGAATGAATGAATGAATGAATGAATGAATGAATGAATGAATGAATGAATGAATGAATGAATGAATGAATGAATGAATGAATGAATGAATGAATGAATGAATGAATGAATGAATGAATGAATGAATGAATGAATGAATGAATGAATGAATGAATGAATGAATGAATGAATGAATGAATGAATGAATGAATGAATGAATGAATGAATGAATGAATGAATGAATGAATGAATGAATGAATGAATGAATGAATGAATGAATGAATGAATGAATGAATGAATGAATGAATGAATGAATGAATGAATGAATGAATGAATGAATGAATGAATGAATGAATGAATGAATGAATGAATGAATGAATGAATGAATGAATGAATGAATGAATGAATGAATGAATGAATGAATGAATGAATGAATGAATGAATGAATGAATGAATGAATGAATGAATGAATGAATGAATGAATGAATGAATGAATGAATGAATGAATGAATGAATGAATGAATGAATGAATGAATGAATGAATGAATGAATGAATGAATGAATGAATGAATGAATGAATGAATGAATGAATGAATGAATGAATGAATGAATGAATGAATGAATGAATGAATGAATGAATGAATGAATGAATGAATGAATGAATGAATGAATGAATGAATGAATGAATGAATGAATGAATGAATGAATGAATGAATGAATGAATGAATGAATGAATGAATGAATGAATGAATGAATGAATGAATGAATGAATGAATGAATGAATGAATGAATGAATGAATGAATGAATGAATGAATGAATGAATGAATGAATGAATGAATGAATGAATGAATGAATGAATGAATGAATGAATGAATGAATGAATGAATGAATGAATGAATGAATGAATGAATGAATGAATGAATGAATGAATGAATGAATGAATGAATGAATGAATGAATGAATGAATGAATGAATGAATGAATGAATGAATGAATGAATGAATGAATGAATGAATGAATGAATGAATGAATGAATGAATGAATGAATGAATGAATGAATGAATGAATGAATGAATGAATGAATGAATGAATGAATGAATGAATGAATGAATGAATGAATGAATGAATGAATGAATGAATGAATGAATGAATGAATGAATGAATGAATGAATGAATGAATGAATGAATGAATGAATGAATGAATGAATGAATGAATGAATGAATGAATGAATGAATGAATGAATGAATGAATGAATGAATGAATGAATGAATGAATGAATGAATGAATGAATGAATGAATGAATGAATGAATGAATGAATGAATGAATGAATGAATGAATGAATGAATGAATGAATGAATGAATGAATGAATGAATGAATGAATGAATGAATGAATGAATGAATGAATGAATGAATGAATGAATCAATGAATAGACAAATAAATAAATAAATAATTAAATAAATAAATAGATACTTAAATAAATAGACAAATACATAAATAAATAAATAAATAAATAAATAAATAGATAGTTAAATAAATAGACAAATACATAAATAAATAAATAAATAAATAAATAAATAAATAGATACTTAAATAAATAGACAAATACATAAATAAATAAATAAATAAATAAATAAATAGATAGTTAAATAAATAGACAAATACATAAATAAATAAATAAATAAATAAATAGATAGTTAAATAAATAGACAAATAAATAAATAAATAAATACATAAATAAAGAAATATATAAATAGCTAAAACAATGGACAAATAGGTGGATAAATAAATATGTAAATAGTTAAAACAATAAATAAGTAAATAATAATAAATAGATAAATAAATTGGCAAACACCTGGCTGTTACAGCTGTGGAAAGATAACTGTGCCATAATATGAAATGAATAGAAAGAGTACGAAAGTTGATAGATTAAAAAGAACCAGTGTCCCATCACTAGTAAAATAAGAAAACTAAAGATTGATAAAAAGCGGTTAAGTAATGTCAAAAGTCGATAAATAAAACAGAAGAAAAGTAGTAGTTTAATTAAAACAAATAATAATAGATAGCATAAAAAAGAGAGAAGCAAGAATTAAAATAGATAGTTAAAAGATTAAGAGGGATAGTTGAAAATATTAAAAGCAAAGTGCATAAGTATAGGTTGTTAGTTAAAATTCCATAGTTATTAAAATAATAAAATATAGCTCACAGACACTTGGTTAATGGTTAGGTATCAACTTTTGTACTTACCCTATCGCTGCCTCCGTCTGCTGCTCCTCTACCTAAGTCGGGGGAGTTGACCCCCGCAGTTCTTAAATGGGTCGGCCTGGATCAGGGGCCGGGACATCCTCAGTGAGGGCCTCGCGATACTGGCGAACTCCCGAGACGTGCTCCACGTAGATATCCCGGCTCCACCGGACAATATCCGACACAATGAGCCGGCGCATCAGAGATGCGTACCGATTACCGATACGCAAAATCTTCAACACAGACTCATTGGCCGGATCCCAGGAGCCGAGGGCACCGACGACGATCGCGGAGACCGCCACCCGATAACCGCGCCCTCCGAGAACGTCGGCCAGGGGCTTTTACTTCTGTATCTTTCGCGCCCTGGCCTCCTCGAATGAAATATATTCGTTCTCGAAGGGCACGGTAACATCGACGATGACGATGCTCCTTGAGGGCTCGTGCCTGACAACGATGTCAGGCCTAAGAGCCCCCAGATGCCCGTCAATGCCCTCGACCGTCCGGTTAACCCTTAATTCCCCTGGGAGCCGGCAGGCCTTAGCGATGCGGGAAACCACCGCATCGTGGCGAAGTTGCCAGGCCGCCGAATGCAGACGACAGGGGCAAAGGACGCGGGGAAGGGATTCGAGCTCCGCCCCACAGCGCCGGCAACGCTTATCACCCTCACCCCAGCGTCTTGCCCCGTTAAGAGGCAAGACGTCAAGGCGAGCTCGGTGAATGAAGCGCCAATCGGCGAAGCGGGTGAAGTTGCCGCCGCGGAGGAAGTGGTTTGAAGCACCACTCCGCGACGACACCCCGAATACCTTCCCCTGGTCCTTCTTACGCTGAAGGCGTAGGTGGTAATATTCTACCACTGCCATCCGCAATCGGCGAATCATCTGGACCCTCGCCACGGGCGGGACAATGGTCTCCCGATCGCGAGAACCACTGAGCGTAATCGCGAGCTCAGATCTCTCCTCGCTCCACTGCCAACGCAATCCGAGCAGGTCCCGACTCCTGCGTGCCGCGTTCCGTGCCCTCGACCACAGCGAAGAAATGTCCCCCCCGTCCCTGGCGAAGTACCCCTTCAGCGAACCAGAGAGGTACTCGGCCAGGTCATTGTTCGACGGGTTGGTATGGCCGATTTTCCTGGCTACAGCCTCGCGCAGCGAGTTCCAGTTCAACTCCCTGACCACCGCATCATCCGCCGTCAAAAGACGGAACGCATGAGCGATGGTCAGGACGTCGGCCATGTCAGCAAGCGGAAGCAGTCCATATCCCCCCCTACTAGGTGGGAGGTAGACTACTTCCGCGCTGGCCCGCTGCGGGAGGTTGAGCCAGGACTTGGCCATACGTCGAATCTCTTTGTCGACAGTAATTAAGGGACGTTTCTCCGCGTGGGCTCCCCGCAGGTAGAAGTCGAGGCGTGGCAGTATAAAAGCTGCCACGGTCTCGGCCTTCTGCCACGGGGCCAAGAGGGAACGGTCGACGGCCTGCAGGTCCTGGACCAGCTCTTCGATCGTCAACAGTGGGGTTTAACGGACCTGAAACCTTGTGGGAACGCCCAGGTGTTCGTAGGTCTTACCGGCTGCCAGGGCGCGCATTTCCTGACCCTGGATGGTGAAGCGAGTGGACGGATCTCGCGCGGCCCCCTACCACGATGGTGGAGGGTCGCGCATTTTGCGGGATTAAACTGCAATCCGATGCCACTCGCCGCAGCACCCACTGCCTTTAGCAGCGTTTCCATACCCTCCGGGGTGTCGGCGATCAACGCGAGATCGTCCGCGTACGCCAGGACACTGTGCCGATGGCCGTGCAGCGTGTAACCCGCCGAGGTCCCAGTAGCTGCGCGCAGCACCGGTTCCAGGGCGAGGTTAAACGCCACAGGGCTCATCAGACAGCCCAGGCGCACCCCGGAGAGGATCGAAACGGGGTCGGTAAACCCGTCGGCTTTCAGCACCCGTGTGGTGCAACCGTGGTACATACTCTTCAGAATATTCTGAAGAGTAGAGGGAACCCCGGCCTCCACGAAGGATTGGTAGATGGAGGCGTGGGGGACCGAGCCGAACGCGTTCGCCAGGTCCAACCACGCCACCACTGCCTGACGCCCCCACCTGCGAGCGTCTGTAAGGGCCCCCTGCAACACGAAGTTATGTTCATAACACCCCTCGTACGGCAAGAAGCCCTTTTGCGCGGGACTTAGGCGCTTGTTCTGGACCGACCACGCGACGAGACGGTCAGCCAGAACAGCGGCGGAGAGCTTCGGGGTCGTGTCAGATATGGCCAGCGGTCGCCAGTTTTGACAGGTCGTGGCGATCGCCCTTTTTGTGCACAAGCACAGTGTTGGAAATTTTCCAACACGAGGGGACCGACTCCAGACGAAGACACAAATTGAACAAAGAGGTCAGCAAATGTGACCCCGGATCTGCCCTTTTTAGATCATTGTAAGTTAGACCGTCGGGACCGGGCGCAGAGTTTGTCATACGCCTGATCCGACGATCTACCTCACTCATTTTTAAGAGCTTCACCAAGGCCACATTGCTGGCCTCGTCTGGAGCCTCGATGGAAGGCGGGGGAGGCCTAGCTCCCAGGTTCCCCGCCGGTAAGTACATGTTGAGAAAGTACTCATGTACCCTGTCCTTAGGCACTTTGCAGTGCAAGGACGGGCCCATGAGCACCTCCTGAACAGCACGCCGGCGGTTCTGCCTGAAGAGCCGTTGTATCCGCGTAGCCTCCCTTACCTGGTCTCCCCGCGTTGGTCCACCTGCCAACACAGGACGATCGCGGTGACCGTTCGAACCGCGAGCCGCTTGGTCGCCCGACACGCCCCTAGCTCTCGCAAGCCGTTGGGGCCTATCCGTCCCGACCCCTCTCGTGGTCGGTCCCCCGACTCTGAAGCCCTGCAGGTATGCTGCGATTTCCCTCGCAACATCCTCCAGCTGCTCCAGGGAGCCAGCGTTCTGCGCAATGCCGATCAGCAACTCTCTCTCCGAAGGAAACGCTACCCCAACCAAAGGCCGGATGGCGCCCCTTCTTCGAGAGGAATGCCCGGATGCCGCAGGACGCCTGGGCTCACGAGGTCCCGAGGCACGCGAGGGTGCGGTCGTTCTGCGACTTCTCGCAGGTGCGGTCGCCTCCGTCGCGGAGGCAGGAGCACCCCTCACGGTTACATCAACGGTGACGGGCCTCCGATTATCCCTCCCCGCGCGATTTAAAACTACCCCTTCCCGCAAAGTAAAAAGGGAGCCGGGGGCACTACGTGGGACACTCGGGAGTAGCGAAAGGCTAAACGATGTTACGCTACTCACCGAGGGCGCCCCGGAGCACCCTGCTCCAGGCCGATGCGCGTTATTGTGCGCGGCGCTGTTGTTGTTGTTGCTGCTGCTGCTGCTGCCCGGTGGCGGCCGGGCGGGGGACTTTTCTCGCGGTGGTAGAGGAGGCGTCGTCGTCCTCTTCTCTGGCGGCAGCGGCTGCGCCTCCTCTTCGGACGACGAGCTCGACAACAGGATCCCGCGGTGGTGGCGTCGGCGGGATCCAGCAGCGATTCGCCACGGCTCCGGTGATGATTCCGGGGTTGCGGCTGCCCCGGCCGGCTGTGGCACCTCCACCTCTTCGATGGGTGGGAGGAGCGGGGCCGCTGGAGATGGTGGTAGCGGCCTGGCTACCATCGCTCCTCCTACAATAGGCTGGGGGGTCATTATCGGATGGTCGGCGGCGTCCTGGGGCTACGGTGCTTCCTCGGTGGGGGGCTGCGTCTTGGTGGCGGTGGTGATGGCCCGGGCGGTGTAGGGGTGGCCCTGGTTGCTGTACGCAGCCCCCTTTCCGGCGCGACGTCTATCGGCGAGGGAGGTGACGTGTAGGAAGGGGTGCCCGCTGTGACGGCGGCGTATGATGGCGAAGCCGCTGTCCTTACCCCCGAGGGTTTCCTTTGGGCGGCCCGAGGTGGTGATGGGCCGCTGGAGGGATCCTTCCCTTGAGCCACCGCCCTTGGAGATGGAGTTTGGGCGGTGGGTGTCCCTCCTAATCTCGGGGGCGTTCTTCTGGCTCCGGTCGGAGCCGCTACCGTCCCCCGTGTGGTGGTGGTGGTTCTTCTGCCCACCTCCACCGGGGCGCTGGCACCCCTCGTACCCCGTGTCACCCGCCCTTGGGTGGTGGTGGGCGGGGTCTTGACGGGTGGGGTCCTCGCTGGAGGGGTGCCAGTCGACCCCCTGGTAGCGGGGGCCGTTCTTCTGCCCGGTGGGGTGAGCCTCGTTGTGGTAGCGGCTGAGGGATCGGAGCCCCTCCCGGTAGCAGGCGCCCTTGCAGCCGGCGGCGATGTCATAGGAGCAGCCGACCCCGATCGCCGCGGCGGGCTGCCGCTCTTATTGACCGGTAGCGTTCCCTTGGGTTTGGTGTAGATTGGTTGTGGGGCGAGGGGTCGGGGGCGCGGGCCGGGCGCTGGTAGTCGGCCCAATGGTGATGGTTAGCGTGGGAGTGCTGGACCGGCTTCAGGGCCGCGCTTTGCCCCCCCCCCCCTAGCCGCCGGTCTCGTTGTCGTCGTCTTCGTCGTCGTCCTCGTAGTCCTCGTTGTTGTCCCCGTCGTAGTTGCAGATGTTTTAGCTTTTGCCGTTGTTGTTGCCGCTGCCGCCATTGTGCGCCGCGTCGTGCAGGTGGTGATTGCCGTCCCCGTTGAATCCCTCGTCGTAGAAAGGGTGTGGGTGGGCGGCTACGTCGCGGCGCACGTCGTTTGCGGGGGCGGGGACTGGGCCGCCAAATTGGCAGCAGCTAACGCAACAGCGCGCGGTTCTACGGAGGCGAATAACGCGGAACTCCCCCGACGAGAGGTGTTGCTCCAACCGGTCGAACCTGTCACGGGAACTGTACAAGTCCCACACGGATTGTTCTGTTGGTCGGATTTGTGTAAAAAGTCGCGGTGCAGCCTCTCCACCTTGAGAGGATACCTCCCATCGCCGGTGAAACTGCACTCACGACACTTGTACGTCAATACAACGCCCGGATGATGTTTCCGGGCGTGCTTTGTCAAATCCGTGTGGGACTTGTACACGCCACTCATCCTGATCCCGGGGACACCGAAGCAGGCAGGGCATCGGAACTCCGCCGGGAAGGGAGTCACCAGGGCGAGATTATTACTCCCCTCGGTAGTGCAGGAGGTGACTGACGCACTATCACCGCGGTCCTGTATCGCTCTTAAGACTAAGTCCTACGCTAAGTGAGACAGAAGAAGAGACAGAGTTGCTGTGGCAAATATTTCTAAGTGCCACAGCGAGGCGAAACGGGGAGGATAGACAGAGTGGGAATAACAGAGGAAGAGAAGAGAAAACTAAGTCCAAAGCGACAGAAGGAATACCGCCACGCGCTAACACCCTACTGACTCCGCCGGCACTAAGTCCGGTGTCGAAGACTGCCTGGAAAAATGACAGCCTCCGACGTGGCAGTCGGTAGGGAGACTAACAGGTGACGGTTACGAAGGAGTGCAGCGATCTCGATGGAGGAAGAGCGACGGAATCACCCACTCCACCGAGGACTGCACTAACTAACGGGTGAGTGGAGTCAGCCTCCACGCGGGCGGTGACTGAAGGGAAAAGAAGGAAGTGGAGGCGCCACTCGACTCGGACCTCACGCGTCCCGGTCCGTTGATACACTTCAACGGATGAGAGAGATCGGAGGAGTGGGTGGACGCGTAGGGGTAAGGTAGAGGACTACCGACGATGATTCGAGCACCGCAGACGGCTGGAGACCGGCTGCGTTACCCTCCTCACTGCCGGGGGGATAGAAAGAGAAGAGAGACTCACTCGGCGCAGGAGTCCAGCGATGCAGGAGCTCTCTCCGAGGGGAATAACACCTCGCTCCTGATTCCTGATCCAGCGGAGGTAGACGTGGATCAGGCGAGCCGTCCTTCCCGTCGGGGTTGCCGATGGCCAAGTCCTGGTGGGTCGTAGCGGTGTTGGGTGACCCACGTAGAGGAAGACCAGGGCTGATGGGGTTGGCCTGTGGTGGTTGTTGGCGTCCAAATAGAGGGCTGGTTGTCCTAGGACCCTCTTAGACCCTCAGTAGACCCTGGTCGTCCTCTCCCTCGATTGTCCACGGAAGCAGGATGGTGGGCGGCGCAGGTGGTGATGCGCAGGTGATCCTCCCGCGCAGGTGGGCGGCGCAGGTGTACTCCCGCGCAGGCTTGATCCGGTCCCGTGGCGAAGGCACTTTATCACACTTTACCGCACAACACCTCGAGCACTGATCGTGAACAGACCTTGCCGCGCACACGCCCGATCGCAACTCGGCCCGCACTGTTGCGTAGTACCGCGGCGGGTGAATTTACCGAGATTTCGGGACTTCGCGGAGCCAGAATATTAAGGGGCTTACTCTTTGGAGTCCCGAGTCGGTCCAGCAGGTGAAAAAAAATAAGAGCTCTAATTAGCAGCGCTAATTGAGCCGCTTCTGGCGGCACTGCAGTGCCGGACCGACTCACGGCGGAAGTGGAGCGAGCCCTAGTGATCCGCCTGAATCCAAAAATCGGGTTAATTTTCTGACTCCGCGATGCGGAGTGTATCAGATATTAAGCTGATAAGAACAGATAAAAAGCGCTTTATTCACAAAGAATGTTCCCCCAGCCTTACATTGTTTGGCTGGGGGTGGATACATAGTAGCGCCTTTATGGCGAAGGCAAAATAGTTGATATAACTCTATAGCGTCTGTCGCTATTTTCAGATCTCAATCGGCGGTGGCTCTTATCTCATAAACACCTTAGCATTTATATGAATCTAGCAAGAGTCTGAATATGTATATACTAGTGGAAGTAGATAGTTAATCGAATAAATAGCCAAACTAGAATAAATTATATAAATAAATAAATAATAGTAGCGTAGATTAAATAAACAAATATACATAGCATACATAAATATAAACAAGAAAAGAAGAGGCACAGAAATATATAAATATACATAAATAAATAAATAAATAAATAGATAAAATAAATAACCAAACAGAAATAAGCGAGAATAAACATTAAAGATTAAATAAACAAATATACATAGCATAAATAAATATGGACAAAATAAATATAAGTGTAGATATATAGCTAAAGGTAATTTTCAATATATACAATTCAGTGGTTAAATATGTACATAATATGTAGTTCCTAGTCAAATCCGGGCTCTACTGTGCCCCGGCCTTCGCCATAAAAAACAGCACAAAAATAAAATAAAATAAATAGATATATAAATATAAATACGATTAAAAGCATCTCAGTAGCGGCTATTTCGCATTTCAATTAGGGCGCATGCGCGGAAGTGCAGTTATAGAGAAGCGGTTAGTATAGAATTAGAGTAGGCGGTTGAGGCAGGGAATGATTAAAATGAATAGATCAGATAGATAAAATAATCAAGTAAATAAATAAATAAATAATAAATAATAAATAAATAAATAAATAGATAAATAAATAAACTGGGATAAAAAAATCAGAAATATAAAAAAATTAAAGAAAAATAAAAGAAAGAGTACCAAATTGATGAATAATTAGAACCAGTGTCACATCACTAATTAAGAAATCGTTACCAAATCTCGTAGTTAGTTCAGAAAGAAAAAATAAACAGATATGTAAATAAATATGTAAATAAATAAATATGTAGATGAATAAATATGTACATAGATAAATATGTGAATAAATAAATGTGTACATAAATAAATAAATACGTAAGTAGAATGAAAGAAAAAAGAAAAAAATATGTAACTAAATAGACAAATATATCGTTAGTCAGTATGTTTGAAATGGTTAAGTAAATAGATAAATAAAAACCAGGAAAAGAATATAATTAAATGAGTTAATAACTAAATAAATAAGTAGTTAAATAAACAGAGTAAGATAGATAGAACATTAATAGTTATATAGACGAAATGATAAATAAATGGCCATAAGGCCGAGAAGCGAACTCGATGTGTGTTATGAGAGTACACTTTGATCTCAGCCATAAGGCCGAGGAGCGATCTAGATGTGTGTTATGACAGTACACTTTGATCTTACCCATAAGGCCGAGCAGCGATTTGGATATGGGTTAATCGACTACACTTTGATCTTAGCCAGAAGGCCGAGAAGCGATTTGGATGAGTGTTATGGGAGTACAGTTTGATCTTAGCCACAAAGCCGAGGAGCGATCTGGATTTGTGTTATTCCAGTTCACTTTGATCTTAGCCATAAAGCCGGGAATCGATCTGCATTTGTGTTATGCGAGTACACTTTGATCTTAGCCGTAAGGCCGAGAAGCTATCTGTATATGGGTTATTCGGGTACAATTTGATCTTATCCATAGGGCCGAGAAGCTCTCGGGATGTGTATTATGCGAGTACCCTTTGATCTTAGCCATCAAGCCGAGACGCGATCTGGATGTGTGTTACGCGAGTACACTTTGATCTTAGCCCAACCGCGAGAAGAGATCTGTACGTGTGTTATACGAGTACGATCTTATCTTAGCCATAAGCCGCGAAGCGATCTGGAGTTGGGTTATGCTCGCACACTTTGATCTTAACCATAATACCGGGAAGCGATCTGGATGTGTGTTTTGCGAGTACCCTTTGATCTTAGTAATAAGGCCCAGAAGCGATCTGGATGTGTGTTATGCGCGTCCACTTTGATCTTAACCATAAGGCCTAGAAGCGATCTGGATATGGGTTGGGCGTGTACACTTCGATCTTAGCCTCAAGGCCGAGACGCGATCTGGCTTTGGGTTCTTCGAGTACACTTTCATTTTTGCCATAAACCCGAGAAGCGATCTTGATGTGTGTTATGAGAGTACACTTTATTCTCAGCCATAAGGCCGATATGCGATCTGGATGTGTGTTATGTGAGTATACATTGATCGTAGCCATAAGGATGAGAAGCGGTCTGGATTTGGGTTATTCGAGTACACTTTGATCTTAGCCATAAGGCCGAGAAGCGATCTGGATGTGTGTTATGCGATTACGCTTAGATCGTAGCCATGAGTCCCAGAAGCGATCTGGATTTTGTTTATTCGAGTACTAATAATAAAGTAATAAACCTATATAAAACTATATAAAACTATATAAAACTATATAAAACTACATATAACTATGTAAAACTATATAAACCTAGAAAAACTATATAAAATTATATGAAGCTGTATAAAACTATATAAAACTATGTAAACCTAATAAAACTATATAAAACTATACAAACCTATGTAAAACTATATAAAACTATATAAATGTATATAAAACTATTTCAAACTAATGAAACTATATAAAACTGTATAAAACTATATAAAACTATATAAAACTATATAAAACTATATAAAACTATATAAAACTATGTAAAACTATATAAAAGTGTATGAAATTAATAAAACTATATAAAACTATATAAAACTATTTAAAGCCACATAATACTACATATAACTATGTAAAACTATACAAACCCAGGAAAACTATATAAAATTATATGAAGCTGTATAAAACTATATAAAACTATGTCAAAGTAATAAAACTATATAAAACTATACAAACCTATGTAAAACTATATAAAACTATATAAAACTATATAAAACTATATAAAACTATATAAAACTATATAGAACTATATAAAAATATTTAAAACTGTATAAAACTAAATAAAACAATTTAAAACTACATAAGACTATATAAAACAATATAAAACTACATAAATCTGGTAAAACTATATAAAACTGTGTAAATCAACAAAAATCAATATAAAACTATATAAAACTAACAAAACTATATAAAACTATGTAAAACTGATAAAACAATATAAAACTATATAAAACTATATAAAACTATATAAAGCTATATGAAGCTATATAAAAGTATATAAAGCTTCGTAAAACAATATACAGCTATATGAAACAATATAAAAATATAATAAACTATCAAAACTATATAATACTATATAAAACTATATAGAACTATATAAAACTATATAAAACTATATAAATCTATATAAAACTATATAAAACTATATAAAAATATAAAACTAAATAAAATGGTATAAAACTATATAAAACTAAATAAAATGGTAGAAAACTATATGAAACTATATAAAGATACAGAAATCTATGAAAACTATATCAAACTATATAAAGATATATAGATCTATTAAAACTATATAAAACTTTATAAAACAATACAAAACAATATAAAACGATATAATACCATATAAAACTATATAAATATATCAAAACAATATTAAACTATATAAAACTGCATAAAAGAATATCAATCTATATAAAACTAAATAAAACTGGATAAAACTATATAAAACTATGTACAACTATATAAAACAATATAAATCTAAATAAATGTATGTAAAACTATATAGAAGTATATAAAACTATACACCACTATATAAAACTATATGAAACTATATAAAACTATATAAAACTATATAAAACTATATAAAACTATATATAACTATATAAAACTATATAAAACTATATAAAACTATATAAAACTATATAAAACCATATAAAACTACATAAAACTGTATAAAACAATATGAAACTATATAAACCTAGTAAAACTATATAAAACTGTGTAAAACAACACAAATCAATATAAAACTATATGAAACTATATAAAACTAAATGAAAGTATATAAAACTATGTGAAACTATATAAAACTGTATAAAACTAACAAAACTATATAAAATCTTATAAAACTATATAAAACTATATAAATCTATTGAAACTACATTAAACTATATAAAACTATATAAGACAATATAAAACCATATAAAACTATATAAAACTATATAAATCTATTAAAACAATATTAAACTATATTAAACTGCACAAAGCGATATCAATCTATGTAAAACTATATAAAGCTATATAAAGCTATATAAGCTATGTAAAAATAAAAAACTAATAAAACTATATAAAACTATATAAAACTATATAAATCTATATGAAACTATGTAAAACGTTATAAAACGGTGTAAAACTATATAAAACAAATAAAACTATATAAAACTATATAAAACTATATGAAACTATATAAAACTATATAAAACTATATAAAACTATACAAAACTATATAAAACTATATAAATCTATATGAAACTATGTAAAACATTCTGAAACCGAGTAAAACTATATAAAACTAGTAAAACTATACAAAAATACACAAAAGTATATAAAACTATTTAAATCTATATAAAACTACATAAATCTATTAAAACTATATTAAATTATGTAAAACTATATAAAACTATATAAATCTATCAAAACTACATAAAACTACATAAAACAATATCAATCTATACAAAACTATATAAAACTACACAAAACTATATAAAACTATGTAAAACTATCAAAACTATATGAGACCATATAAATCTATATAAAACTATGTAAACCTATACAAAACTAATAAAACTACATAAAAATACATAAAACTGTATAAAACTATACAAAACTATATAAAACTATATAAAACTATATAAAACTAATAAAACTGTATAGAATTATACAAACAATATAAAACTATATGAAGCTATATAAAACTATATAAAACTGTATTAAACTATCTAAAACTATATAAAGCTATGTAAAACTATATAAAACTATATAAATCGATTAATACTTTATAAAGGTATGTAAATCTCTCTAAAACTATATTATACCATATAAAACTACATAAAACAATATCAATCTATATAAAACTACAAAAAACGATGTAAAACAATATAAAAATATATAAATATATATAAGACTATGTAAAACTAATAAAACTATATAAAAGTATGTAAAGCTATAAAAAACTATATAAAACTACATAAAACAATATCAATCTATATGAAACTATATAAAACTATATAAATGTATTAAAACTATATTGAATTATATAAAACTGTATTAAACTATATAAAACTGTATTCAACTATATAAAACTGTATGAAACTATATAAAAGTATATAGAACTATATAAAACGATACAAAACTATATAAAACAATGTAATACTATACAAAACTATGTGAAACTATATAAAACTATGTAAATCTACATAAAACTATGGAAAAGTATATGAAACTGTATAAAACTATATAAAACTATATTAAACTATATAAAACTATATAAAACTATATAAAACGATATAAAACTATATAATACTATATAAAATTATATAAAACTATATGAAATTATATAAAACTATATAAAACTATGTAAAACTATATAAATCTAGTAAAACTAATAAAACTGTATAAAACTATATAAAACTGAATAGAACTATATAAATGTATAAAAAACTATGTAAAACTATATAAAACTATGTAAAACTATATAACACTATGTAAAAGTAAATAAATCTAATAAAACTATATAAGACCATATAAAACTATATAAAACTATATATAACTATATAAATCTATGTAAAACTAGATAAGTGTACTAAAACTACATAAAACTACATAACACAATATCAATCAATATAAAACTATATTAAATTACATAAAACTATACAAAACTATGTAAAACTATATAAAACTGCATAAAACTATATAAAACTATATAAAAATATATATAACACTATATAAGACTATATAAAAGTAAATAAAACTTTATAAAACTATGTAAAACTCTTTAAAACTGTATTAATCTCTATAAAACCAATGAAACTAGTATAACCATATATAACTATATAAAACTGTGTAAAGATATGTAAAACTATTTAAAACTGTATAAAACCAAATAAAACTACATAAAACTATATAAAACTATATACGATTATATAAATTTATTAAAACTATATAAAACTAATAAAACTAATAAAACTATATAAAACTATATAAAACTATATAAAATTATATAAAACCATATAAAACTATATAAAACTATATAAGACTATATAAAACTATACAAAACTATTTAAAACTGTAAAAAACTATGTAAAACTAATAAAACTGCATAAAACTATGTGAATCTCTCTAAAACTATATTAAACCATGTAAAACTATATAACTATATAAATCGATTAATACTTTATAAAGCTATGTAAATCTCTCTAAAAATATATTATACCATATAAAACTACATAAAACAATATCAATCTATATAAAACTGTAAAAAACGATGTAAAACAATATAAAAATATATAAATATATATAAGACTATGTAAAACTAATAAAACTATATAAAAGTATGTAAAGCTATAAAAAACTATATAAAACTACATAAAACAATATCAATCTATATGAAACTATATAAAACTATATAAATGTATTAAAACTATATTGAACTATATAAAACTGTATTAAACTATATACAACTGTATTCAACTATATAAAACTGTATGAAACTATATAAGAGTATATAGAACTATATAAAACGATACAAAACTATATAAAACTGTATAAAGCTATATATACATATATAAAACTATATAAAACTATATCAAACTATATAAAAATGTATAATACTATATAAAACGATATAAAACTATATAAAACGATATAAAAATATTCAAAACAATACGAAAAAATATGAAACTGTGTCAAGCAATGTAAAATGGTGTAATACAATATAGAACAATATAGAAAAATTTAAACCGCATGAAACTATATAAGACTATGGATACTATATAAAACTACATAAATTATATTAAACTATACAGATCTATATAAAACTATATAGGCCAATATAGAACTATTTCAAGTTATATAAAACTGCAAAAAACTTCATAAAACTACACAAAACTTCATGATAATATATATAACTGCATAACACAATGTAAAAGGTGAAATACAATAAAAAAGTATACAATACAATATAAAACCACGTAAAACTACATAACGCTATAGAAACGTGTATAATACTATATAAAGCAGTATAAAATTATATAGAAATATAATATACTATACAAAACTGTATAAAAATGTATAAAATTATATAAAACTCGCAGAACACAATTCCACAACGCTTCTCCACCTTACACTTAATATCAAAGTGTACTCGCATTACACGGATCCCGATCGCTGGTCGGCATCACGGTTAATATCAACGTGTACCCACAAAGCACAGATCCAGATCGGCTCCCGGGCCTTACGGCTAATATAAATAATTATGGAAAAGCATAGCCATAAGGCCGAGAAGCGATCTGGATGTGTGTTATGCGGGTAAACTTTGATCTTAGCCATGAGGCCGAGATGCGATCTGGATGTGTGTTATGCGGGTAAACTTTGATCTTAGCCATGAGGCCGAGATGCGATCTGTATTTGGGTCATTCGTGTACACTTTGATCTTACCCATAAGGCCGAGAAGAGATCTCGATGTGTGTCATGCGAGGACACTTTAATCTTAGCCATAAGGCAGAGAAGCGATCTGGATGTGTGTTATGCGAGTACACTTTGATATTAGCCATAAGGGCGAGAAGCGTTCTGGATGTTTGTTATGCGAGTACACTTTGATCTTAGCCATAAGGCCAAGAAGCGACCTGGATGTGCGTTATGCGGGTACACTTTGATCTTAGACACAAGGCCGAGAAGCAATCTGGATGTGCGTTATGAGCGTACACTTTGATCTTAGCCATAAGCCCGAGAAGCGATCTGGATGTGTGTTATGCGAGTACACTTGATCTTAGCCATATGGACGGGAAGCGATCTGGATATGTCTTATGCGAGTACTCTTTGATCTTAGCCGTACTGTCTAGCAGCGATCTGGATTTAGGTTATTCGTGTACACTTTGATCTTCGCGATAAGGCCGAGAAGCGATGTGGCTTTGGGTTATTCGAGTACACTTTGACCTTAGCCATAAGGCCGTGTAGCGATCTGAATGTGTGTTATGCGAGTACACTTTGATCTTAGCCATCAGGCCGAGAAGTGATCTGGATGTGTGTTATGCGTGTACACTTTGACCATAGCCGTAAGGCCGAAAATCGATCTGAATTTGGGTTATTCGAGTACACTTTGACCTTAGACATAAGGCCGAGAAGCAATCTGGATGTGTGTTATGCTAGTACAGTTTGATCTTAGCCATGAGGCCAAGAAACGATCTGGATGTGTGTTATGCGAGTCCCCTTTGATCTTTTCCATAAGGCGGAGAAGCGATCTGGATGTGTGGTATGCGAGTACAGTTTGTTCTGTGCCATAAGGCCGGGAAGCGATCTGGATGTGTGTTATGTGAGTACACTTTGATCGTAGCCATAAGTCCGCGAAGCGACCTGCATGTGAATTATGCGAGTACACTTTGATCGTAGCCATAAGGACGAGAAGCGATGTGGATGTGTGTTATGCGTTTACACTTTGATCTTAGCCATAATGCCGACAAGCGATCTGGATGTTTATTATGCGAGTACACTTTGATCTTAGGCATAAGGCCGTGTAGCGATCTGAATGTGTGTTATGCGAGTACACTTTGATCTTACTCATAAGCCCGTGAAGAGTTCCTGCTGTTTCTTGTGCGAACGCGCATTGATCTTAGCTATACGGACGTGCAGTAATCTGGATTTGGGTTATTCCAGTACACTTTGATCTTAACCATAAGACAGAGAAGCGATTAGGATGTGTGTTATGCGAGTACACTTTGATCTTAGCACTAAAGTCGAGAAGTGATGTGGATGTGTGTTATGAGACTACACTTTGATCCTAACCATAAGGCCGAGAAGCGAACTCGATGTGTTTTATGCGAGTATACTTTGATCATAGCCGTAAGGCCGAGAAGCGACCTTGGTTTGGTGTATTCGAGTACACTTTGATCTCAGCCATAAGGCAGAGTAGTGATCTGGATGTGTATTATGCGAGTACACTTCGATCTTAGCCATAAGGCCGAGAAGCGATCTGGATTTGGATTATTTGAGTACACTTTGACGTTACCCATAAATCCGAGAAGCGATCTGGATGTCGGTTATGCTAGTACACTTTGATCTTAGTCTTAAGGCCGAGAAGCTATACTATAAAACTATATAAAACTATATAAAGCTGTTAAAACTATATAAAGCTGTATAAAACAATACATATCAATATAAAACTATATAAAACTATATAAATCTATTAAACCCATATAAAACTATATAAAACTATTCAAAACTACTTAAAATTATATAAAACTATATAAATATATTAAAACTATACTAAACTATATAAAACTATACAAAACTATATAAATCTATTAAACCTATATAAAACTATATAAAACTACATAAAACAATATCAATCTATATCAAACTATATAAAACTATATAAAACTAAATAAAACTATATAAAACTATACAAAATTATATAAAACCATATAAGACTATATAAAACTATATAAAACTATATAAAACTATATAAAACTATATAAAACCCTATAAAACTATATAAAAATACATAAATCTATATAAAACTATACAAAACTATATAAAACTATATAAAACTAACAGAACTATATAAAACTGAATAACACTATATAAAACTATATAAAACTATATAAAACTCTATAAAACTATATAAAACTACATAAAACTATATAACACTATATAAAACTATATAAAACTATGTAAAACTAACAAAACTAACAAAAGTATATAAAATTATATAAAACTATATAAAACTAATAAACCTATATAAAACGATATGAAACTGTCTGATACTGTATGAAACTATATACTATACAAAACTATATACCTATATAAAAATCTATAAAACTATATAACTATATAAAACTGTATAAACCTATATAAAACTAACAAAACTATATAAAACAGTATAAAACTATATAAAACTATATAAAACTATATAAAACTATATAAAACAATATAAAACTATATAAAACTATATGAAACAAACAAAACTATATAAAACAATATAAAATTATATAAAACAATGAAACGCTAATAAAACTATATAAAACTATATAAAACTACATAAAACTGTCTGAAACTGTATAAAACTATATAAAGTATATAAAACTATATAAAACAATATAAAACTATGTAAAACTATATAAAACTATATAACTATATAAAACTATATAAAACTATATAAAACTATATAAAACTATATAAAAATATATAAAACTATATAAAACTATATAAAGCTATATAAAACTATATAAAACTACATAAAACTATATAGAACTATTCAAAACTAATAAAACTATATAAAACCATATAAAACTATACAAAACTAACAAAACTATATAAAACTATATAAAACAATATAAAACTAGCAAAACTATATAAAACTATATAAGACCATATAAAACTATATGAAACTATATAAAACTGATAAAATTATATAAAACTATTCAAAACTAATAAAACTATATAAAACTTACAAAACTATATAAAACTATATAAACTATATAAATCTATATAAAACTGTGTAAAACTATATAAAACTATATAACACTATATAAACTATATAAAACTATATAGAACCATATAAAACTACGTCAAACTATATAAAACTAATATAACTATGACAAACTACATAGGGCTAAATAAAACTATGTAAAACTATAACATTCTATTAAAACTACGTAAAACTATATAAAACTAATAAAACTATACAAGACTATATAATACAATATAAAACTATATAAAACAATAAAACGCTAATAAAACTATATAAAACTATATGACACTACATAAAACAGTCTGCAACTGTATAAAGCTATATAAACTATATAGAACTATATAAAACAATATAAAACTATGTAAAACTGTATAAAACTATATAAAACTATGTAAAACTGTCTGAAACTGTATAAAATTTTATGAACTATATAGAACTATATAAAACAATATAAAACTATGTAAAACTGTATAAAACTATATAAAACTATGTAAAACTATATAAAACTATATAAAACTATATAAAACTATATAAAACTCTATAAAAGTATATAAAACTAACAAAACTCTATAAGCCTATATAAAACTCTATAGGACTATATAAAACTATATAAAACTATATAAAACTATATAAAAATATATAAAACTATATAAAAATATATAAAGCTATATAAAACTATATGAAACTACATAAAACTATATAGAACTATTCAAAACTAATAAAACTATATAAAACCATATAAAACTATACAAAAGTAACAAAACTATATAAAACTATATAAAACAATATAAAACTAGCAAAACTATATAAAACTATATAAGACCATATAAAACTATATGAAACTATATAAAACTGATAAAATTATATAAAACTATTCAAAACTAATAAAACTATATAAAACTTACAAAACTATATAAAACTATATAAACTATATAAATCTATATAAAACTATATAAAACTCTATAAAACTATATAAACCTAACAAAACTATATAAAATTATTTAAAACTAACAAAACTATATAAAAGTATATAAAACTCTATAAAACTATATAACACTATATAAAACTATATAAAACTATATAAAACTATACAAAACTGTCTGAAACTGTATAAAACTATATAAACTGTATAAAACTGTATAAAACTATATAAAACTATATAAGACTATATAAAACTATATCAAACTATATAAAACCCTATAAAACTATATAAAAATACATAAAACTATATAAAACTGTACAAAACTATATAAAACTATATAAAACTAACAAAACTATATAAAACTATATAACACTATATAAAACTATATAAAACTATATAAAACTACATAAAACTATATAAAACTATATAAAACTAATAAAACTATATAAAGCTATATAAAATTATATAAAACCATATAAAATAATATAAAACTTTACAAAACTATATAAAACTATATAAAACTGTATAAAACTATATAAAACTATATAAAACTATATAAAATTATATAAAACCATATAAAACAATATAAAACTTTACAAAACTATATAAAACTATATAAAACTGTAAAAAACTATATAAAACTATATAAAACTCTATAGAACAATATAAAACTATTTAAAACAATAAAACGCTAATAAAACTATATAAAACTATATAAAACAACATCAAACTGTCTGAAACTGTATAAAACTATATAAACTATATAAAAATACATAGGGCTAAATAAAACTATGTAAAACTATAATATTCTATTAAAACTATATAAAACTACATAAAATTAATAAAACTATTCAAGACTATATAGTACTATATAAAACCATATAAAAAGATAAAATGTTAATAAAACTATATAAAACTATATAAAACTACATAAAACTATCTGAAACTGTATAAAACTATATAAACTTTATAAAACTATATAAAACTATATAAAACTATGTAAAACTGTATGAAACTATATATAACTATGTAAAGCTATATAAAACTATATAAAACTGTATAATACCATAAAGCGCTAATAAAACTATATAAAACTATATAAAACTACATAAAACCGTCTGAAACTGTATAAAACTATATACTATATATAACTATATAAAACTATATAAAACTATGTAAAACTGTATAAAACTATATAAAACTATGTAAAACTATATAAAACTATGTAAAACTATATAAAACTCTATAAAACTATATAAAACTATATAAAACTAACAAAGCCATATAAAACTATGTAAAACTATTTAAAACTATATAAAACCAATAAAACTATATAAAACTATATAACACTATATAAAACTATATAAAACTATTTAAAACTATATAAAACTAATAGAACTATATAATACTATATAACACTATATAAACTATATAAAACTGTATAGAACCATATAAAACTACGTCAAACTATATAAAACTAATATAACTATGACAAACTACATAGGGCTAAATAAAACTATGTAAAACTATAACATTCTATTAAAACTACGTAAAACTATATAAAACTAATAAAACTATACAAGACTATATAATACAATATAAAACTATATAAAACAATAAAACGCTAATAAAACTATATAAAACTTTATAAAACTACATAAATCTATATAAAACTATTCAAAACTAATAAAACTATATAAAACCATATAAAACTATACAAAAGGAACAAAACTATATAAAACTATATAAAACAATATAAAACTAGCAAAACTATATAAAACTATATAAGACCATATAAAACTATATGAAACTATATAAAACTGATAAAATTATATAAAACTATTCAAAACTAATAAAACTATATAAAACTTACAAAACTATATAAAACTATATAAACTATATAAATCTATATAAAACTATATAAAACTCTATAAAACTATATAAACCTAACAAAACTATATAAAACTATTTAAAACTAACAAAACTATATAAAGGTATATAAAACTCTATAAAATTATATAACACTATATAAAACTTTATAAAACTATATAAAACTATACAAAACTGTCTGAAACTGTATAAAACTATATAAACTATATAAAACTGTATAAAACTATATAAAACTATATCTGACTATAGTAAACTATATCAAACTATATAAAACCCTATAAAACTATATAAAAATACATAAAACTATATAAAACTATACAAAACTATATAAAACTATATAAAACTATATAAAACTGTATAAAACTATATAAAACTATATAAAACTATATAAAACTATATCAAACTATATAAAACCCTATAAAACTAAATAAAAATACATAAAACTATATAAAACTATACAAAACTATATAAAACTATATAAAACTAACAAAACTATATAAAACTGTATAACACTATATAAAACTATATAAAACTATATAAAACTACATAAAAATATATAAAACTATATAAAACTAATAAAACTATATAAAGCTATATAAAACTCTATTAAACTATGTAAAACTATATAAAACTTACAAAACTATATAAAACTATATAAAACTATATAAAACTGTATAAAACTATATAAACTATATAAAACTATATAAAACTATATAAAACTATATAAAACTATATAAAACTATATAAAACTATATAAAACGAATAAAACTATACAAGCATATATAAAACTATATAGAACTATATAAAACTATATAAAACTATATAGTACTATATAAAACTATATAAAAGTATATAAAACTATATAAAACTCTATAAAACTAAATAAAACTACATAGAACTATATAAAACTAACAAAACTATATAAAACAGTATAAAACTATATAAAACTATATAAAACTGTATAAAACTATATAAAACGAATAAAACTATACAAGCATATATAAAACTATATAGAAATATATAAAACTATATAAAACAATATAAAACTATATAAAACTATATAAAACTATATAAAACAATATCAAACTATATAAAACTATATGAAACTAATAAAACTATATAAAACAATATAAAATTATATAAAACAATGAAACGCTAATAAAACTATATAAAACTATATAAAACTACATAAAACTGTCTGAAACTGTATAAAACTATATAAAGTATATAAAAGTATATAAAACAATATAAAACTATGTAAAACTATATAAAACTATATAACTATATAAAACTATATAAAACTATATAAAACTATATAAAACTATATAAAACAATATCAAACTATATAAAACTATATGAAACTAACAAAACTATATAAAACAATATAAAATTGTATGAAACAATGAAACGCTAATAAAACTATATAAAACTATATAAAACTACATAAAACTGTCTGAAACTGTATAAAACTATATAAAACTATGTAAAACTGTATGAAACTATATAAAACTATATAAAACAATATATAAAACTATATAAAACTATTTAAAACTATATAAAACCAATAAAACTATATAAAACTATATAACACTATATAAAACTATATAAAACTATATAGAACCATATAAAACTATGTCAAACTATATAAAACTATATGAAATTCTATAAAACTGGATAAAACCATATAAAACTAACAATACTATTTAAAACTATGTAAAACTATATAAAACTATATAAAACTATATAAAACTATATAAAACTATTTAAAACTATATAAAACTAATAGAACTATATAAAACTATATAACACTATATAAACTATATAAAACTGTATAGAACCATATAAAACTATGTCAAACTATATAAAACTATATGAAACTCTATAAAACTGGATAAAACCATATAAAACTAACAATACTATATAAAACTATGTAAAACTATATAAAACTATATAAAACTATATAAAACTATATAAAACTATTTAAAACTATATAAAACTAATAGAACTATATAAAACTATATAACACTATATAAACTATATAAAACTGTATAGAACCATATAAAACTACGTCAAACTATATAAAACTAATATAACTATGACAAACTACATAGGGCTAAATAAAACTATGTAAAACTATAACATTCTATTAAAACTACGTAAAACTATATAAAACTAATAAAACTATACAAGACTATATAATACAATATAAAACTATATAAAACAATAAAACGCTAATAAAACTATATGAAACTATATAAAACTACATAAAACTGTCTGCAACTGTATAAAACTATATAAACTATATAGAACTATATAAAACAATATAAAACTATGTAAAACTGTATAAAACTATAGAAAACTATGTAAAACTGTCTGAAACTGTATAAAATTATATAAACTATATAGAACTATATAAAACAATATAAAACTATGTAAAACTGTATAAAACTATATAAAACTATGTAAAACTATATAAAACTATATAAAACTATATAAAACTCTATAAAACTATATAAAAATATATAAAACTATATAAAACTATATAAAGCTATATAAAACTATATAAAACTATATAAAACTATATAAAAATATATAAAACTATATAAAACTATATAAAGCTATATAAAACTATATAAAACTATATAAAACTATATAAAACTATCAAAGCCATATAAAAATATGTGAAACTATATAAAACTATTTAAAACTATATAAAACCAATGAAACTATATAAAACTATATAACACTATATAAAACTATATAAAACTATATAGAACCATATAAAACTATGTCAAACTATATAAAACTATATAAAACTCTATAAAACTGTATAAAACCATATAAAACTAACAAAACTATATAAAACTATATAGAACCATATAAAACTATGTCAAACTATATAAAACTATATAAAACTCTATAAAACTATTTAAAACTATATAAAACTAATAGAACTATATAAAACTATATAACACTATATAAAACTATATAAAACTATATAGAACCATATAAAACTATGTCAAACTATATAAAACTAATATAACTATGACAAACTACATAGGGCTAAATAAAACTATGTAAAACTATAACATTCTATTAAAACTACATAAAACTATATAAAACTAATAAAACTATACAAGACTATATAATACAATATAAAACTATATAAAACAATAAAACGCTAATAAAACTATATAAAACTATATAAAACTACATAAAACTGTCTGAAACTGTATAAAACTGTATAAACTATATAGAACTATATAAAACAATATAAAACTATATAAAACTATATTAACCTATATAAAACTATATAAAACTGTATAATACTATATAAAACTATATAATACTATATAAAACTAACAAAACTATATAAAACAATATAAAACTATGTAAAACTATACAAAACTATATAAAACTATATAAAACTAACAAAAGTATGTAAACCTATATAAAACTATATAAAACTATATAAAACTATATAAAACTATATAAAACTATATAAAAATATATAAAACTGACAAAACTAACAAAACTATATAAACCTATATACAACTATATAAAACTGTATAGTACTATATAAAACTATATAATACTATATAAAACTAACAAAACTATATAAAACAATATAAAACTATGTAAAACTGTATAAAACTATATAAATCTAATTAAAAGTATATAAAACTACATAAAACTATACAAAACTATATAAAACTACATAAAACTATACAAAACTATATAAAACTAATAAAACTATATAAAACTATATAAAACTATATAAATCACTATAAAACTATATAAACCTATATAAAACTAATAAAACTATATAAAACTATGTAAGACTATATCAAACTATACAAAACTAATAAAACTATATAAAACTATATAAAACTATGTAAAACTATATAAAAACTATACAAAACTAATAGAACTATATGACACTATATAAAACTATATAAAACTACATAAAACTGTCTGAAACTGTATAAAACAATATAAACTATATAAAACAGTATAAAACTATATAAAATTATATAAAACTATGTAAAACTATATAAAACTAATAAAACTATATAAAACTATATAAAACTATATAAAACTCTATAAAACCATATAAAACTAACAAAACTATATAAAACAGTATAAAACTAACAAAACTATATAAAACTATATAAAACTATATAAAACTGTCTGAAACTGTATAAAACTGTATAAAACTATATAATCTACGTAAAACTATATAATACCATATGAAACTCTACAAAACTATATAAAACTATATAAAACTATATAAAACTACATAAAACTATATAAAACTATATAAAACTAATAAAACTATATAAAGCTATATAAAACTCTATAAAACTATGTAAAACTATATAAAACTGACAAAACTATATAAAACTATTTAAAACTATATAAAACTACATAAAACTATATAAAACTATATAAAACTAATAAAACTATATAAAGCTATATAAAACTCTATAAAACTATGTAAAACTATATAAAACTAACAAAACTATATAAAACTATATAAAACTATATAAAACTACACAAAACTATATAAAACTATATAAAACTAATAAAACTATATAAAGCTATATAAAACTCTATAAAACTATGTAAAACTATATAAAACTAACAAAACTATATAAAACTATATAAAACTATATAAAACTATATAAAACTAATAAACCTATATAAAACTAAATAAAACTCTAAAAAAGTATATAAATCTAATAAAACTATATAAAACTATATAAAACTATACAAAACTAATAAAACTTTATAAAACCATATAAAACTATACAAAAGTAACAAAACTATATAAAACTATATAAAGCAATATAAAACTAGCAAAACTATATAAAACTATATAAAACCATATAAAACTATATAAAACTGTATAAAACTATATAAAACTATATAAAACTATATAAGACTATATAAAACTATATCAAACTATATAAAAACCTATAAAACTATATAAAAATACATAAAACTATATAAAACTATACAAAACTATATAAAACTTTATAAATCTAACAAAACTATATAAAACTGTATAACACTATATAAAACTATATAAAACTATATAAAACTACATAAAACTAAATAAAACTATATAAAACTAATAAAACTATATAAAGCTATATAAAACTCTATAAAACTATGTAAAACTATATAAAACTAACAAAACTATATAAAACTATATAAAACTATATAAAACTACACAAAACTATATAAAACTATATAAAACTAATAAAACTATATAAAGCTATATAAAACTCTATAAAACTATGTAAAACTATATAAAAATAACAAAACTATATAAAACTATATAAAACTATATAAAACTATATAAAACTAATAAACCTATATAAAACTAAATAAAACTCTAAAAAAGTATATAAATCTAATAAAACTATATAAAACTATACAAAACTAATAAAACTTTATAAAACCATATAAAACTATACAAAAGTAACAAAACTATATAAAACTATATAAAACTAACAAAACTATATAAAACTGTATAACACTATATAAAACTATATAAAACTATATAAGACTATATAAAACTATATCAAACTATATAAAAACCTATAAAACTATATAAAAATACATAAAACTATATAAAACTATACAAAACTATATAAAACTTTATAAATCTAACAAAACTATATAAAACTGTATAACACTATATAAAACTATATAAAACTATATAAAACTACATAAAACTAAATAAAACTATATAAAACTAATAAAACTATATAAAGCTATATAAAACTCTATAAAACTATGTAAAACTATATAAAACTAACAAAACTATATAAAACTATATAAAACTATATAAAACTACACAAAACTATATAAAACTATATAAAACTAATAAAACTATATAAAGCTATATAAAACTCTATAAAACTATGTAAAACTATATAAAAATAACAAAACTATATAAAACTATATAAAACTATATAAAACTATATAAAACTAATAAACCTATATAAAACTAAATAAAACTCTAAAAAAGTATATAAATCTAATAAAACTATATAAAACTATACAAAACTAATAAAACTTTATAAAACCATATAAAACTATACAAAAGTAACAAAACTATATAAAACTATATAAAACTAACAAAACTATATAAAACTGTATAACACTATATAAAACTATATAAAACTATATAAAACTATATAAAACTATATGAAACTAATAAAACTATATAAAGCTATATAAAACTCTATAAAACTATGTAAAACTATATAAAACTAACAAAACTATATAAAACTATATAAAACTATATAAAACTATATAAAACTATATAAAACTAATAAACCTATATAAAACTAAATAAAACTCTAAAAAAGTATATAAATCTAATAAAACTATATAAAACTATACAAAACTAATAAAACTTTATAAAACCATATAAAACTATACAAAAGTAACAAAACTATATAAAACTATATAAAACAATATAAAACTAGCAAAACTATATAAAACTATATAAAACTATATAAAACTAATAAAACTATATAAAGCTATATAAAACTCTATAAAACTATGTAAAATTATATAAAAATAACAAAACTATATAAAACTATATAAAACTATATAAAACTATATAAAACTAATAAACCTATATAAAACTAAATAAAACTCTAAAAAAGTATATAAATCTAATAAAACTATATAAAACTATACAAAACTATATAGAACCATATAAAACTATGTAAAACTATGTAAAACTATATAAAACTATATAAAACTATATAAAACTCTATAAAAGTATATAAAACTAACAAAACTCTATAAGCCTATATAAACCTCTATAGAACTATATAAAACTATATAAAACTATATAAAACTATATAAAACTATATAAAAATATATAAAACTATATAAAACTATATAAAACTATATAAAACTATATAAAACTGTATAAAACTATTTAAAACTATATAAAACTAATAGAACTATATAAAACTATATAACACTATATAAAACTATATAAAACTATATAGAACCATATAAAACTATATAAAACTATATAAAGCTAACAATACTAACAAAACTATATTAACCTATATAAAACTATATAAAACTGTATAGTACTATATAAAACTATATAATACTATATAAAACTAACAAAACTGTATAAAACAATATAAAACTATGTAAAACTATACAAAACTATATAAAACTATATAAAACTAACAAAAGTATGTAAACCTATATAAAACTCTACTGAATAATATAAAACTATATAAAACTATATAAAACTATATAAAACTATATAAAACTAACAAAACTAACAAATCTATATAAACCTATATACAACTATATAAAACTGTATAGTACTATATAAAACTATATTATACTATATAAAACTAACAAAACTATATAAAACAATATAAAACTATGTAAAACTGTGTAAACCTATATAAATCTAGGTAAAACTATATAAAACTATATAAAACTATATAAAACTATATAACACTAATACGACTATATAAACCTATGTAAAACTCTATAGAACTATATAAAACTATATAATAGAACATAAAACTATATAAAACTATATAAAACTAATAAAACTACATAAAACTAATAAAACTATATAAAACTATATAAAACTAAATAAAACTAATAAAACTATATAAAACTGTATAAAACTATATAAAACTCTATAAAACTATATAAAACTATATTAAACTATGTAAAACTAAGAAACCTATATAAACCTATGTAAAACTCTATAAAAGTATATAAATCTAATAAAACTATATAAAACTACACAAAACTAATAAAACTGTATTAAAGTACATAAAACTATACAAAACTATATAAAACTAAAAAAACTATATAAAACTATATAAAACTATACAGAACCTTATAAAACTATACAAAACTATGTAAAACTATATAAAATTATATAAAACTATATAAAACTAACAAAACTCTATAAGCGTATATAAAACTCTATAGAACTATATAAAACTATATAAAACTTTACAAAACTATATAAAACTATACAAAACTATATAAACCTATATAAAATTATATAAAACTATATAAAGCTAATAAAACTATGTAAAACTATATAACACTATATAAAACTATATAAAACTATATGAAACGAACAAAACTATATTAAACTATATTAAACTATGTAAAACTAATAAACCTATATAAACCTATATAAAACTCTATAAAAGTATATAAATCTAATAAAACTATATAAAACTACACAAAACTAATAAAACTATATAAAACTACATAAAACTATACAAAACTATATAAAACTAACAAAACTATATAAAACTATATAAAACACTATAAAACTATATAACACTATATAAAACTATATAAAACTAATAAAACTATATAAAACTATATAAAACTATATAAAACTATATAAAACTATATAAAACTATACAAAACTAACAAAACTATATAAAACTATATAAAACTAATAAAACTATATAAAACTATATAACACTATATAAAACTATATAAAACTATATAAAACTAACAAAACTATATAAAACTATATTAACGTATGTAAAACTAATAAACCTATATAAACCTATATAAAACTCTATAAAAGTATATTAATCTAATAAAACTATATAAAACTACACAAAACTAATAAAACTATATAAAACTACATAAAACTATACAAAACTATATAAAACTAACAAAACTATATAAAACTATATAAAACTCTATAAACCTATATAACACTATCTAAAACTATATAAAACTATATAAAACTATATAAAACTATATAAAACTATATAAAACTATATAAAACTATATAAATCTATTTAAAACTCTATAGAACTATATAAAACTATATAAAACTATATAAAACTATATAAAACTAAATAAAACTAATAAAACTGTATAAAACTATATAAAAATATATAAGACTAACAAAACTATATAAAACTATATAAAACTAATAAAACTATATAAAACTATATAAAACTACACAAAACTAATAAAACTATATTAAAGTACATAAAACTATACAAAACTATATAAAACTAAAAAAACTATATAAAACTATATAAAACTATACAGAACCTTATAAAACTATACAAAACTATGTAAAACTATATAAAATTATATAAAACTATATAAAACTAACAAAACTCTATAAGCGTATATAAAACTCTATAGAACTATATAAAACTATATAAAACTTTACAAAACTATATAAAACTATACAAAACTATATAAACCTATATAAAATTATATAAAACTATATAAAGCTAATAAAACTATGTAAAACTATATAACACTATATAAAACTATATAAAACTATATAAAACTAACAAAACTATATAAAACTATATTAAACTATGTAAAACTAATAAACCTATATAAACCTATATAAAACTCTATAAAAGTAAATAAATCTAATAAAACTATATAAAACTACACAAAACTAATAAAACCATATAAAACTACATAAAACTATACAAAACTATATAAAACTAACAAAACTATATAAAACTATATAAAACACTATAAAACTATATAACACTATATAAAACTATATAAAACTAATAAAACTATATAAAACTATATAAAACTATATAAAACTATATAAAACTATATAAATCTATTTAAAACTCTATAGAACTATATAAAACTATATGAAACTATATAAAACTATATAAAACTATATAAAACTAAATAAAACTAATAAAACTGTATAAAACTATATAAAAATATATAAGACTAACAAAACTAGATAAAACTATATAACACTATATAAAACTATATAAAACTATATAAAACTAACAAAACTATATAAACCTATATAAAACTCTATAGAACTATATAAAACTATATAAAACTATATAAAACTATATAAAACTATATTAAAGTATGTAAATCTCTATAAAACTATATAAAACTATATAAAACTATATAAAACTATATTAAAGTATGTAAATCTCTATAAAACTATATAAAACTATATAAAACTATATAAAACTATATTAAAGTATGTAAATCTCTATAAAACTATATAAAACTATATAAAACTATTAAAACTAACCAAACTATATAACAGTATAAAACTATATAAAACTATGTAAAACTATATAAAACTATACGAAACTAATAAAACTATATAAAACTATATAAAACTATATAAAACTATATAACACTATATAAAACTATATAAAACTAATAAAACTATATAAAACTATATAAAACGATATAAAACTATATATAACTATATAAAACAATATAAAACTATTTAAAAGTATATAAAACTATATAAAACTATATGAAACTATATAAAACAACATAAAACTACCTCAAACTATATAAAACTATATAAAACTCTATAAAGCTATATAAGACGATTTAAAACTATATAAAACTATATAAAACTGTACAAAACTATATAAAACTGTACAAATCTATATAAAACAATATAAAACTCAATAAAACTCACAAAACTAACAAAACTATATAAACCTTTATAAAACTATATAAAACAGTATAGTACTATATAAAACTATATAAAACTATATAAAACTAACAAAACTATATAAAACTATATAAAACTATATAAAACTATATAAAACTATATAAAACTAACCAAACAATATAAAACAGTATAAAACTATATAAAACTATATAAAACTATATAAAACTATATAAAACCAATAAAACTATATAACACTATATAAAACTATATAAAACTATATAAAACTATATAAAACTATATAAAACTATATAAAACTATATAAAACTATTTAAAAGTATATAAAACTATAATAAACTATATGAAAATATATAAAACTATATAAAACTATATAAAACTATTTAAAAGTATATAAAACTATATAAAACTATATGAAACTATATAAAACTATATAAAACTATATAAAAGTAACAAAATTATATAAAACTATATTAAAGTATGTAAATCTCTATAAAACTGTATAAAACTATATAAAACTAATAAAACTAACCAAACTATATAAAAGAGTATAAAACTATATAAAACTATATAAAACTATATAAAACTATATAAAACTATATGAAACTAATAAAACTATATAAAACTATATAAAACTATATAAAACTAACAAAGCTATATAAAACTATATAAAACTCTATAAACCTATATAACACTATATAAAACTATATAAAACTATATAAAACTATATAAAACTATATAAAACTATATAAAACTATATAAAACTATATAAATCTATTTAAAACTCTATAGAACTATATAAAACTATATAAAACTATATAAAACTATATAAAACTAAATAAAACTAATAAAACTGTATAAAACTATATAAAAATATATAAGACTAACAAAACTATATAAAACTATATAAAACTAATAAAACTATATAAAACTAGATAAAACTCTATAAAACTATATAAAACTATTTAAAACTATATAAAACTAATAAAACTGTATAAAACTATATAACACTATATGAAACTATATAAAACTATATAAAACACTATAAAACTCTATAAAACTATTTAAAACTGTATAAAACTAATAAAACTAGATAAAACTATATAACACTATATAAAACTATATAAAACTATATAAAACTAACAAAACTATATAAACCTATATAAAACTCTATAGAACTATATAAAACTATATAAAACTATATAAAACTATATAAAACTATATTAAAGTATGTAAATCTCTATAAAACTATATAAAACTATATAAAACTATTAAAACTAACCAAACTATATAACACAGTATTAAACTATATAAAACTATGTAAAACTATATAAAACTATATGAAACTAATAAAACTATATAAAACTATATAAAACTATATAAAACTATATAACACTATATAAAACTATATAAAACTAATAAAACTATAAAAAACTATATAAAACGATATAAAACTATATATAACTATATAAAACAATATAAAACTATTTAAAAGTATATAAAACTATATAAAACTATATGAAACTATATAAAACAACATAAAACTACCTCAAACTATATAAAACTATATAAAACTCTATAAAGCTATATAAGACGATTTAGAACTATATAAAACTATATAAAACTGTACAAAACTATATAAAACTATACAAAACTATATAAAACAATATAAAACTCAATAAAACTAACAAAACTAACAAAACTATATAAACCTATATAAAACTATATAAAACTGTATAGTACTATATAAAACTATATAAAACTATATAAAACTAACAAAACTATATAAAACTATATAAAACTATATAAAACTATATAAAACTTTACAAAACTATATAAAACTATACAAAACTATATAAAACTATATAAAATTATATAAAACTATATAAAGCTAATAAAAGTATGTAAAACAATATAAAACTAATAATACTATACAAGACTATATAAAACTATATAAAACTGTCTGAGACTGTATAAAACTGTATAACACTATATGAAACTATGTAAAACTATATAAAACTCTATAAAACTCTATAAAACTATATAAAACTAATAAAACTTTATAAAACTATATAAAACTATATAAAACTATATAAAACTGCACAAAACTATATAAAACTATACAAAACTATATAAAACTATATAAAACTATATAAAACTCAATAAAACTATATAAAGCTAACAAAACTCTAGAAGCATATATAAAACTCTATAGAACTATATAAAACTATATAATACTATATAAAGCTATATAAAACTATATAAAACTATATAAAACTATATAAAACTATATAAAACTAATAAAACTGTATAAAAGTATATAACACTATATAAAACTATATAAAACTATATAAAACTCTATAGAACAATATAAAACTATATAAAACTATATAAAACTATATAAAACTAACAAAACTTACAAAACTATATAAACCTATATAAAACTATATAAAACTGTATAGTACTATATAAAACTATATAAAACTATATAAAACTGTATAGTACTATATAAAACTATATAAAACTATATAAAACTAACAAAACTATACAAAACAATATAAAACTATATAAAACTATATAAAACTTTACAAAACTATATAAAACTATACAAAACTATATAAAACTATATAAAATTATATAAAACTATATAAAGCTAATAAAACTATGTAAAACAATATAAAACTAATAATACTATACAAGACTATATAAAACTATATAAAACTGTATGAGACTGTATAAAACTGTATAACACTATATAAAACTGTCTGAAACTGTATAAAACATTATAAACTATATAAAACTATGTAAAACTATATAAAACTATACAAAACTAATAAAACTGTATAAAACTATATAAAACAATCCAAAAGTAACAAAACTATATAAAACTATATAAAACTAGCAAAACTCTATAAACCTATATAAAACTATTTAAAACTATATAAAACTATATAAATCTATATAAAACTAACCAAACGACATAAAACAGTATAAAACTATATAAAACTATATAAAACTATAAGACTATATAAAAGTAATAAAACTTTATAAAACTATACAAAACTATATACAACTATATAAAACTATATAAAACTAACAAAGCTATATAAAACTATATTAGACTATGTAAAACTAATAAACCTATATAAACCTATATAAAACTCTATAAAAGTATATAAATCTAATAAGATTATATAAAACTACACAAAACTAATAAAACTATATAAAACTACATAAAACTATACAAAACTATATAAAACTATATAAAACTATATAAAACTATATAACACTATATAAAACTATATAAAACTAATAAAACTATATAAAACTATATAAAACTATATAAAACTATACAAATCTAACAAAACTATATAAAACTATATAAAACTAATAAAACTATATAAAACTATATAACACTATATAAAACTATATAAAACTATATAAAACTAACAAAACTATATAAAACTACATTAACGTATGTAAAACTAATAAACCTATATAAACCTATATAAAACTCTATAAAAGTATATTAATCTAATAAAACTATATAAAACTACACAAAACTAATAAAACTATATAAAACTACATAAAACTATACAAAACTATATAAAACTAACAAAACTATATAAAACTCTATAAACCTATATAACACTATCTAAAATTATATAAAACTATATAAAACTATATAAAACTATATAAAACTATATAAATCTATTTAAAACTCTATAGAACTATATAAAACTATATAAAACTATATAAAACTATATAAAACTAAATAAAACTAATAAAACTGTATAAAACTATATAAAAATATATAAGACTAACAAAACTATATAAAACTATATAAAACTAATAAAACTATATAAAACTATATAAAACTCTATAAAACTATATAAAACTATTTAAAACTATATAAAACTAATAAAACTGTATAAAACTATATAACACTATATGAAACTATATAAAACTATATAAAACACTATAAAACTCTATAAAACTATTTAAAACTGTATAAAACTAATAAAACTAGATAAAACTATATAACACTATATAAAACTATATAAAACTATATAAAACTAACAAAACTATATAAACCTATATAAAACTCTATAGAACTATATAAAACTATATAAAACTATATAAAACTATATAAAACTATATAAAACTATATAAAACTATATAAAACTATATAAAACTATATAAAACTATGTAAGACTATATAAAACTATACAAAACAAATAAAACTATATAACACTGTATAAAACTATATAAAACTATATAAAACTGTCTGAAACTGTATAAAACATTATAAACTATATAAAACTATGTAAAACTATATAAAACTATACAAAACTAATAAAACTGTATAAAACTATATAAAACAATCCAAAAGTAACAAAACTATATAAAACTATATAAAACTAGCAAAACTCTATAAACCTATATAAAACTATTTAAAACTATATAAAACTATATAAATCTATATAAAACTAACCAAACGACATTAAACAGTATAAAACTATATAAAACTATATAAAACTACAAGACTATATAAAAGTAATAAAACTATATAAAACTATACAAAACTATATACAACTATATAAAACTATATAAAACTAACAAAGCTATATAAAACTATATTAGACTATGTAAAACTAATAAACCTATATAAACCTATATAAAACTCTATAAAAGTATATAAATCTAATAAAATTATATAAAACTACACAAAACTAATAAAACTATATAAAACTACATAAAACTATACAAAACTATATAAAACTATATAAAACTATATAAAACTATATAAAACTATATAAAACTAATAAAACTGTATAAAACTATATAAAAATATATAAAACTAACAAAACTATATAAAACTATATAAAACTAATAAAACTATATAAAACTATATAGAACTCTATAATACTATATAACACCATATAGAACTATATAAAACTAACAAAACTATATAAAACTATATTAACGTATGTAAAACTAATAAACCTATATAAACCTATATAAAACTCTATAAAAGTATATTAATCTAATAAAACTATATAAAACTACACAAAACTAATAAAACTATATAAAACTACATAAAACTATACAAAACTATATAAAACTAACAAAACTATATAGAACTATATAAAACTCTATAAAACTATATAACACTATATAAAACTATATAAAACTAATAAAACTATATAAAACTATATAAAACGATATAAAACTATATATAACTATATAAAACAAATATAAAACTATTTTAAAGTATATAAAACTATATAAAACTATATGAAACTATATATAACAACATAAAACTACCTCAAACTATATAAACCTATATAAAACTCTATAGAACTATATAAAACTCTATAAAACTATTTAAAACTGTATAAAACTAATAAAACTAGATAAAACTATATAACACTATATAAAACTATTTAAAACTATATAAAACTATATAAATCTATATAAAACTAACCAAACTACATAAAACAGTATAAAACTATATAAAACTATATAAAACTATAAGACTATATAAAAGTAATAAAACTATATAAAACTATACAAAACTATATACAACTATATAAAACTATATAAAACTAACAAAGCTATATAAAACTATATTAGACTATGTAAAACTAATAAACCTATATAATCCTATATAAAACTCTATAAAAGTATATAAATCTAATAAAATTATATAAAACTACACAAAACTAATAAAACTATATAAAACTACATAAAACTATACAAAACTATATAAAACTATCAAAACTATATAAAACTATATAAAACTATATAAAACTATATAAAACTATATAACACTATATAAAACTATATAAAACTAATAAAACTATATAAAACTATATAAAACTATATAAAACTATATAAAACTATATAAAACTATATAAAACTATGTAAAACTATATAAAACTATATAAAACGATTTAAAAGTATATAAAAGTATATAAAACTATATAAAACTATATGAAACTATATAAAACTATATAAAACTGTATAGTACTATATAAAACTATATAAAACTATATAAAACTAACAAAACTATACAAAACAATATAAAACTATATAAAACTATATAAAACTTTACAAAACTATATAAAACTATACAAAACTATATAAAACTATATAAAATTATATAAAACTATATAAAGCTAATAAAACTATGTAAAACAATATAAAACTAATAATACTATACAAGACTATATAAAACTATATAAAACTGTCTGAGACTGTATAAAACTGTATAACACTATATGAAACTATGTACAACTATATAAAACTATATAAAACTATACAGAACCTTATAAAACTATACAAAACTATGTAAAACTATATAAAATTATATAAAACTATATAAAACTAAAACTAACTAAACTCTATAAGCTATATAAAACTATATAAAACTATATAAAACTATATAAAACTATATAAAACTATATAAAACTATATAAAACTATATAAAACTATATAAAACTATATATAAAACTATATAAAACTATATAAAACTATATAAAACTATACAAAACTATATAAAACTATATAACACTGTATAAAACTATATAAAACTATATAAAACTCTGAAAACTGTATAAAACATTATAAAACTATATAAAACTATAAAACTATATAAAACTATACAAAACTAATAAAACTGTAATAAAACTATATAAAAACTAATCAAAAGTAACAAAACTATATAAAACTATATAAAACTATATAAAATCTATAAACTATATAAAACTATTAAAAACTATATAAATATAACTATATATAAACTATATAAACTATAACAAGACTATATAAACAGTATAAAACTATATAAAACTATATAAAACTATAAGACTATATAAAAGTATAAACTATATAAAACTATACAAACTATACTACTATATAAAACTATATAAATACAAAGCTATATAAAACTATATTAGACTATGTAAAACTATAAACCTATATAAACCTATATAAAACTCTACTCTATAAAGTTATATAAATCTAATAAAATTATATAAAACTACACAAAACTAATAAAACTATATAAAACTACATACATAAAACTATACAAAACTATATAAAACTATCAAAACTATATAAAACTATATAAAACTCTATAAAACTATATAACACTATATAAAACTATATAAAACTAATAAAACTATATAAAACTATATAAAACTATATAAAACAATATAAAACTATATAAAACTATATAAAACTATATAAAACTATTTAAAAGTATATAAAACTATATAAAACTGTCTGAAACTGTATAAAACTATAAAAATCTATATAAAACTATATAAACCTATACAAAACTAACAAAACTATATAAAACTATATAAAACTAATAAAACTATATAAAACTATATAACACTATATAAAACTATATAAAACTATATAAAACTAACAAAACTATATAAAACTATATTAACGTATGTAAAACTAATAAACCTATATAAACCTATATAAAACTCTATAAAAGTATATAAATCTAATAAAATTATATAAAACTACACAAAACTAATAAAACTATATAAAACTACATAAAACTATACAAAACTATATAAAACTATCAAAACTATATAAAACTATATAAAACTATATAAAACTATATAACACTATATAAAACTATATAAAACTAATAAAACTATATAAAACTATATAAAACTATATAAAACTATATAAAACTATATAAAACTATGTAAAACTATATAAAACTATATAAAACGATTTAAAAGTATATAAAAGTATATAAAACTATATAAAACTATACAAAACTATATAAAACTATATAAAACTATATAAAACTGCACAAAACTATATAAAACTATACAAAACTATATAAAACTATATAAAACTATATAAAACTATATAAAACTCAATAAAACTATATAAAGCTAACAAAACTCTAGAAGCATATATAAAACTCTATAGAACTATATAAAACTATATAATACTATATAAAGCTATATAAAACTATATAAAACTATATAAAACTATATAAAAACTATATAAAACTAATAAAACTGTATAAAAGTATATAACACTATATAAAACTATATAAAACTATATAAAACTCTATAGAACAATATAAAACTATATAAAACTATATAAAACTATATAAAACTAACAAAACTTACAAAACTATGTAAACCTATATAAAACTATATAAAACTGTATAGTACTATATGAAACTATATAAAACTATATAAAACTGTATAGTACTATATAAAACTATATAAAACTATATAAAACTATATAAAACTAACAAAACTATACAAAACAATATAAAACTATATAAAACTATATAAAACTTTACAAAACTATATAAAACTATACAAAACTATATAAAACTATATAAAATTATATAAAACTATATAAAGCTAATAAAACTATGTAAAACAATATAAAACTAATAATACTATACAAGACTATATAAAACTATATAAAACTGTCTGAGACTGTATAAAACTGTATAACACTATATGAAACTATGTACAACTATATAAAACTATATGAAACTATACAGAACCTTATAAAACTATACAAAACTATGTAAAACTATATAAAATTATATAAAACTATATAAAACTAACAAAACTCTATAAGCGTATATAAAACTCTATAGAACTATATAAAACTATATAAAACTATATAAAACTATATAAAACTATATAAAACTATATAAAACTATATAAAACTATATAAAACTATGTAAAACTATATAAAACTATACAAAACAAATAAAACTATATAACACTGTATAAAACTATATAAAACTATATAAAACTGTCTGAAACTGTATAAAACATTATAAACTATATAAAACTATGTAAAACTATATAAAACTATACAAAACTAATAAAACTGTATAAAACTATATAAAACAATCCAAAAGTAACAAAACTATATAAAACTATATAAAACAAGCAAAACTCTATAAACCTATATAAAACTATTTAAAACCATATAAAACTATATAAATCTATATAAAAATAACCAAACTACATAAAACAGTATAAAACTATATAAAACTATATAAAACTATAAGACTATATAAAAGTAATAAAACTATATAAAACTATACAAAACTATATACGACTATATAAAACTATATAAAGCTAACAAAGCTATATAAAACTATATTAGACTATGTAAAACTAATAAACCTATATAAACCTATATAAAACTCTATAAAAGTATATAAATCTAATAAAATTATATAAAACTACACAAAACTAATAAAACTATATAAAACTACATAAAACTATACAAAACTATATAAAACTATCAAAACTATATAAAACTATATAAAACTCTATAAAACTATATAACACTATATAAAACTATATAAAACTAATAAAACTATATAAAACTATATAAAACTATATAAAACAATATAAAACTATATAAAACTATATAAAACTATATAAAACTATTTAAAAGTATATAAAACTATATAAAACTGTCTGAAACTGTATAAAACTATAAAAATCTATATAAAACTATATAAACCTATACAAAACTAACAAAACTATATAAAACTATATAAAACTAATAAAACTATATAAAACTATATAACACTATATAAAACTATATAAAACTATATAAAACTAACAAAACTATATAAAACTATATTAACGTATGTAAAACTAATAAACCTATATAAACCTATATAAAACTCTATAAAAGTATATTAATCTAATAAAACTATATAAAACTACACAAAACTAATAAAACTATATAAAACTACATAAAACTATACAAAACTATATAAAACTAACAAAACTATATAAAACTATATAAAACTCTATAAAACTATATAACACTATATAAAACTATATAAAACTAATAAAACTATATAAAACTATATAAAACGATATAAAACTATATATAACTATATAAAACAATATAAAACTATTTAAAAGTATATAAAACTATATAAAACTATATGAAACTATATAAAACAACATAAAACTACCTCAAACTATATAAAACTATATAAAACTCTATAAAGCTATATAAGACGATTTAAAACTATATAAAACTATATAAAACTGTACAAAACTATATAAAACTATACAAAACTATATAAAACAATATAAAACACAATAAAACTAACAAAACTAACAAAACTATATAAACCTATATAAAACTATATAAAACTGTATAGTACTATATAAAACTATATAAAACTATATAAAACTAACAAAACTATATAAAACTATATAAAACTATACAAAACTATATAAAACTATATAAAATTATATAAAACTATATAAAGCTAATAAAAGTATGTAAAACAATATAAAACTAATAATACTATACAAGACTATATAAAACTATATAAAACTGTCTGAGACTGTATAAAACTGTATAACACTATATGAAACTATGTAAAACTATATAAAACTATATAAAACTATACAGAACCTTATAAAACTATACAAAACTATGTAAAACTATATAAAATTATATAAAACTATATAAATCTAACAAAACTCTATAAGCGTATATAAAACTCTATAGAACCATATAAAACTATATAAAACTATATAAAACTATATAAAACTATATAAAACAAATAAAACTATATAAAACTATATAAAACTATATAAAACTAATAAAACTAGATAAAACTATATAACACTATATAAAACTATATAAAACTATATAAAACTAACAAAACTATATAAACCTATATAAAACTCTATAGAACTATATAAAACTATATAAAACTATATAAAACTATATAAAACTATATTAAAGTATGTAAATCTCTATAAAACTATATAAAATTATATAAAACTATTAAAACTAACCAAACTATATAAAACAGTATAAAACTATATAAAACTATGTAAAACTATATAAAACTATATGAAACTAATAAAACTATATAAAACTATATAAAACTAACAAAACTATATGAACCTATATAAAACTCTATAGAACTATATAAAACTATATAAAACTATATAAAACTATATAAAACTATATAAAACTATATAAAACTATATAAAACTAATAAAACTGTATAAAACTATATAAAAATATATAAAACTAACAAAACTATATAAAACTATATAAAACTAATAAAACTATATAAAACTATATAGAACTCTATAAAACTATATAAAACCGTATAAAACTATATAAAACTAACAAAACTATATAAAACTATATTAACGTATGTAAAACTAATAAACCTATATAAACCTATATAAAACATTAAAAGTATATTAATCTAATAAAACTATATAAAACTACACAAAACTAATAAAACTATATAAAACTACATAAAACTATACAAAACTATATAAAACTATCAAAACTATATAAAACTATATAAAACTATATAAAACTATATAACACTATATAAAACTATATAAAACTAATAAAACTATATAAAACTATATAAAACTATATAAAACTATATAAAACTATATATAACTATATAAAACTATATAAAACGATTTAAAAGTATATAAAAGTATATAAAAACTATATGAAACTATATAAAACAACATAAAACTACCTCAAGCTATATAAAACTATATAAAACTCTATAAAGCTATATAAAACGATTAAAACTATATAAAACTATATAAAACGATATAAAACTAACAAACTATACTATATAAAACTATATAAAACTATATAAAACACTGTAAAACTATATAAAACTATATAAAACCCTATAGAGCTATATAAAACGATTTAAAACTATATAAGATTATATAAATCTATATAAACCCAACTAAACTATATAAAACTGTATAAAACTATATAAAACTATATAAAACTAAGAAAACTATATAAAACTGTATAAAACTATATAAAACTCTATAAAACTATATAAAACTATATTAAACTATGTAAAACTAATAAACCTATATAAACCTATATAAAACTCTATAAAAGTATATAAATCTAATAAAACTATATAAAACTACACAAAACTAATAAAACTATATTAAAGTACATAAAACTATACAAAACTATATAAAACTAAAAAAACTATATAAAACTATATAAAACTATACAGAACCTTATAAAACTATACAAAACTATGTAAAACTATATAAAATTATATAAAACTATATAAAACTAACAAAACTCTATAAGCGTATATAAAACTCTATAGAACTATATAAAACTATATAAAACTTTACAAAACTATATAAAACTATACAAAACTATATAAACCTATATAAAATTATATAAAACTATATAAAGCTAATAAAACTATGTAAAACTATATAACACTATATAAAACTATATAAAACTATATAAAACTAACAAAACTATATAAAACTATATACTTAAACTATGTAA